>NC_083697.1:67687500-68055000 GCF_033118175.1 Dama dama
AGAGTAGCAGCCAATGTTAACTCTAAAATTGGTGTAGGAGTTGGTGGAACTACTTAATAAGATCAAATAAGGAATATTTTGAGGATACCCATTTCCAATAAATCATTGATTCTATCTTTAAATCCAATTAGCAACTATTTTTGTGCCACTGCATAGTATATTTGTCCTTTTGACAAAATTCTATTTGTTTAAAATGTTTACTTAAGTAAAATTTATTCAGAATTGTTTAAAAGTAGAAAGTTGCAGATTTAGGAAATAAGAGAACTCAGGTTAAGAATATGCTAAGCACCGCAATCTTATTTTAGTAAAGAGTTACTAAAACAGAGTCTGTAATGAAAAGCAGAGATAGTAGAAATAACTTACTAAAAGCAGATGGTTGCCATAGTGATGAGATACATCCACTCTTTTGTTGATTGAAAGGAACTAGCAGAGGCCACAGAGGATGGATATCTTTGGGAATCTTTTTTCTCCAACTTTTCTGTCCTAGTAAAAGATGGAGAGATTGAAGGTCAGGGAGAGCATGAAGATATTACAAATAAGAAAATTCTCCCTTAACCCAGCAATTCTTAGCAGAAGGTAACTCCAAAATTATGTGGTCCAAATGATGGGGCAAACATTTAATAAAAATTTAATAAAAATTGAGCTGGTGTGGCCAATAGATTCTACCTAGAGTACTATTACTGTTCTTAACTGATTTGGTCATGGATGCCAGAATGCAGTTTAAAACAGACAAGCCACTGGTTCCTGGAAACAAAGTTGCAAGTATTCCTGTTAGCTTTTGGAAAGTGAGCCAGGGAAGAACACACAGGGGTCAAAGTGCTTTTCAGTAAAAGAACCAAGAAAACAAAACTGTTGGTGCATACAAAAGTCTGTAAGCCCAACCAAATCAGTATTGTCTATAACCTGTACCTCGAGCCTAGAGCTATTCATACTCAAAATACCAGCATACAAAACCATAAACAAAAAGGAAAGAAATATCTGACTTTATAAAAAGTGACAAAGTACTTTAAAACATAGTTTACTTGGACTACTTCTTGGATTTTCACTATAAAATCAATTTCTCTTGAGTATATACTTGTGGAAACAATTTTGAAAATTTTGATCTTTGCATTGGGGATATATGTATACCTAAAACTGATTCATGTTGAGGTTTGACAGAAAACAACAAAATTCTGTAAAGCAATTATCCTTCAATTAAAAAATAATTTAAAAAAGAATACATTTAGTAAGTTAAATTAGTTTTGATTGGGAAGTTGGTTTGTGTCTGGGAGAGAGAAGAAAACAGACCTAACCTAAGAAAAATGAAATAAACTACACTCGATTGAAAACAAAAATAATGTCCAAGGAAATTTAGGACTCTAAGGGGATAGAATATGATATATGGATTTGCTTATCAGGATATTCTCTAGTAAGCATATTTGTACTGAATTTTCAATAAAGAACAATTTTATATGGAAAATGATATAATTATGGTTTCCAAACATTGTCACATCTTTCCTTCAATAAAAAATAATGCAGAACTAAGATATACAAAAAGATAAATGCAGAACTATCCTGGTTAAATCAAGACTGGAGGAATGGGTACCTCAAATGCTAAGATTATTTTGCAGCCACTCCCCCTCCTCCCACCAACTCACAATTGGCTTTGTGATATTCCTTTTGATAAGAATCACTGGAAGCCAACTTAGACTGGAGTTTGGACAAACTCTATATATGAATGTCAGACTAGTTTTTAATAACTGAAGATATTAATATCCAACAATAGCTTCCTTTTAACTTCATTTTAACAAATGAATGATAATCAAAAAAGAAGCAAAAATAGGCTACTGGGTGGAAACCATATGGACATAGAAATAACTCAGAACAGAGAGATTTATTAGAAGGCTAAACATTAATCCAGGAAAGAAATGGCTGTGTTCTAAATCATGATAGAAATCTTGGGACAAATGGGACAGAAGAGTGAATAGGTTAAAAAAAATATTTGGATGATAGGACTCAGAGGATTAGATGGTTGGATTTCTTACTGGCTATGGGAAAGACAAGAAGGAGGGATAAGTCAAGGAAGAATGGATTTTTGGCTCAACAGTGGAGTGAGTGATACTAATCCACAACATAATAAATTTAGGCAGAATGATTCGAGTTTGACACATGCTGAGTTTCTGAGGTTCCTGAGAAATCTTAAGTGGAGATGCTGATTTCATAGAGTTTTAGGTCTGTATATCAACTAAGAGCCAGAAGAATGCAGATATACATATATACAGATATATATATATATATATATATATATACACACACAGATATATATACACACATATATATATGTGTGTGTGTATAGATATGTAATGTATATATGTATATAGCTGACAATTGAGGCAATGAAAATTGACGGTATCAAGCTGAATGTAAAGAGTGAAATTGTAAGGAAAATAAAGGTAGAGCAAAGGAGGGGAAAATAATAGAAGGGGATTTATAGAAGATCTGTGTTGAGCAGAAAGCATGAGATGAGGAGCCTACTCATAAGAATAAAATGGTAGTCACAAAATATGTTCCTCCAGAGCTATTCTTGCTCAGGTGAACATTCTTGCTTTTTTGTTTTTTTCTTAGATGAATATTCTTTTAAAACTTTTGTTTCACTACTAAGCATCAAATTCCAGATATATAGCAATATTATTTACCTTTATGAACATCCAAGACAAATACTAATAATTGGATAATGAACTTTAGATTACTGAAAATCTAAGGCTATGTCTCCATTTCTAGATATTCTAGGTTCAGAAATGGTTTAGCTCCTTTTTGACTGGTGAATGTGATTGGAAATTCTATTAAATGCTGGCTTTTGTTTGTAAATTGTAAGTCAAAATCCAATAATGTAACTAGTATAACAGATTAGAATCAAATAACTATGCCTAATCTACAAAGATAATTTAAAAGATAAAAAAATCTCAAAAACATTTGCTTTCCAAAACAAGTTCTATTGGAAGAAAATCTGGAGTAAATGAATCAAAATTTGAACTGTACCAGAGCAATTCTAAATCATGATGGTTGGTCACATAGTTTTAAGGCATAAATAATAAGAAAGCAAAACACATTAAACACAAGATTACAGAAACAATGTTTCAAAGGAAAGAAATAAAAAATTAAAAACTCAAAGTTTAATTTCTTTACAAATTATTTTATTAAAATGGACTCTAGATGTCTCAGGCATAGCAGATTCTGACTGTGTACCAGAACAGTGCTTTCCAGTCATCTGTTTTACATTCTTAACCTGATCTCTTTACAACTGTTATGAAAATTTAGTATTGTTAAAACTATCTTACAGGTTAGAAAACTAGGGTTAACAGACATGAAAATTACATAGGAAGTAAATAATGCCGCAAAAAATTTCACTTTGGTGTGTTACTTTTCCATTCTATAATAGAAAAGTGGTTGTCTTCAATTTTTTCATTTATGTCTTATAACTTTTGGAGTAGATATCTTTTGCCTCTTTAGGTAGGTTTATTCCCAAGTATTTTTTTTTTTTCTTTTTGACCCCAAAGTAAATGGAATTCTTTCCTTCTCTTTCTGATACTCTGTTCTTATATTATTAACTTATCAAAGTTGTTATGTCATGATTTGTTTCTAGGTTTACATATATTTAACTAATCTACCACAGTGGAATAATACAGTATTTAAGTTAATACAAATAATTTCTCCCATTTTGCATGTAAGAGATCAAAACATGTAGCTCAACAGACGCTAAGGGCTGAGACTGAGGGAAGGAATCCATAGCATGACAGATAAGGAACGAGACAGATGACATGTTCTGACTGGGCTATCTTCCTGTCCTTAGTAATATGACTAAGAAACTCTGTCACCCCCCTAGATGTGGGTAAAGGGGTTCTGACAGGAGACTGACCTTACCAGGGCACAGAATAGATTAGAGAAACGTGGAAAATATATCTCAGAAAGGGTAAACAAAAAATATTCAACATAACTGCTAATTGCAGTGATGTGATACTCTGAATATTTTATGCACTAATGATGTCATTTCACATAGTCCACAAAGATCATCTCTTATATTATTTGAAAACAAGATAGCTCTAGAAGATTCTTTCATTCATTATGCTTTAATTTACATAATATAATTAGTTCATACTCTTATTGGTATTCTGACTTGCCATAACAATCTTTCATTTTCAAACACTTGTATGTTTCTTTTAAATTTCGGCTGCATAATTTCCACTTAACCTCTGCACCCGTGTTGCTCTTTCAATTTCCATAATCAACTAACCGTAGTTTCTCTTTTGAGTAATGTTCTGTCTATAATCCTGATCGGTTTTACTTTTATTTATAAATTGTAATATGTTCTGTATTGTCCCCTTTTGTCACATAAAATTATGAATCCAGAAGAAAACAAGTATTTCAAGAGATAATTTTTCCACAAGTCACTTTTTTAGATAACTAAAATGAGATTTGTAGATAAAAAATGTTCTCCAGAAGACAAACCATTTAAATGAGATAGCCATCAGTTGTACTCCTATAGTATCTTGAGGGATATAGTTAATCTCAGGTTAATACACATATATTCTATGTAAAGAAATTGCAATATATATCTGTATATCTTTTCAACATATATGTTATCTCAATATTTTTCAGATGAGTAAACTGAAGCATAAATCATATGTATGTTGACAGATAATCAGCAAAAAAAAAATGATGAAATACCAATTCCAACCAGATTCACCATCTCAATAGTTCACACACACACCACTGCATTTTAAGGCTTGTGTACACAGACTCTTATAATCTCACTATTAGAGGATTAAAATATTAGCCTTTTATTTTTGTATAAGAAAGTCCTCAGTTTCTAAATATTTTTACCTTATCGGTCCTTTACAAGGAAATAACTGGACAGCAGAAATATAGAACAGGTCAGCATTTATAGGACAGCATTTACAGGAGACCATGGCATGACAAGAACAATAATCTGAGCTTGCAACTGTTGCCATCCATCATATAGGGAATAAAAATACAGCTGATATTTGAGGAAATGAGGTATGCTGGCAAATCTGGGTTTAAATTATAAGCAGTTGCTAATGCTTTTCATTGGGCTTTTCTCAGGAAGTATTTTTTTTTTCTCATTAAAAGCAATTTGACAACTCAACATAACAGGTAGGGCAAACAAATGACTCAGGCCTAGCAACAGAGGGCCAGGCCCCTTTCTGTAATCAAATGGAAATCTCAGTAGCATTATGAAAGTAACGAGAGCATCTGCATTTGAATTTTGCCAAAAAGACAGATGCTCTTGGAGCAGCCCCTTCCACTGCTGGTGGTTAAATCCCAGTATGGTACTATTGTAATGCTATTCTGCTTATACTTTATTATTTTACTCATAGGCATGTTTTACTCAGAATATAGCAAGTTCAATGGAAATTAAATGGCATGTGTTCACATTAGACTTTCACCAGCAGTTCTACTCTATGTGACATATTCTAGTCTAAGAAGAATGTGATCCCAATTCTGCTGAAAACATCCCCCCTTTTTAATTTAGCTCTAATACTTTAACATACAGAAAGGTTTCCTGCCTGCCAATGCAGGAGATGCGAGTCTGACCCCTGGGTCAGGAAGACCCCCTGGAGAAGGAAGTGGCAGCCCACTCCAGTATTCTTGCTGGGAAATCCCATGGACAGAGGAGCCTGGTGGGCTGCAGTCTGTGGGGTCGCAAAGAGTTGCACACCAGTAAGTAAGTTACTTAGAGCACCAGGACAGAGGCCTCCGTTCTACACAAAGAAAATCATTCAAACTGAAACCAAACAGGACCCCGCAAGGCCATCTTGGGAACAGACTGCCTTCTCCCAACACACATACAACCCCGGGCCCCCCAGCTCTTGTTTTTAGAAAAGCTTTATCCTCTTCTGCCTTCCCTGAGTTACAAAGAGCAAATTTAATCAGAAGAGTCAGAAAAGCAGTGAAGCAAGACATAATGATAATAGTTTAGCCATAAAACCAAGCTCGGGACCCTTGGTTCCTCCTCAAAGGCCATACAGAATATATTGAGCCACATCTTCAAGTTATTTTGCTGATACTAAAAACCCATCAGGTGGAGGAGGTTAACTGCACGTTGAACACCAGCATAAAAACCCCAGACCAGGTGCAACCGGAAGGCTGAAGTCTGAGATTCCTGTATCATCAGGTTACCTCACCCCCAGCCAATCAGAGAACTGCACATGAGCTGATCATGCACCCTACAACCCCTCCCTCACACTGGCTTTAAAAAACACTTCCTCCAAAGCCATCAGAAAATCTGGGTCTTTTGAGCACAAGCTTTCCGTTCTCCTTGCTTGGTACTCTGCAATCAGCACCGTACTCTCCCTCACCACAATCTGATGTTAGACGGTCTTTGCTGCACGTCTGCTGAGAAGGCTCAAGGTAGTTTTGTAGAAAGCCTACAGTCACTAGACATGAAGTTTCTTAACAGTGTAAAACTATGTCAGAAACACTGAGCAGGAAGTTACATTCATCAAGGACTGTGCATGCATTCTCAAGTGGCAGGGGACCAGCTGAACAAGCTCCAGTGACAGGCGTGAGTTGCTGCTGCTATCTCAGATTCCGGAGGCAGGCACAGATCCCTACTATTGCCAAGGGACCCGTAAGTGGGTGCTGGTCATGCCTCCTCTTGCCCAGGAGACTGCATGAACCATCAAACACCCTGAACACTCCCTATCAAAGGGATAATGACCAGCATACGCCAAGGAAAGAGACGGCTAACATCCAAAATAAAAGCAGCCCTCACATTAAAAAAAAAAAAAAAATTAACCCACACAAGCACCCAGGGATATTCCTGACTGGAAAAGCCCTCCAAGACTATAGTAAAGAATTATTTTCCCTAAACTCACAAGTGACAGCCACTCAGCCATGTCTGACTCTTTGTGACCCTATGGACTATACAATCCATGGAATTCTCCAGGCCAGAATACTGGAATGGGTACCCTTTCCCTTCTCCAGGGAATCTTCCCAACCCAGGGATCAAACCCAGGTCTCCCACATTGCAGGCAGATTCTTTACCAGCTGAGCCACAGTGGAAGCCCAAGAATACTGGAGTGGGTAGCTTCTCCCTTCTGCAGGGGATCTTCCCAACACCCAGGAATCGAATCAGGGTCTCCTGCACTGCAGGCTGATTCTTTACCAACTGAGCTATCAGGGAAGCAATAAACTCACAAAGTACGAGAAATAAAGGTAAAATAAAGAAGCAGATGAACCACTCCCAGCTAAAGGATCAAGAGAATTTCCCTGAAGGAACAAACAATTAAAAAGACATCTTCAGAGTAACAGACACTGAGTTCAAAAAAAGAATGTAAATACTAAGGGAATGAAGAAAAGCTATCAATAGAAGTGCAGATTACCATAGAAAACTATAAACTATAAGGAGGAGCCAAGAAAAATTAGAAAATTCATTTGCCAAGTTAAAAGCTGGTATATGGGCAATGAAGCAGAATGAATCATGCAAAAGAAAAAAAAAGTGATCCAGAAATTAGAATAATGGAAATTACACAATCAGAATAGCAGACAGAAATCCAAATGAAAAGTGAAAGCACTGTAACAGACCTATGGGATAATATAATGTATGCCAATCTACAAAGAATTCCAGAAGGAGAATAAAAAGGGGATAGAAAATGTATTTAAAGAAATTATGGCTGAAAATTCCCCAAACCTAAAGAAGGAAAAACATATCCAGACATAGGAAACACAAAGGATCCCAAGGAAGATGAATTCAAACAGACTTACAAGAAGACATATTAAAAAAAAAAAAAAAGTCAAAAGTTCTAAAGGCAGCAAGAGAAAAATGACTCAATTGCAAGGAAATCTCCCTAAGACTATCAGATGAATTCTCTACAGAGACAGTGAAGGCCAGAAGGGAGTGGAAAAATATATGCAAAGTCTTGAAAGGAAATGCTCTGTGATCTAGAATATTCTACTCAGCAAGACTATCATTTAGAATAGTAGAAGAAATAAACACTTTCTCAGAAAAGCAAAAGTCAAAAGAATATAGCAATACTAAACCTACACCAATAGGAATATTGGAAGGTCTTCTCTAAATGGAAAAGAAGCATGAAGATGTGGGAAAGAGGAAATTACAAATGTAAAGTAAATCACTTAAATAAGCCAGTATACAGATCAAAAGGAAAAAAAACTAAGAAAGCAATGATAAACACAAAGAAAGAGTAAAAGTATCACCATAAAGAGGTAAAAAAGGATATTAAAATAGTGAAATGTGGATAAGAGAGATTCACAAAAACCAAAACGAACAGAACACAAGCTTAAAATAAAAGGAAATTTCCAAACCACAAAAAAAGGGGGGTGGGGGGAAGGCAGAGAAATAACTGGAAAGCAAGATTTAAAATGGTACTACATACATATGTATCAATAATTACTTTAAATGACTGAATGCTACAATCAAAAAACATAAAGTGGTAGGTAGAATTTTTTTTTAAAGTCTATAATATGCTGGCTCCTAATAGAAAAATATATTTCACATGAACAGAAAGGCAAGAAAGTGGGAGTTGCAATACTTACCAGAAAAAATACACTTTAAAGGCCACAAAAAAGATAACAAAGGACACTAATAATAAAAAGAATAAAAGAGGAGGCTTTACAGTCATCAACATATTTGCATCTAATGTGTGTATGAGTGTGTGTTAGTCACTCAGTTGTGCCTGAATCCTTGTGACCCCATTGACTGTAGCCCACCAGGCTCCTCTGTCCATGGAATTCTCTAGGCAGGAATACTGGAATGGGTTGCAATTTCCTTCTCCAAGGGATCTTCCCAACCTAGGGATTAAACCTGGGTCTCCTACCTTTCCAGCAGATTCCTTACCATCTGTGGCACCAGGGAAGCCTAATGTAAGAGCACCCAAATACATAAAATAAATACTAACAAACAAAAAGGGAGAAATTGATGGGAAAACAGTAAGAGTAGAAGACTTTAATAACCTACTCACATCAATGGACAGATACTCAAGACAGAGAAATAAAGTAATCAGTTCAGTTCAGTCATTCAGTTGTGTCCAACTCTTTGTGACCCCATGAACTGCAGCACACCAGGCTTCCCTGTCCATCACAAACTCCTAAAGCTTGCTCAAACTCATGTTCATCGAGTCAGTGATGCCATCCAACCATCTCATCCTCTGTCATCCCCTTATCCTCCTGCCTTCAATCTTTCCCAGCATCAGGGTCTTTTCGAATGAGTCACTTCTTCACATCAGGTGGCCAAAGTATTGACGTTTCAGCTTCAGCATCAGTCCTTCCAATGAACACCCAGGACTGATTTCCTTTAGGATGGACTGGTTCGATCTCCCTGCAGTCCAAGGGACTCTCAAGAGTCTTCTTCAACACCACAGTTCAATATCATCAATTCTTAGGCGCTCAGTTTTCTTTACAGTCCAACTCACACATCCATACATGACTACTGGAAAAACCATAGCTTTGACTAGATGTATCTATGCTGGCAAAGTAATGTCTCTGCTTTTTAACATGCTGTCTAGGTTGGTCATAGGTTTTATTCCAAGAACAAGCATCTTTTAATTTCATGGTGATCTGCAGTGATTTTGGAGCCCCAAAAATAAAGTCAGTCACTGTCTCCATTGTTTCCACATCTATTCACCATGAAGTGATGGGGCCAGATGCCATGATCTTAGTTTTCTGAATGTTGAATTTTAAGTCAACTCTTACACTCTCCTCTCATTTCCATTAAGAGGCTCTTTAGTTCTTCTTTGCTTTCTGCCATAAGGATGGTGCTATCTGCATATCTGAGGTTATTGATATTTCTCCTGGCAATCTTGATCCCAGCTTGTGCTGGATAAGGCAGTAGAGAACTTAAATGATACAATAGAACAGTGAGACTTAAGATATTTTCAGGACATACAAAACACAGAATATATATTATTTTCAAGTGCACATGGGACATTATCTAGGACTGACCACATACTAGGACACAAAACTAACCTCAACAGATTAAAGAGTACAGAAATTACCTCGAGTATCTTCTGACTTAAAATAGAAATCTACCACAGAAAAAATAAATGAGAAAAAAATGATTATATGGAGAATAAATAGCATGCTACCAAAAACCCAATGAGAACAAGAAAATCATAAAGGAAATTAAAAAAAAAAATAACTTGAGACAAATGACAATGAAAACGCAACCATACCATATCTATGAGAAACAGCAACAGTCAGTTCTTAGATGGAAACACAGCCTTCCAAGAAAGATGGAAGACCCAGTGTGTGCATGCATGCTAAGTCACTTCAGATGTGTTCAACTCTTTTTGACCCTATGGACCATGGCCCACCAGGCACCACTGTCCATGGGATTCTCCAGGCAAGAACACTGGAGTGAGTTGCCATTTTCTCCTCAGGCAGATCTTCCTGACCCATGATTTGAACCTACATCTCCTGCATGCAGTGAATTCTTTATCACTGAGACTTTTGAGAAGCCTAGCTTCACATATGAATTCTACCAAATATACAAAGAAGAAATTATATGGATCTTTCTCAAAGTCTTCTAAAATATTGAAGAGGAGGGAAGACTCCCAAAGACATTCTAATAAAGCCACCATCACCTAGATAACTAAACCAGACAAACATACCACCAAAAAAGAAATTTAAAAGCCAATATTTTTTAATATAAATGTAAAATTCTCAATAAAATGTTTGCAAACTAAATCCAACAACACATAGAAAAGATTATACACCACATCCAAGTGGGATTCATCCAAAGTTAATAAGGATAGTTCAACAGAAATCAACATAATATACATTAACACAAGTCAAAAACCACATGATCATCTCAATAGCAAACAGGCATTCCACAAAAGTCAACATCCATTCATGATAATAACTGTTTCCAAGCGGGTATAGAGGAAACATATCTTAGTAAAATAAAAGCCATATATAACAAATCCACAGCTAGTATAATACTCAATGGTGAAAAGCTGAAAGCCTTCTCACTAAAATCCTGGAACAAGACAAAGATGACCATTCCCACAACTTCTATTCAACATAGTATTGGAAGTCCTAGCCACAGCAATTAGGCATGTAAAAGAAATAAAATGTATCCAATTTGAAAAGGAAGGGGTATAATTGTTACTATATGCAGATAATACTATATATTAAAAAATACATATAGGATTAAAAATAGGTGATACTACATATAAAAAATCCTAAGGAATCTACACAAAACCTATAAGAACAGATAAACCAATTCAACAAAGTAGCAGGCTACAATATTAGTGTTAGGAAACCAGTTGCATTTCTTTACCCTAAGAGTGAAATACCAGAAAATGAATATTTAAAAAAACAGTACTTTTTAAAACCACACCAAAAATAAATAAAATACTCAGAAAAATCTGATCAAGGAGGTGAATGACTTACATGCTGAGAATTATAAAACCTTTAAAGAAAGAAAACTAAAGATGATTCAAAGAAATGGAAAGATATCCCATGCTCTTGGATTAAAAAAAATAATAATGTTAAAATGGCAATTATAATGTTATAATTTATAGATTTAATATTGTCCCTATCAAATTACCCAGGACATTTTTCACAGAACTAGAACAAAATAATCCAAAAAATTCATATATATTGCCAAAGCAATACTAAGAAAAAAGAACAAAGTAGGAGGCATAACACACCTATACTTAAGCCAATAATACAAAGCTACACTAACAAAGTTACAATAATCGAAACAGCAATATTGGTTTAAAAAAAAAAAAAACAGACACAGACATTGGGATCAATGGAATAGAACAGGAAGCCTGGAAATAAACCCACACACCTATTGTCAATTAGTCTTCAACAAAAGAAGCAACAATATAAAATGGGAAAAGAACTTCAGCAAGTAGTGATGGGAAAGATGGACAGTTACATGTAAATCAATGAAGTTAGAACATACTCTTATACCATGCACAAAAATAAACTCAAAATGATTAAAGACAATATAAGACATGAACCATAAAACTCCTACAAGAGAACATAGGCAAAACATCCTGTGACAAAATTGTACCAATGTCTTTGTTCACTCGCCCAATAGAAATAAAAATAAATAAACAAATGGGGCTTAATCAAACTTATAAGCTTTTGTACATTAAAGGAAATCCTGAACAAATAAAAAAAAAGGGATAAAATATTTGCAATCAATGTGACCAACAAGGACTTAATCTCCAAAATAAACAAACAGCTCATACAACTAAAAGCAACAACAAAATAAACAGCCTAATTGACAAATGGGAAGAATATATAAATAGACATTTCTGCAAAGAAGACATACATATGGCCAATAGGCACCAGAGAAGATGCTCAACATTATAAACTGCTAGAGAAATGCAAATCAAAACTCCCATTAATTACCACCTTATACCTGTCAGAACAGCCATCACTAAAATGTCTACAAATAAATGCTAGAGAGAGTGCAGAGAAAAGGGAATCCTCCTACCCTGTTGGTGGGAATGTATAACAAGTTGGAAAACAGTATGGAAGAGCCTCACAAAACTAAAAACAGAATTATAATATGATCCAGCAATCCAGGTCCTGGACATACATCCAGACTCGACTGTAATTCAAAAAGATACATGCATACCTGTATTTATGAAAGCACTATTCACAATAGCCAAGACATGGAAAAATCTAAATGCTCATTGACAAATGAATGGATAAAGATATGGTACATATATACAATGGAATACTACCCAGCCATAAAACCAATGAAATCACACCATTTGCAGCAACATGGATGGACCTAGAGATTACCATACTAAGTAGGTAAGAGAAAGATAAATTCCATATGATATCACTCATATGTGGAATGTAAAATATGGCACAAATAAACATATCTGTGACATAGAAACAGACTCACAGACTAGGGAAAATACTTGTCATTGCCAAGGGGGAGGGAGGGGGAGGAACAGGCTGAGAGTTTGTGGTTTGTAGAAGCACACTCTTACATTTAGAGTGGAGCAGAAGCAGAGGATATTGAGAAGAGGTGGCGAGAACCCACAGAAGAACCGACCATACAAAAAAGATCCTCAGACCCAGATAACCAGGATGGTGTGATCCCTCACTCAGAGCCAGACATCCTGGAATGTGAAGTTGAGTGAGCCTTAGGAAATATCACTACAAACAAATCTAGTGGAAGTATGGATTTCCAGTTGAGCTATTTCAAACTCTAAAAGATGATGCTGTGAAAGTGTTGCACTCAATATGCCAGCAAATTTCGAAAAACTCAGCAGTGACCACAGGACTGGAAAAGATCCGTTTTCATTCCAATCCCAAAGAAAGGCAATCCCAAAGAATGCTCAAACTACTGCACAATTGCACTCATCTCACACGCTAGCAAAGTATTGCTCAAAATTCTGCAAGCCAGGCTTCAACAGTATGTGAACTGTGAAATTCCAGATGTTCAAGCTGGATTTAGAGAAGGCAGAGGAGCCAGAGGTCAAATTACCAACATCTGCTGGATCATCAAAAAAGCAAGAGGGTTCCACAAAAACATTTACTTCAGTTTTACTTACTATGTCAAAGCCTTTGACTGTGTGGATCACAACAAACTGTGGAAAATTTTTCAAGACATGGGAATACCAGATCACCTGACCTACCTCCTGAGGAATCTGTATGCAAGTCAAGAAGCAACAGTTAGAACCAGACATGGAACAACAGACTGGTTCCAAATTGGGAACCCAATTGGGAAAGGAATATGTCAAGGCTGTATATTGTCACCATGCTTATTTAACTTATATGCAGAGTACATCATGAGAAACGCTGGGCTGGAGGAAGCACAAGCTGGAATCAAGATTGCCGGGAGAAATATCAATAACCTCAGATATGCAGATGACACCACCCTTATGGCAGAAAGTGAGGAGAAACTAAAAAGCCTCTTGATGAAAGTGAAAGAGAAGAGTGAAAAAGTTGGCTTAAAACTCAACATCCAGAAAACTAAGATCATGGCATCTGGTCCCATCACCTCACGGCAAATAGATGGGGAAACAATGGAATCAGTGACTGACTTTATTTTTGGGGGCTCTAAAATCACTGCAGATGGTGATTGCAGCCATTAAATTAAAAGACGCTTGCTCCTTGGAAAAAAAGTTATGACCAACCTAGACAGCATATTAAAAAGCAGGGACATCACTTTGTCAACAAATGTTTGCTTAGTCAAAGCTATGGTTTTTCCAGTGGTCATGTATGGATGTGAGTTTGACTGTGAAGAAAGCTGACTGCTGAAGAATTGATGCTTTTGAACTGTGGTGTTGGAGAAGACTCTTGAGAGTCCCTTGGACAGCAAGGAGATCCAACCAGTCCATCCTAAAGGAAATCAGTCTTGAATATTCATTGAAAAGACCAATGCAGAAGCTGAAATGCCAATACTTTGGCCACCTGATGCGAAGAAGTAACTCACTGGAAAAGACCCTGATGCTGGGAAAGACTGAAGGTGGGAGGAGAAGGGGATGGCAGAGAATGGTCGGATGGCATCACTGACTCAATGGACATGTGTCTGAGTAAACTCTGGGAGTTTGTGGTGGACAGGGAGGCCTGGCATGGTGCAGTCCATGGGGTCTCAAAGAGTTGGACATGACTGAGCGACTGAACTGAACTCTATAGTACCGAGAACTATATATCCAAACTCCTGGGATAAACTATAATGGAAAAGAAAGTAAAGAAGAGTGTGTGTGTATATGTATATATGTTTACCTGAGTTAGTTTCCTATACAGCAGAAATTGTAACAACATTATACATCAACTATATGAATAAGAAAATATGGTACCACACAACTTTGCTAATGTTATCTTGTAATGATTAATTTATTTTGAAAGATACATCTCATCCCTACTTTTTTTCTCTCTCAATTTCTCTCGACTCTCAGTGTTTGTGTAATAAACAAACCACACAATCTCAAAAAGTACTAGGAAAAGACCCTGAAGCATTTCTAATTACAAAAGCGTTTACTATGTTCATCCTGAATGCAATATAATTTCACCCCAGCCAGCCTTTATTTAACAGTATCAGTAAGTGTTTCACACTTTCTACTAGTCTACAATAGTAGTTCAGTCAGTTATTAAACATATACTGACTCAGCCCTTAAAATGTTATACATAAACATTTCAGAAGAGTTATTGCCAAACAGAAGGTAAAAATTTGTCCCTCCTTGTTTTATGTCTAAATAACATATGCTTTTGCCTTTAGTAAATGTTAATATTTACTGAGTTACTGATCATGAACCATGTGCCATACAACAAATACAAGTGAATCAGTTGAAGATTACATTACCTGAAATATCACAGTTATTTATTCCAAATTCATGGATTAAAAGCAAATATGGAAATACTACTTCTGTTTGGATTTATACTAGTTATCTATTAGATAGATTACCCCAAATCTATTAATCCACACAATAGATTTATTATTCCAAAAAATCAGTGGCTTAAAATTACACACAATTACTATCTCATAGTGTTCCTGGGTTAGTCATCTATGTATAGGTTAGTCCTGTCTCAAGGTCTCACACATGAAGGCAATATGAGGACTGAAGTCTTATTTAAAGTTCACCTACAAGCAGAATTGTTGGTGGAACTTAGATCCTCCTGGGTGCCGGCCAGCAACATCCGTTCCTTGGCATGTGCACTTTCCATAGAGCATCTCACATTCAACTCTTCCATCAGAGAAAGTGAGAGAAGGGAGAACAAGATGGAAGTCAGAGTGTTTGAAACCTAGTCCCTGAAATAACACCCCATCACCTGCTGTGTTCACTGGAAGTGAATGAAGTGAATCACTAGAATCAGCCCACACACAAGGGGAGAGGATGTACGAGCATTTGAAAAACAGGACCATCTTGAAGGCTATCTATCACAGAATTGCAACAGAGAAAAGATTAGTGCTGGGCGAAACTCCGAGTTTCATTTTATGAACATTTTTAGATTAAGAGGTTGTAAATTTTCATCAACTTTTAGATTAACATGAAACATTTGGAAAATTAGGATTCCAGCCAGTTTTATATTTTACCACAATTTCAAATATAGGAAATGGGGTCTTCTTAATGCTTTTCCTCTTGATTAGAAACATAATCACTTGGGCTCCAGTGATTTCCCACAACTACATGCTTCATGTAATTGCTTTATAATTACATAAAAGTAGTGAAATCTAATAGAAATAGAGCCAGAACTACAGATGATGAGTAAAACAGAAATTAATATTTTATAGCTACTTTGTAGATTCCCATCTGTTTGGTCTCCTTAGTACTGTTAATTTGTTGACTTTGCTTATTATTTGAATTTTAAAGTAAAAAAATTATCCTATTTTAAGTAGGTTCTACTAAATTTTCAAGTTGTTTTCCTGAGTTCAGACAGTATTTTAGAGTTCTTTTACTGATAGTAGGATATCTAATATCTGTTTACACATAGAAAACAAAATTATATCTGTAGCTATATGAACATACTCCAAATCTTGCTGCATTTGGGAAAAACATAACTCCTATGGCCCTGTCAAAGCCCTTCATGTCATCCTGGTTCTCATTATTACTCTCTTTATGAACCTATATGTGGTCCTAGAACTTTAAAATACATAATACATGAATATTTCTAATACATAATATTGTTTGTATTTTAGCTCAAAAGTTTTGTCTTTGTAGTAGAGCCTGAAGTCAGGTAGGTTGATTCCTCCAGTTTCATTATTCTTTCTCAAGATTGCTTTGGCTATTCGAGGTTTTTTGTATTTCCATACAAATTGTGAAATTATTTGTTCTAGTTCTGTGAAGAATACCGTTGGTAGCTTGATAGGGATTGCATTGAATCTATAGATTGCTTTGGGTAGTATACTCATTTTCACAATATTGATTCTTCCAATCCATGAACACAGTATATTTCTCCATCTATTTGTGTCCTCTTTGATTTCTTTTATCAGTGTTTTATAGTTTTCTATGTATAGGTCTTTTGTTTCTTTAGGTAGATATACTCCTAAGTATTTTATTCTTTTTGTTGCAATGGTGAATGGTACTGTTTCCTTAATTTCTCTTTCTGTTTTCTCATTGTTAGTGTATAGGAATGCAAGGGATTTCTGTGTGTTAATTTTATATCCTGCAACTTTACTATACTCATTGATTAGCTCTAGTAATTTTCTGGTAGAGAACAGCATTGAAACAAGTATACTATCAAGGGTGAAATAGATCACCAGCCCAGGTTGGATGCATGAGACAGGTGCTCAGGGCTGGTGCACTGGGAAGACCCAGAGGGATGGGATGGAGAAGGAGGTGGGAGGGGGGATTGGGATGGGGAACACATGACTGTTGAATCCATGACTGATTCAAGTCAATGTATGGCAAAAACCACTACAATATTGTAAAGTAATTAGTCTCCAATGAATAAAAATAAATGGAAAAAAAAATTTTGCCTTGTTTGTGCTATTAAAAGTTAATGAATTTTTTTTCCCAAATTATAAAAAAATCTGCATTTTTAGAAGTTTCTACTTTTGTGAAGTTTTCAAAAACTTAACAGACCTAATTTGTTAAACTATTTTTCTATATTCAAGTCTTTGGATTTGGATAACTTTTTTTTTTTTGTCCTTAGCACCTGAAAGAAGAGTAGAAAAATTTACTGAGATTACAAAGTTCATACACAGAACAGGCCAAGAACAAGGGCTGGAAAGGATCAGAGAATGACTTAATGTATTGACTATGAGAAGTTTATTAGATAGTAAAGTGGAGACACTGGATAGAATATTGAATATGAATATGAATTTAAGGAAGATAAATATAGGCAATTATCACCATGCAAATAAATATACAGCCATTAGACCTTAGAGAAGAATTTTTAGTATTATTACATGTATACAAGTCAGCAAAGGGTTCACTGCCTGACGCACACAGAAGCCAATACTATGGCACTGGCTTTTAAGAAAAGAAAAGGCTTATTGAAAACCTGACTGACAACGAGACAGAAGGCGAGGCTCAAATCCATCTCCATGGTGACACATTATAAGTGGATATTTAAGGGTTAGAGTTTTGAAGTGGTGGAGAAAGGAGACAGCAGTTGGTTACAAAATTCAAGGAAGTGCTGTGAAGTCCTTATACATAGGCACAGGCAGGCTTCATGCTTCTTCAAGAATCATATGTTCAGATTTAGGGGGGTGGTATTAAACCTGTGGGGGAATTTGGGGCTGTGACAATGGAAGGTCACCTATGGACAAGCAAGTATATTCTGCAAAGACTTGGTCTGACACGTTGGTTCCATCCCCAGTTTCAGCACGCGGAGGGGTTTTTAACCAGCTGTTTCCTTACCTGCTGTTCTGTAAGACAAGCTCAAGAACTTCTGTAGGTCACCGCTTTCTGTTAACACTATGAAACATGGTTTCAACATGGGTTTTTTAATCCTACGGGAATGGTTTCACATAAAAGATGGAGAAACAAACAAAACAACTAGGAGATAAGACTAACATTGTTAGAGGACTGAGAGTAGCATCTGAGAAGACAAGCTAAGGATGTGCTTCAAGAATGAGCAATTGTGGGACTTGCCTGGGGGTCCAGTGGTTAAGAATCTGCCTGCCAATGCAGGGAACACAGGTTCAATCCCTGATACGGGAAGATTCCACATGCCTCAGGTCAACTAAGCCCCTGCACCACAATGCTGAGCCTCAGCTCTAGAGGCCATAAGTTGCAACTCCTGAGCCTGTGTGCTGCAACTACTGAAGCCTGTGCACCCCAGAGTTCATGTTCTGCAATCAGAAGCCTGTGCACTCCAACTAGAGAGCAGCCCCTGCTTGCTGCAAAAGAAAGTTCGCCCACAACAACCAAGACCCAGTGTAGTCATAAACAAACACACATATTAAAAAAAAACAATGAATGAGCAATCATATAATTTGCTACATCCAGGTAAATAACATGAAAACTGAAACTTGACCTTGAATATAATGATATGTCATTGTTGACACTGACAAAGTATATTTCATTGCTCTAATAGGGCCAAAATTCTTATTGGAATGGGATCAAGGCAAGATAAGAGAAGCCAAAATAGAGACAATAGTATAGATAAATGTATTTAGGACTTTTAGTATAAAGGTATCAGAAAAAAAGAAAATAATGGTAGTTATAGTGAGATTTTTGGTTAAGAGGATTTAAAGAAAATGTATCTTTATAGTCAATAAGATGAAGGACATTTATTACAGTGACAGTTTTTTTTTTTAGTTCTGTTGGCATTGATTAATGTGTAAATATGACACATTCTTTTGAAATCATAAGAGTGGAAGAAAGATAGCAAGCTTAGAAAACTCTCAAGGAATATTTGGGTGAGTAAATCAAAGAACAATATAATGGAGTAGACAGCAGCAAAAAATATTTTAAAAGGCTGGTTCTTTAAAATAGTATGATTTACAAATCTTGGGAGGCATTATTAAAATTCATAAGAAGAAACAAAATATAGCTGAACAAACATCAGAATAAATAATGTAAAAGAGCTTCTGACAAATCAGAGATGTATAACATGATAAAATAATACTATAATAAATTTAATCTTTACAAATTTGCAAATATATTTGAAAGGAAAGTACTTATGTAAAAATATAAATTAGAAAAATTCACAGGAAAACACAAATCATGAGTTAGCTACTTTTTAGTAACTAAAAAAAATAATTAAAATGTCACCACTCCACCTTAATCCTGTGTGTTCCTTTTTTTTTCCTGGTAAATTTCACCTAATAGTCAAGGATTACATAAACTCACTGTATTGCACACTATATTTTTTAAGAAGCTTGTGTAGCATTTGAGAACCATAATAAAAGTACAAGAATAGAAAATCAAAGCTTTTTTCATTTATGGCTATAAATTCAAGCATTTTAGATAAAATTTTCAGTTAAGTGAATCCCATAGTTATTAAAAATGCTTTGTAAATTTAAGCAGAAAATGCAGGCTAAGAGCACACACCCACGTGTGAGGAAGAGCAGGAAGAAATCCAGGCAGCAAATAGAGCAAATAAAAATTCTCAGTTTGGGAAGACCTTAAAGCATCAGGAAATCTAAAGAAGGGAACGCGGTGCCATGTGTCAGGCAGTGAAGCAGTAAGCTCCAGGTAACTGGCCCCTTTGACATCAGATTGTGGTCCATGTCTTCCATGTGTCTACAATTTTGCAATGCAGAGCTTTGGGTGATGCTGTGATTAAAAGGAAGTATCCTGAGAGAAGCAGTGTGAAAGGGGAAGTGAGAGTGGTGGTGTCCAGCTTAAACACAAGACACAGCAAATGCACAAAAATCCAACAGGCACACACATTTCATTCAGTTCAGTTCAGTTCAGTCTCTCAGTCGTGTCCGACTCTTTGCAGCCCCATGAATCGCAGCACTCCAGGCCTCCCTGTCCATCACCAACTCCCAGGGTTTACTCAAACTCATGCCCATTGAGTCGATGATGCCATCCAGCCATCTCATCCTCTGTCATCCCCTTCTCCTCCTGCCCCCAATCCCTCCCAGCATCAGCGTCTTTTCCAATGAGTCAACTCTTTGCATTAGGTGGCCAAAGTATTGGAGTTTCAGCTTTGGCATCAGTCCTTCCAATGAATATTCAGGATAGATTTCCTTTAGGATGGACTGGTTGGATCTCCTTGCAACCCTTGCAAGGGACTCTCAAGAGTCATCTCCAACACCATAGTTCAAAAGCATCAATTCTTTGGTGCTCAGCTTTCTTCACAGTCCAACTCACATCCATACATGACCACTGGAAAAACCATAGCCTTGACTAGACGGATCTTTGTTGGCAAAGTAATGTCTCTGCTTTTTAATATGCTGTCTAGGTTGGTCAAAACTTTCCATCTAAGGAGTAAGTGTCTTTTAATTTCATGGCTGCAATCACCATCTGCAGTGACTTTGAAGCCCCCCAAAATAAAGTCTGACACTGTTTCCCCTGTTTCCCCATCTATTTCCCATGAAGTGATGGGACCAGATGCCATGATCTAAGTTTTCTGAATGTTGAGCTTTAAGCCAACTTTTTCACTCTCCTCTTTCACTTTCATCAAGAGGCTTTTTAGTTTCTCTTCACTTTCTGCCATAAGGGTGGTGTCATCTGCATATCTGAGGTTATTGATATTTCTCCCGGCAATCTTGATTCCAGCTTGTGCTTCATCCAGCCATGTTTCTCATGATGTACTCTGCATATAAGTTAAATAAGCATGGTGACAATATACAGCCTTGACATATTTCATTGGAGAAATGCAAAAAAATGCTTCCAAATGACAATTCTTAGGGGTTATGTATGCTCCATGTCCTCCTGTAGACTGGCTGGATTTTATTGGTCTTACATCACAGTTACATTCTCTCCTCCATCCAGATTTGCTTTCCCCCTGCTTTTCTCTCAGGTCTTGATTACTGCATGCCACATTCCATCACAGTATCTGTTTCCTGGATCCCAATCTAACACAACAGGCATTAGCTTTAGTATTTATGACATAAAAGAGTACCTGTTTTCTCAAGCCTCACAAAGAGAATGTGTCATTATGCTTTTTACTTTTAATGACCTGTGGATATTATTGTGTACAAACAGGTATCAGGGAATTAGACCAACTGCCAGGAGTTAGTTTTCCTAAAGAAAAAGAAATACATGTGTGTATGTGAGTGCATATATATGATAGCATCTCTCTTCAGCATATTTTTTAAATCCCCTCTCAGTTCAAACTACCAATTTACAACACCTTATATTTTACAGATTTCATTATAAACCATGGAGGCTTTAAACTGGCAGGTGGGAACATCCTGTTTTCAAATACAAGCTTTTCCCCCAATTTGGTTCAGCACTATCATCCCAGGTATGTATGACATACCTTTGAGTGAGTTTGAATACTTTTTGTGTATCTGAGAACAAATTTTGTATGTATATTTTGTAAATTGTCTGTTAATATCAGAGGAGCCTGACATGTTTCAGTCCATGGGGTTGCAAAGAGTTGGACAAGATTTAGCAACTGAACAACATAAAAGAGGTAACTGAGGCAGAGAGGAGCATCCTATGCTGGTCAAGACCAAACAGCTGGTAAGTGGTAAATTCTATAATCAACACCAGTCACTCTAAGCCCTTACTCTTTTCAGTTAATAATCTCACTTTTGAACACTATTGTTAAGACAAAATCTGTCTGCATTTTGCCATTCGGTGTCCCAGAAAGTAAAAGTCGCTCATTCCTGTCTGACTCTTTGCAAGCCCATGGAATTTTCTAGGCCAGAATACTGGAGTGGGTAGCCATTCCCTCCTCCAGGGGATCTTCCCAACCCAGGGATTGAACCCAGGTCTCCTGCACTGCAGGTGGATTCTTTACCAGCTGAGTCACAAGGGAAGCCCAAGAATACGGCTGTGAGTAGCTAATTCCTTCTCCAGCAGATCTTGCCAACCCAAGAATTGACCTGGGGTCTCTTGCATTGCAGGCAGATTCTTTACCAACTGAGCTACCAGGGAAGCCCTCAGTGCACCAAACAACAGATAAATAAAATCTTCTATACCTGGCTGTGGAGCCTTGCTATTCTCAAAAACTGGCATGATATCTGATCATCTATTGCTTGGATTATTTTCAGGTAGGGGGTGTTTACTTATTTTACCCTTCTAGGTGTGTATGACTTCAGATTTGAGCTAAAAGATAAGGGTTACAGGAAACTGAATTGGGTATCAAAGTGGTTCAATAAATGATATTAAAACAGTCCCATGTAGAGCCAAGGAAAATGGGAATGATTATAATGGAGGGCAAACCAGAAAGTTAGCCAGGCAGAAAGTAAAGCTGTGACATCAAACCAAATGCTCTGGATTTAAAGGTAGAATGCAAATGCAAGCTTATCTGATGGAAACCAGACACAAAACTTAAGTAACTATGAGGTACCACTACAGTCCTGGGAGAATGGCCAAAATACAGAGAACTGACAATGACAAATTCTAATACCGATGTAGAACAACAGGAACTCTTACTCATTGCTTATGGGATGCAAAATGGTACAGTGCTTTGGAAGTTGGGTTCTTACAAAACTAAACATAATCTTACCACATTATTAGGTAATCATGCTCCTTGGTATTAACCCAAAGGAGTTGAAAACTTATATCTACACAAAAATGCACATGGATGTTTACAGCTGTCTTATTAATAACTATCAAAACTTGAAAGAAGCCAAGATGTATTTCAGCCAGTGAATGGATAAATAAATTGTGGGGTAGCCAGACTTGTTCAATGCTAAAAAGAAATGAGCTATCAAGTCATAAAAATATATGAAGGAAACAAATGCATATTAGTAAATGAAAGATCACCTGAGGAGGTTGCCTACTTAATGATTCCAACTCTATGCCACTCTCAAAAAACAAAACTTTGGAGACTGCAAAAAGATCATATGTTGCTAGGCATTACAAGTGAGGGAAAGATAAATAAGCAAAGCACACAGGACTTTTAGGGCTTTGCTTATTTACTCTGTATGATACCATAATGGTGATTACATGTCATTATCCATTTGTCTAAACCCATACAATGTGCAAAACGAAGAGTGAACCATAATGCACGTTATGAGCTTTGGATGGTAATGATGTGTCAATATAAAGCCGTATGTTGAAATGTGTACCACTCTAGTGGGGAATGTTGACAATGAGGTAGGCTATTCATTTTTGGAGGCAGAGGCTATATTAGAAAATCTCTGTTCCTTCTACTGTGAACCTAATACTGATTTTTAAAAGCCTATTTTGGGGAAAAAAAAACTATTATGTAAATTTGGACAGGAGATTTTCTGTGGTGTCAGTGTAGCTGCAGGGGCATTTTCTGGGATAGTCCAGGACTTGACTTTAAGTGGGATGACATTTTACAAGGGCTACAATTCTTTGTTATGAAGTCCCTATGCGGGAATAAAGAAACTGAGGCCTAGAGAAGTTATGTACCTCCTGTCAAGTGACAAAGCTATTTTATGGTAGTCTTTATCTATTAAAAAAAAAAAAAAAACTCAGTGTTTCATATGAGAAGCGTCAATGTCAGCAATGACTGCATTATAATATGCTAAATAAGCAAATTTCACCCTTCACAGTTTGGTGAAGGAACTTTACTAAAATTAAATGACAATCAAAGGTCACTGTAATAATGTATTATAAACCCAAAATCAAAGTGTGTTATCTATAAATTCAGTATTTCAATTTTTGTATATTTTATTTACATAAAAGAAAGATATTTCTTCAATAATTTCTTCAATAATAATGAGGTCAAATGAATTTGTAAAATGAAATACTTTGTATTGCATTCTTGGAGATTCACAATATACATAATGTAGTAAAGGAAATAATATTTGGTGCTGTGAACATACCTACAGTTAGCTCTCAATCACTTAGCTATTAAAAAGAAACTTTTTGTGAAATTTGTCACTATACTTTGTTATATATACAATTTCCAAAATCAGGAGCAGAAGATCATGAATTATTAATCATGCTCAGGCTCTGGGACCACATTTTGCAGTCAAATCCTGGCAATAGTACTCACTAGCCATGCAACTCTGGAAAAAATTTCTTAGTTCTTCTAGGCTTTAAAAGTATCTACATGATAGAAATAATAATTTGATACACGCCAGACTTTTGAGAATTAAATAAGCTGATATTTATAAAAGATGATGAACAGTTTCTGGCACAGAGCTATCACACAATGCATGTTAGCTGGCTGGAGTTATCATCCACAAGCAAGCAAGGAAGACACAAGGAGATGGAGTCATCCTTTGCAACGTAGATCTTTGCCCATCTCTCTTTTTGTAAAATTATTTCTTTGTATTTTTTTCCTCTATATTATTTTTTCCTGGTCATTTCTTTCCCCTTGTCTATTGTGAGACACAGAGTATGGGCATAGATGAATTTCAGTTCAGTTCCGTTACTCAGTCGTGTCCAACTCTTTGAGACCGCATAAACTGCAGCACGCCAGGCCTCCCTGTCCATCACCAACTCCTGGAGTTTACTCAAACTCATGTCCACTGAGTTGGTGATGCCATCCAACCATCTCATCCTCTGTCGTCCCCTTCTCCTCCTGCCTTCAATCTTTCCCAGCATCTAGGGTCTTTTTCAATGAGTCAGTTCTTTGCATCAGGTGGCCAAAATATTGGAGTTTCAGCGTCAGCGTCAGTCCTTCCAATGAATATTCAGGACTGATTTCCTTTAGGATGGACTGGTTGGATCTCCTTGCAGTCCAAGGAACACTCAAGAGTCTTCTCCAACACCATAGTCCAAAAGCATCAATTCTTTGGCACTCAGCTTTCTTTATAGTCCAACTCTCACATCCATACACGACCACTGGAAAAACAATATCCTTGACTAGACGGATCTTTGTTGGCAAAGTAATGTCTCTGCTTTTTAATATGCTATCTAGGTTGGTCATAACTTTTCTTCCAAGAAGTAGGCGTCTTTTAATTTCATGGCTGCAGTCACCATCTGCAGTGATCTTGGAGCCGAAAAAAATAGTCAGTCACTCTTTCCATTGTTTCCCCATCTATTTGCCATGAGGTGATGGGACCAGATGCCATGATCTTATTTTTCTGAATGTTGAGTTTTAAGCCAACTTTTTCACTCTCCTCTTTCACTTTCATCAAGAGGCTCTTTACTACTTCTTTGCTTTCTGCCATAAGGGTGGTGTCATCTGCATATCTGAGGTTATTAATATTTCTCCTGTCAATCTTGATTCCAGCTTGTGTTTAATCTAGCCCAGCGTTTCTCATGATGTATTCTACATATAAGTTAAATAAGTAGGGTGACAATATACAGCCTTGATCTACTCCTTTTCCTATTTGGAACCAGTCTGTTGTTCTGTATCCAGTTCTAACTGTTGCTTCCTGACTTGCATACAGATTTCTCAGGAGGCAAGTCAGGTGGCCTGATATTCCCATCTCTTTAAATTCCCATCTCTCTAACAATTTTCCAGTTTGCTGTGACCCACACGTGAAAGGCTTTGGCATAGTAAATAAAGCTGAAGTAGATATTTTTGTGGAACTCTCTTGCTTTATGATGATCCAACAGATGTTGGCAATTTGATCTCTGGTTCCTCTGCCTCTTCTAAATCCAGCTTAAACATCTGTTTTGAGCATTACTTTACTAATGTGTGAAATAAATTTAGATTTATAAATTTAGATAAATTTAGGATGCATGCTATAAGAGTCAGAGATTGAGTGAAGAAGAAAATTAAGAATGAGATGAAAGAGAAAAGTGAACATATATGATCAGATGAAAAAAGACAGACATGGAGTTGAATGGATAATTTCATGGAGTTACAGAATTACATGTTCATAATTACTAGTTCTGAAATATACAACATCTATTGTACAAGATAGTCTACTTTTACATTCATAGAATAGTATGAAACATAATTTTTAGAAATTATTGTACTGATTTTCACTTGCTTATGAGTGAGCCTTGATTTGACAGTTTCAGCATCATGCCATCAGAGAAGGCAATGGCAGCCCACTCCAGTACTCTTGCCTGGGAAATCCCATGGATGGAGAAGCCTGGTGGGCTGCCGTCTATGGGGTCACACAGAGTCGGACACGACTGAAGTGACTTAGCAGCAGCAGCATCCTGCCATAATCAGTACCAAGCAATATTACAGTCCCTGTTTCACTTCCTCTTTTCACTGCTATGAAATAATTTTGACCATTATAAAATACCGTTTGTTATAAGAATGATTCTTGCTTTACATAAGTAATACTATATCATGGGGCATACTTATTTATTGAGTTTCTTCCTAATTTACTTTCTATCATTTTGCATTCCAGACTGCTGAAAGGTATGGTCCTTTTCTGATTATAGAAGTTCAACTTTCTTTTTTCTAGTGAAATTTAGCACCAGTATGGGGATATGACAAAAATATATACAAGCAATATTATGACATAATAACATGATTAATTGAAAGTATCGATTAATTTGAAGGCAACAAGATATAAGGAACAACTGAAAAGTAGATTTAAGAAGATAATGAGATTCCTGGAAAAATTATCACCTTTGCGAAAAAAATATTATTAGAGTAACGACTACAGAAAAATTTTCACAGTATGGAGATAAATATGATACACGTCTAAAGTTAGTCAAGGTTGAGAAGCTGTGTTAAAGAAGTCAGACAGATGGTAATGAAGACAGTATTCACAGACACAGAAAATGACTCAGACACCAGGTAATGGAAAGAACAATTACACTTAATAGCAGACAGCAGCGTAGGCGTTAGCTGCTACTGGAACAGAGAAGAGATGTGCTATTCAAAACTGTTTTTCTAAATTGCAAAATATATGAGAAAAAAGGAAAAATGGAATTTGTTCTATTATAGTGGAAAACCTAACATTCAGATCAAAAGACAATTCAAGCATGGCTTATTGGAGAATCTAAATAAACTATATGTTTGATATTTTCTTCCAAATGTCTATATTTTAAAGACACTACTGTTTACTGTGATAATGTTTTCATCGTAAATGTAACATAAATTACTGGAAATTATATATTAGAACAATGCTTACTTCAAAAGTAAAATATATATAATTGAAAAATAATGCAGTGGATTTCAAAGACTTGGTATTAAAAATGTAAATCATCTCACTTAGTCTTTTTTTGATTATAAGTTGAATTGAAAAATATCTTTGATATGTTAGGTTAAATAAAATATAAAATTTAATATTATCTGTTTTCTTTTACTTTTAAAAGTGTGGTTAACAAAAAAAAGTGAAATTAAGTAGGTCTAATTATCTTTCTATTGGTCAGAGCTGATAGAGATGGTGGTTTGAAAACCGTCACATAGTTTCTTGGGAGATGATTTTGTCTCAGGACACCAAATTCAGACCTTAACTATGACAATCAAGAAAGTAACAAAGGCATCTGGATAATACTTTAGAGATCCATACATTAACTATGTTTCCATTCCATGCCTGTATTAGTTATGTATACTACAGTAACTTTGAGCAACTGAATCAATTAAATTTGAATTTTAGTCCTACCACTTCCAACTTCTCTGAGATTCTTAAACTGTCTAAGCCTATGACTTTGTCAGTTAATTATATAGAAAAAGCTATTGGTATTTCATGATTGCTGATGGAAAGTTTTAAGAATTTAGGTAATAATCAAATTGTGTTACAGTTCACATTAAGAATCATTACTATTATTATTAAATTATTATTGATATTCATAGAAACTTTAGCTTTTTTCTGAGCTTATGAATACCTGGAATGGTTGGCAAAGTCTATTCATGTCCTTTTTTTAAGTTTTTTTCTACCCATGTTATGAAGGGCACAGCAGAGAAATCACCAGTTAGAGCTGAAGGTACAGTTATTGTGTATCATCTTCCCTTCAGGAGGAAATATTGAAACGCCAGATGCTGTGCTGCCTGATTCAGTGTGAAATCACTTACTGCCCATTGGGATGAAGAGACCTGTTGACACGTTGCCTTTCCTGAATATAACTTCCCTGAGAGAGCTGCTGTCACACAGCCCTCTGTTTGGGTACCATAGCTTAGACATAGTTTAGAAGGCTATCTACTTCCTCCCTGATTTGTCAACATGGACACTTAGGTCCAAATACCAAGGTATTAAAGTGTTTGCTCAGAGCAGCTAAGTCAAGAGAGCATTGGATTTAGAGTCAGGAGACCTGGTTTCTATGCCAAGCTCGGCCACTGATGAATTCTGTGACTTTAGAAGAGTCTAATTTCTCCTGTCCTTTATTTCTTCATGTATGCAACAAAGAGTATGAACTGAATTTTTAAAACATCTCCTTCAAATATAATTGCCTGAACTTCTTTGTATGTTTGAAATGAAAATGCTGTGTTATTTTATGCTTTTTCTGTTATCTTACTGATGTTGCCTATTTTGTCCCTTTGGCATTTACTGATTGATTCGATCATTATTTGAGGGCTTGCTTCTGAGAGTGCTATTAGTATTAGGAAAAAAAGATTAAACAAAAGTACATCCTTGTGAACAACGTAGTCTAGTGAGAGAAAAAAGAAAAAACATTGATCCAATATTCACACACAGTGCTATCTGTCCCCATATCCTAGGTACATGGGCCCTCACTAAGATGACGGTGGGCCAGGAGAAATGTTGCGTGCTGCTGCAGGACAGAGCATGCAAAGACGACCTGTCTCCACACAAGCGCAGCTGCGTCTGAAAGCAGAAAGCGGAACAGGAACACAGAAAACCCTCAAGCCGCTTCAGGCCTAATGCTAAGCACAAGTAACAACAGCATGTGGCTTGAAGAATTTGGACCAACAGAATGTGATCACAAGGGATGTGGCCACGTGTGACCATAAAAACGGGCCCGGAATTGCTTTCTATTCTCCTTCTCTTTGTACTGTTTACAAGATTAAATAGGTACGGTGGCCCTGAAAGACACATGGTAAGGACAGTATAGGTATCTTCCATCACAAGAGAATAAGTTTGGTGTTTGGTCATGTCTTGGATGAGAAGGATCAATAGATTTGAAGACATAAATGAACTTCATACGAGCTTAAAGTGAACTCCTGTTATGACTATGCCATCACACATTTTTGTCTGTTATAAAGAAATAGTGCCTTCTTAATTAGCACAGAAATGGTAAATTGAAGTGAAATGTTTTTACAGTACAATCATAAATGATGTGGAATTGACTTAGCAATCAGATATGTATCTAAGAAATTTATATCACAGCTCATAAACATGTCAACTCCTTGGACAGTGGCAATATCTCATTCAAAGCTGTTGCCCTTGATAAGTTAGTACACTGACCACATGGCACTAAGTTGCAGTTCTAGGAAATGTGAAAATTAAAATGATATATGAATTTATTTTTATTTTCTACCTCTAGAAGATATGTTATAAAATAGATAAGACCAAAGAAAACAAAGAATTCTACTATGAAGAGACTCTCAAAAGTTTGGAAAATTCTGTTTCTGGATTTCTAACAGTCACATTCAAGCAATAGATTTGAGCAGCAGATTCTTGGGGAAACAAAATCACACAGCCTTGTGCAAAGCTCAGATTAAGAGTTTTTCTAACTTAGATAGGCCTATTACATAAGATAACCTTGATATTTTCAAATGTATTTGGCATTGAGAGAGAGAGAATAAAGAATTTAGCATTAGCATTAGGAAAGAATTTTGAATATGGTTAGGTGGTTCCTGGTACATTACATGGATCTGAAGCTCAGAGTCTTTGAGGAATTTTCTTGTCAATACATCAAAGCCAATTAAAAAATGAATTGCTTATTTTAATCCTAAATCAATATTCCACCTCCAAATTTGAATGTGTAAGAAATAAACCCTGAAAGTTTGGCAACTGCCAAAGAAAGACATACCCTAGAAGTCACTTTATATCTATATCTATATATATATATAAATGGATATATGGATAATAATGTATATGGATGGATATAACCATCCATATATATCCACATATGGATATATATATGGATAATAATGTAAAAGGAACAGTCCCACAGGATGGCTTTAGAAGGCTTTGGAGTACAGTGTACTGATGAGTTGCTCTCACAAGACAGAGTCAGGATCCTGTTGCGTCAAGGCTGGGAGATTTCCCACGCTGGGTCCAGCAATGATTTATTACTGCTGTGATTCAGGGACTGCTGTGCCTTTCCAAGCACTTCCTTTTATGTAGTGGTAACCTAGACAGCATATTAAAAAGCAGAGACATTACTTCGCTAACAAAGGTCCGTCTAGTCAAGGCTATGGTTTTTCCAGTGGTCATGTATGGATGTGAGAGTTGGACTGTGAAGAAAGCTGAGCGCCGAAAAATTGATGCTTTTGAACTGTGGTGTTGGAGATGACTCTTGAGAGTCCCTTGGATTGCAAGGAGATCCAACCAATCCATCCTCAAGGAGATCAGTCCTGGGTGTTCATTGGAAGGACTGATGCTGAAGCTGAAACTCCAATACTTTGGCCACCTCATGCAAAGACCTGACTCATTGGAAAAGACCCTGATGCTGGGAGGGATTGGGGGCAGGAGGAGAAGGGGACGACAGAGGATGAGATGGCTGGATGGCGTCACCGATTCGACGGACATGGGTTTGGGTAAACTCCGGGAGTTGGTGATGGACAGGGAGGCCTGGTGTGCTGCGGTTCATGGGGTCACAGAGTCGGACACGACTGAGCGACTGAACTGAACTGATTCATAGCACTCTTTTTTAGTCCTTTTCATTTCTACAAAATCAGTAGTAATTTCTCCTTTCACTTCTGAATTTAGTTATTTGCATCTTCTTTTTTCCTAAAGTTTGTTATTTTTGTTGATCATTTTGTAGAATCAAATCTCAGTTTCATTAATTTTCTTTGTTTTTCTATTTTCATTTTTTATTGATCTGTGTTCTATTATTTCCTTCCCTTTGCAAGGATTTAGTTTAGTTTGTCCCTTTTGCAGTTATTCTAGGTATAAATTTATGTTGTTGAGGTTTTTGTTAATGTAAGCATTTACAGCTATCAATATCCATCCCTGTTTTCATTGCATCCTGGAAGTTTCTATATGTTTTATTTTCATTTTCATTTATCTCATGATTTAAAAAAATTTCTTGTGTGATTTCTTCCTTCATCCACTGGTTAAGACAATGCATTTTTAATTTCTATTAATACATACTTGCAACTTTTCTAGTTTCCCACACATTTCAGTTTATGTCTAGTTTTATTCCACTGAGATCAGAAAAGATACTTTGATTTCAATCATTTATACATAAAGATTTAGTGACCTAACATTTGGTTCATCTTGCACACTGTATCATTCCGTGATTGCAAGGCATGCTCTATAAATGTTTATTATGTCCAATTTTTCCATAATGTTATTCAAATCTTCTGTATCCTTACTGAATTTTGTCCAGTTTTTCTATGATTAAAACCAGGACACTGAAGTTTACTACTATTATTCTAAAACTGTACACTTCTCTCTTCAATTCTGTCAATGTTTTTTTTCATATATTTAGGACTTCTGAATATTTGCTACATATATAACTTCTGTATCTCCTTGATGGACTGATCCTTTTATATAATTGATCATTTTATACACCATATCCTTTTTTCTCTCTGGAAACACTTTTTTATTTAAAGGTTTTTTTTTTTTTTTTTTCTGATTATAGCTACACCTAATCTCATTTGGTTACTATTTGATTGAAATATCTTTCTCCACTCTTTCACCTTCAACCTATGCATGGCTTAAATATAAAGTGAGTCTCTTGATTTCACAGATGGGGGTCAAGATGCAAGAGGACATGGAGCTCACATCCTCCTACAAACAAACAAAATTCACGTACAAGTGGGAAAAAATCTCATGGAAAATTAATTGGTAACTGACAGAAGAATTTCTGTACAACAAAGCTGCAGAAAAGATCTCCATGTAACTGGGTAGGATGAGGAAAGAGGCATTTTATTGGGAACTAAATCTTTGGGAGAAATATGAAAGGAAGAAAAGATCCACATGGCTGAACTCCCATCCTGGGGAGCAAGTAGGTCAAGTCATGATCTGGCATCCTGGTCCTAGGGTCCTGCCTGGAAGTGACAAGCCCCCTTACCTACTGGGATAAATGCAAGGACAGAGAGAAGGACAGGAGAACCCTAGATCCTACTTGTGAGGTATGTGCATACACTGGCTTGCCAACAATCAAGGCAGAGAAATCCTTGTGTGATGGTGACTGCCCCCTCACTGCAATTCTCAGTCCAAATGGAGTAAACACACTGGCCCTGCTCACTATACAACACAGCCTGGTGCAAAATCTGGGCCCACCAAGCCCTGAGAAATCATCTAGGCTAGCTATGCAGAGACGGACGATGGAGGCCTTGAGTGTGATCCTGGTGTAGTCAGAGTGCACACGGGGGTACCACGGCAGTGCAAGGCTGGTAAGTGCTGAATATTGGGCAGACAGATCCTGGGAGAGGACTCAACCTAGCTTCACAGAGATAGCCTGGGAGGCCTATCGTGTGATCTAGGAAGGGCAACAGTGGCCACTGTTTGCACACTTGGGCATATGCAGCAACTCCTTTCTCAGTGAGAGTACTCCAGATCTGCCATTACACTTTGCAGATGAGCACCACATTTGGGGCAGACAGGTCCTGGGAGAAGACAACCAGAGAGGCAGCCCAAATTTCTGGTGGCAGAGCAGCCACCTCAGTTCCTATGTCCTGCACCGGATCTGGGATTAACAAACTAGAGAAAGGGGTGTGACCTTGGGCTTCTTATGGATGTAACTGCAGGTGCCTATCCAGGCAGCGCATAAGTCGTCTCTGATGGCAGGGACCTCACCTGCTCCCACAATTACCTTCTTGGGGGCAGGACATGCACTCAAGGGCAGGGGAGCATGGCTGAACCTGACCCTCAGGGGTTTGCTTCCAGCAACTGGGAAGCAGACGGCCCCCGTGACAGGGCAGGGTCAGTCATGGAGCAAAAAGGAAGCCTTGCATCACACCTGAAATCAGAAATCAGACACTCCAACAAAAACCATGTCTCCTATCAAGAGGATAATGGACAGCACACCCTTGGGAAAGACCTAGCTTGTGTCCCTCCAAATGAAACCCTCATGCCAAAACCACTGTGCACACACAGTCTACACAGAGATGTTGTATATAAAGCAAATACTAACAGACACAGAAGGAGAAATTGACAATAATACAGTAATAGTAAGGGACAAACACCTCACTGACCTTAATGGACATTACTGTGTCATTATCACATGGCTTGCTTGTTACTACATGTATCATCCTTCTTCTCTTTCTTTTGTAAGTGCTTAGTCATTTTACCTGGAAGATTAACAGATTTCGGTTGCTTTTTCTTTTAATCTATTAGTTACACACATTTATGTCAACATTCATCATTTTGAGTCAAATTAACAAGAGCTAAAGTGAATCCTTTTAAAATGCTGATTTTAGTTATCTCTGAATTCTAGAGACATTTCCTTGATTATAATTCTAAACATTAGTTCAGTCTTATTCTTGCATTTTCTTCACAGATATTCTCGTGATACTTATGATGAGTCTTTGCTCCCTACGTTTCAAAACTATGGCTATCTCTCATGTTTTTCCACTCCTATTGTATGTAATTATCTTCTTTGTTTTTATTCCTTTCCTCAAGTTCCCTTAATATACTTTCAAATTATTGATAATAATTTGATAATTTTTAAATTATCAAAATAATTTTTAAAATCAGTTTTAGTTTTTATCTTTTCTTTGGATTTTTTTTCTCAATCTGATTTCAAATTTGTGTGTGTGTACATTACAGCCTGAAGAGATAATACAATGACTTTAGCCAACAATGACTATATGCCAAGTACTGAGCAATAGACTCTGGGATATGCAGAAATAAACTCCAACAAATGGTCCTTCACGCTGAAGAACTCACATATAGTTTGGAAGGCAGACATGTTAATAAATCATTATACTGTAATATTAATCATTATAGAATTTTAAAAAGAAATAATCCATAAACTAAAAAATTCACAAGTGTAAAGTGTGCAATTCAATGGTTTTTAGAATATTCATAGAATTCTTCAATCATCACCAGAATATAAATTCAGAACATTTAACTCTTCCACACATAAAAAAAATGTGCATTAAGTTACCTGCCATCCATCTCTGGCCCCAGATAACCATTAGTCTACTTCTCATCTCTAAAAATTTGCCTATTCTGGACATTTCATATATATGGAAACATACAACATGTTGTCTTTTGCAATTGGCTTCTTTAGCTCAGTACATTAAGATTAATCCATGTTCCCTGTTTTTAAGCTTATTTATGAACCAATTATACTCTGAGTTGTTGACTCTGATTCATAGTGTTCCTTCATTTTTACCACTGCTTATTTGTTATTTTTTTTAGAGTTGAATTATAATTTTCTTCTGCTTCATAACTGTGGCTGGTGTGTTTCATCTACTGAAAGGTTTTGACAGTCACTTTCTTCTTGTAGTAGATTTGAAGTGAATGCTATGTGACTTTTTCTGTATATTTTTAAAGTACCATTTATTGTTCTTAAACATTAATTATAGCAAACTGTATACAGATGAGGCTGAGTGCTTTGAATGGCTTGCCAAGATTCTTCATTCAAGTTTACCATATTTGTACAGCACAGTGAGGCTTCTTTACTAATTGCTGACTTTTTCCTGTATTTGCATTGGAGGTAAGGAGATACAGTATCTCTTCTGATGCTGTGATATTAGTGTTTCTGAAAGCTCCATATTTGTCACTGCTTCCCCCTTCTTCATCTCTTCACTACCAAGTTTTCAATAATGCCTCCTCTTAAAGTGACCTCTCTCATCCCCTCAGGACGTTCTCACATTTTTACCTTTGACTGCACGCATGGCCCAGTCTTTCCTTTTGGTTCCCTAATAGTCACTGTTCTGATCCACAGGCGCTTACATGTCCCAGCTTTTCTGTCACTCGGGGTCAGCCTTTCTCTCTGTGCCATCTGCGTCTCCTACTGTAAGGGCTCTGTTGCTCAGTCCGTTTCACAGATAATGTTCCTGTTACCCCACTTAGAAAAAGGGTTACAGAGTGGGCTACATTGGTTTCGGATGTTTTCTTCTATACATAAATTGGACTTTTTAGAAACTGTGTCTCCTAATTATATTCTAGGCATGCATTATAAGAGGAAGTCATGTGGAAAAACTTTATATTTAGGAGGCAATTGCTATGCTATCCAATATTTTCTTTAAAATAGGATATTTCCCCTCATTGGTTTGCAAGTCAAATTAACTATGGTAAGTAAAGTAAATGATACTATAAATAATAATTTTATCTAGTTCTTTATGTCATTTCCCTAGTATTTGACTTATTTTACTTTCTTAAGCCAAAAAAACACTACATTTCAGCTAAATTTTTGAGATTGCTAGTTTTCATTGTTATATTTATTTTTCCTTTTCTTGTACAAAAGAGACTGCAGTATGATATTTATTTTAATTAGACAAGGTCATGTGATTATTTCTCATCATTAAAATGAGTGGGAGAAACATGTTTTTTCTAGGCTAAGACAGAATACAAGTCATCACAGAGTTCTATTCTCTTACTCCTCCCCTGCAAAGATGATAATGGATAAGGCTTTACCTCTAAAGAGTGGAGTCATAAAATGGAAATTATTTGAACTTCCATTGAGCTTCAACATGGAAGACATATTTTGCTAAGAAATATCTGAAACTGCATTGCAATTAGAATGAGCAAGAAATATACTTTTGGTTTGTCTAACCACTGAGATTTGGAAGAATAAAAGGTACCACAGCATAGGTCTAAAGTATTCTGATGTATACTGAAGTTGAAATGATCTCCTCAGGCCAAGAATAGGTATATAGGCTTCCATGTTTCACAGGGAGAAAAAAAAAAACAAAACCAAAACTTTAACCAGATAACTCAAATAATCATTAGATTAGTGAAGTTCTTTAGTGGAAAAAGTTAAAGGAAAGTCCATATCCATAACACAATTAGGAGACTGAAAGCTTCTGTCATCCTTCTGAAAGTCATATTTTTTATACAGAAAATTTACATAAAATAATATCTATTATTTAAAATAAAAGTCTTCTATTTATTATCTTAAAGGAATGAACAGCTGGCAATATTAGTAATATTTTACAAGACCTTTGCAGATATCCACATTTGTGAAAATCACTAATACATTCAAAGTCTCTCATAAAATATTCTAAGAAACACAAACTGTTTCAAAAAGCAAGGCAGGAAATATTAATTTGATTTAATTGAATTGAGTTGATATCAAATTAATATTTTCTTGTAAAATAAACAATATTCTATAATTTAATGTATGATTAGTATAGTTGTATTAATTATGAGCTCAACTGTCAAACCTAAAACTTGCTGCTGTATCTTATGAACTACGTGCTCACTACAAACAGCATGAATATATATGTAGACACAGATTTTCTTCCACTTTTGAATGATTTAATTCTAACTGAAATTTACTCTGCCTATGGCTCATCTCTGTGTGTTATATTTCTAGCTTAGTAGGGAATACTTTCTCAGTTACATATTCAACTGACACCTCCTTTTCTATTAACTTCACATTATGCAAATTAAAATGGTTCTTAAAATTCTTGAACCAATCTTTGCTCATAGATTTGGTTGCTTCAAATACTGTGCTGGTACCTGCAGCACTTGTGGCTCCATAGAAAGATTCTTCTTCTTTTTTTTTTTTTTTTTTTAACAGGCTTCTGGCTTCTTCCTAAATTATATTTGCATTAGAGTCACATATTTCCTATGGACATCTTCATAACACACATTATATTTTTAACTCTCATAAATTCTTTTAAGCTATAAACAACTATACGTGCAGGCTAGAACATTTTATGAAAGAATTTCTCTATTTCTATATAGAGCATGAGCTTTCTGAGTCACAAGGAGACTTATCAAAACCTTGTAGATTCTAGCCAAGAAGCTTTGCTTTTCCATTTCATTTTCGTATCTCACAAGGAGAGTATCTTGCTTTTCTAGGCAATTCTCAGAAATACATATTATTATCATTATTTTTCACTTACAACCCAGGGAACCAAATAAGAAATGAATAACTGAATACGCAACCTGTGATGAAACACAGATGGTATGAAGATTTACTTATTAGTTAAGTGAAATGATCCTATAATAGAGCTTCAGGTGTTCTACCAAAATTTACAAATATATAAGAATCACATTACAAACACCTGTGAGCACTGAAACATACATACATCCTAGAATTCCTTAGTCTCTGCTCAATACTAGAACAGTTGTTTCTATTCTCAAATAGCAAGCATGTATTTGTGTATTTGTATTTAATGTACTCTTTTAATACAAGCTGGGTAGATTTCAAACTATTCTCATCACTCTAGCAGAGAGGGGTAAGGGAGTAGGCACTTGTTTCTGTTCCCTAACTCTTGACTCCTTCTATTGGAAGGACTGATGCTGAAGTTCCAATACTTTGACCACCTGATGCAAAGAGCCAACTCATTGGAAAAGACTCTGATTCTGGGAAAGACTGTAGGCAGGAACAGAAGTGGGGGACAGAGGATGAAATGGTTGGATGGCCTCACTGACTCAATGCACATGAGTTTAAACCAATTCCAGAAAACTCTAGGAGACAGTGAAGGACAAGGAAGCCTGGGGTCCTGCAGTCCACGAGGTTGCAAAGAGTCAGACAACTTAGAACCTGAACAACAACAATAACAACTCTTGAGTTACACCAACCAAGGCTTCCCTTGTGGCTCAGCTGGTAAAGAATCTGCCCGCAATGCAGGAGACCTGGGTTCGACTCCTGGGTTGGGAAGATCCCCTGGAGAAGGGAAAGGCTACCCATTCCAGTATAGAATACTGGAAGACTCCATGGAGTGTATAGTTCATGGGGTCGCAAAGAGTCAGACACGACGGAGTGACTTTCACTTTAACACCAACAAAAGCTGGACTCTTTCCTGTTTTACATATCTGTTTTACATAAAGAAGGGGAAACCCAACAATTAATTAACCATGGAACCCATTTGACACAGCAATGATACTATTAGTTTTTAATTCATTTGGGCTCCATATTAATTTAAAAAGTAGATCGTCCTACCCTAAAATTTGATCACCAATGAGAGTCATAGAACTCATGATTAGTTGAAGAATAATTTTTTCCAATATTTTTCAAGATTGTTTTATGTCCCAAATCAGGAGTAGCAATACCTTTGTTTCTTAAATGGAAATTAAATATGTCAAGGTTTCTAAACATATACTTTATTCTAAGCTCTCTTTTATTTTGCAAACTTAGTATAGAATACATTTGAAACTGTTCTTTTGCAGTCAAATGTTTTCAAACAGATTTAGTTAGGCTATATTTTTTCTGTCTTATACAAATACATTCTTCAGCCTTCTGTAAATATACTCCAAGGAACCAAATCATACCTTCCTGGCGAGGCTTCTAAATTTTTTCCTCTTGTGCAGGGTCAATGAGCTGAGCAATCTATCATCTACAATGTCTTTTCAAAATTTAATATGCTAACAATCCCATTCCCCATGTACTATAATAATAACATTTGTAAAAGTATATAAATTAATAAGTATGAGTATATCAACTACTGGATTCCTGAGAAGTTTCATTATTCATGTGAAGACTTGCCCTAAGATGTGAGGGGTCAATTACTTGCAATATATTATTCAGTTGGATACAAGCTACAAATTTGTTTCTTGGCAAAGTCATTCTCTATTCTAGACAATGGTCCCCAAACATAAACTTGCACTTATGTCAGAACCTTGATAAATATTTAGATGTTTGCCTGATTAATTATGGCTTTTATTCAGCACTTTGGCAGTTGTTTTACAATGTTTGACAAGTCCTCACAAATGATTAGTTTGAAAATAAATATTTGAGAATGTTTGCTCCAAACAAATGTTAACTATCTGAGCTTGATATCAGGAGTCATAAGAAACAGAATCAACATAGCTAGTCATTTCAAATTTTGTTTCCTGGCATCTATCTTAGATCCCCGTCTAGCTTTTTTCCCGTGAGCCACCTACTTCAGAGTTTGAGAGTTCGGCAGTTTGATTAACAAGCAGTTTCTGGTCACTTGATCCTCCCACACTCAGTTAAGAGGCTTCAGCAGGGTCCAGAATACTCATATATTACAAGTCGGCAGTTGAATCCTTTTGATTCAAGTATTCCAATGTTGGGGAAAGGGTAATTTTCATTTAGCCATTAAGTGAATGCTCTGACTTATTATTCCTAATATTCCCTTTGTTTTCTCAAGGCATATAATTATAAAAATTGTGTTAAGGGCCACATAAATTAAAAGGGTACATCCTTTCTCAGATTTACAAGGGTTCCTTATCCCAATGAAGAAAGTAATAGGAAAGAAAATAGACACCATTTCACATACCATTTCCTTCACATATTTAATCCTCCATATAACCCAGTCTTGATTAACCAAGGTTTGCATTTGAGGAGACAGGTTTCCCAAGAGTATAAGTAACATCAAGTTCAAAAAGTCAATAAAACACAGAAATGAGATACCAATAGAGATCTCACTGATGCCAAGTCCCACAAACTATGCTATCATGCTGCCTTCTCCACCAAATATGGTGATAATAGTGAAAGAATGGAAACCTCCTATATAATGCTAAATTGTATTCATTATTTGATGAGTGTCTTGGTAAAACTCATGCTACAAATATCTCGGGCTTCCCTAGTGGCTCAGCGGGAAAATATCTGCGTGCAGTGCAGGAGCCACAGGAGACGCGGGTTTGATCCCCGGGTCGGGAAGATCCCTGAGGAGGGCATGGCAACCACTCCAGTGTTCTTGCCTGGAGAATCCCATGGACAGAGGAGCCTGGCGGGCCACAGTCCACGGGATCGCAAGAGTTGGGCACGACTGAAGTGACTTAGCATGCATAAATATCTGGAATGTTTTTAAATACCAACATTAAAATCTGCAGCTATTTATTTTTCAACTATATCTTCACTTTTGGACTCCATGTACTAAACAATTATTTTATCATCATATTGTATTCTCAATTTCATAGAAGACTAAATAAGAATTTTAATATTTTAGGAAAATGCAGGGTTAATAGTATTTCAGGAAAATTTTAAGCTACGCAGGGTTAGTAGTATTTCAGGAAAATTTTGAGATGAATTTCAAGGGAATGAATGAAATAATCTGTAAAGGATTTTCTAAAAAAAAGGATATTCTTAGAACATTTAGAAATAAGAAAAAAAACCTGTTAGCTTTTATCATAAATATGTAAGATTCTTCACATGCTCATTCTTTGTCTGTCAGATAGGCATATTCAAAATAGCATAATCCAAAGTTTACCAAATTATAAAATATTTATTATGCTTGATGCAAGACTTGGAGTGCCTTGATTAAGCACATCTTTATATTATGTTTAATACTAATGTTCACCTAGAATTTAGTGCTATGCTTGAGGGCATCATTTAAGCCTTCTTAAGAAGAAGGAAATAGCAACCCACTGCAGTATTCTTGCCTGGGAAATCCCATAGACAGAGGCGCTGGCGGACTGTGGTCCAAAAGGTCACAAAGAATCCGACACCGCTTAGCAAAAGAACAGCGCTGTTTAGAGGGGTCTTTAAACTCATGTTTCTTTATCATAAATACCGACACTGTGTAAGTCTGCTCGAACCAATACTTTCCATCTGTTTGTTACCCACACTAGACTACTGTAACCTATGCAGTCTTATGGTAGCAATTAGACTGTGAAGTCTAGAAATCATTGGCTTCATTTTTCCTCTGTAAAGAGTTTTCATCCTCATTTCTTTTCTTTTTTAACTATTCGCTTTATCCCATTTGCTTTTCATATTTCTGTCCACTTTCCCAAAGAACTATGCTTAAGCAAGACATTATGCAGCATTGGAAACAGGAAACTATCAGCAGACACAAAATGTACACCAGCCCATGTCAGCTCAACTCACACCATCAAGTGCAGCGCGATTACAATAATTAAATTTAAAACACTTCAATTATAAATCCTGACAGTGATGCGAATATGGGTTTATAGAAGTCTCTAAGTAGATACTTCTTGTCATATAAAGGAATAATCTTTAAAAATTAATGATAATTTTAATGAAAGAAACTCTCTAGATACACTCTTTAACCATGTAAGTTCAATCTGGAATAAATGTGAAAGATGAGAAAATTTTCATTTTAGATTAAACTAGTCCTCTGGACTCTGATTACTGCTGCACTTACGCCTGGTTTCGTTTCCAAACTAGCTGCATCATGACTAACTACTATAATAACTTTTAAAATGCATTTTATCACTATAGTCAAATACTAGGCTCAATAAGCAAGCAAAAGAATCACATAGTGTTGAGAAATGAATGGCTGTTACTTTGCAATTAATAGACTGCCTTAATATATTTTGTATTAATGTTTGGCATTTTTAACATACAATTTAAAGTAACATTTTCAGATTAACCACTGAATATAAATACAACTATCTAACAAAATATAATGTATAGAAATGTAATTTATATTTTTGTTAAAATTGGAAACAGATATTTACTTTTAGAGAAATAGGGGTCCTAGGTTCTATTACAGATTATAGTATTCTCCTCTCTAGCTATAATTTTGGGTAAGCCATCATTGATTACTTTTTCCTAAATTCTACAGCAATAAAATGAGGCACATAAAACTTTTTTAAAATAAAAGTTCTATAATTTAAATTATAAGCAGTTTGAAAAAAAATCCTTTTAGAATGCAAATAAGTTAGCCAGAAGCTACTTTTGTTCAGCTACCTTTTCTTTTGCTATTTCATTTTAACCTTTTGTTTACACAGGCAAGCACTGTTTCTTTCTTTTGTATCTAGAGAGTGTCCATTATTGGCATAAATTTGGAACAACTCTCTTGAGTGAGAAAAAGTGCAACAGAAGGCAAGGCACTAACTAACAGCCAACATTTTCTATGCCTATTTTTTCCCTCCAGCATCTGGAATATAAGCGCTGACTTTTCCATGGAATAAAAGGGGAAAGTAAATACACTGTAACTTCTGACTGTTGTCCCTTATACTACAGATATCTAACATACCATAAATCTCTCTTCTTTTGCTTATAATACCTGTTAGGTCTGTGCTCATTTCTGGACTCTCTAGGGAGGAATCTGATCCAAACTGATTCAATTGGCAGGATTAATTTTCTTACCTTCCTTACTTACTGTAAGGACCCATTTCCTTGCTAGCTCAAAAGATCAGCAAAGGGCTGGTCTTTGCTCCTAAAGGCCACCCACCTTCTTTCTCATGTTTCCATATATCCCCACTTCCTCCACAAATGGCAGGTGGAACCTCAGGCTTCACATTATTCTCCCTTCCCTTCAGGTTACCCTTCTGATGGATTCCCCAAATAAAAGGGAAATAAGAATTGTTTTTTATTTTTTACCAATGTTTAGTATTTTTCAGTATATGGTGTTTATATCTATTTTGCTACATTTATCTTTTGTATTTTCTATTTAAGATAACCATTTACTCACAGCAACTATAAATTAAACATGCTCTGCTGTTTTAAGCCACCAAGTTTGTGGCTATTTGTTTTTATAGATGCCTCCAGAAATTAATATATCATGTATATAAAATTCTAAAGGAGACAAAACTAATCTATAGTCACAGCAGATGTTGTCTGAATCAGGGATTAGGGAAGGGTTGCTTGAAAAGTGACACTCAGGAACTTTCTGGGGAGATGAAAACTGTTACATGTTTTGACTGTGGGTAAGGGCTTCCCCTGTGGCTCAGCTGTGAAGAATCTGCCTGCAATGTGGGAGACCTGGGTTCGATCCCTGGGTTGGGAAGATCCCCTGGAGAAGGGAACAGCTACCCACTCCAGTATTCTGGCCTAGAGAAGTCCATGGACAGAGGAGCCTGGCAGACTACAGTCCATGGGGTTGCAAGACTTAGACACGACTTGGCAACTTTCACTTTCACATGGAACCATGAGTATGTATGTTTATCATAACTCATGGAACTATATAAAGTTATGCTAATTATACTTCACTAAGTTAGAAATATGATTCAACAGTCCAGCGCTCATTCAATCTTACAGGCAAATCATCACACTGCCTCCATGCAATGTGGGTAGGACAAAATCGACAGAAGTAAGACTAAGGTTTATCTTTTCACTATGGTCAAGTCCTATAAAAATGTCACAGTCTCACTATGTTTATGCCTGGCTTTATGATACGTATCAAAGAGGTGCATCGTCTGGGAAGCAGTGAGATAGCAACCCTTGGTCTCAGAGGTGCTCTATGCTGACTCCCTAGTGGGTTGCTACCTTTGCCTTAAGACTGCTGAAATTTGATTATAAATCACCCCAGCTTCTGAAAAAAAAAAGAAAAGTCACAAACAATAAAACATCTTCCTTGTTTTGAGTAACAGCAGATGGTCAGTCAGAGCAAGACTGCGGAGCAAGAAGTATGACCAACCTGTGTTACTGTGTTTTCCTGTCTCTGAGTATGAGTATCCCGAAGAGCGTAAGTGCGGCAGAGAGTCGGACGTGACCTGGTGCCCAAACAACTGGCCGTAAGGACCTGCCTGTCGTGCAGGAGCCCCAACCCCTGAGCCGGGAAGGGCCCCTGGAGAAAGGAGTGGCAATTCACTCCCGTGTTCTTGCCTAGAAAACTCCATGGCCAAAGGAGCCCGGCTGGCTGCAGTCAACGGGGTCACAAAGAGTCGGACACGACTGAGCGACTAACATACTTTCACTGAGCACCGCTGAGGAATCGGTTTACTATTCTAAAGTTTTTGCAAGGGAGAGTGAGCAACTGACCCTGTCAATAATTTGAGGAACACTTGTTAACTCCTGAGTGCATGAAATGTCAGTGTATTTACTTATCTCTAAATCAGGAGGCCATCCAGTTACCGACACTAACTTTAACACGTGGGAACAAACTCTTATACTGGATTGTGGAGGATATAAAAACAGCACACAGACAGAGCTAAGACTGTGAAGCATTGTAAGAATAAAGAGGAGAACTTATCTTGATTCTCTTAATGTTTAGAGTCACACCACATTTTGGCATACCTAGAAAAATATACATCCATATACATAGTTTTATAAGTTAAAACAACCATATCATTGACCAGAACTATGAGAAATAGGAAAGCCCCATAGTTTCCAGAATTTGAAAACTGCCTTCATAGTATAACTTTTGCTAATGACAACATGAAGACCTTCGCCCTTGACTTTAGTATATAGAGTTCAGACTTGGGCATGTATTCATATTCATAGGCATCTTAATATCTTGGCCCTAATATGTGTTTTCTTCTTATTCTATAAAGTTTGTATATGACATTGGGAAAAAAGGCACAGGATCAAATTTATAATGTAACTGGGAAAGCTGACCAACTGGCTGCCAGCTTTATTTCAGAGGAATGCACTTCTCAGATTAAATGATATATGATAAAATCATACAGGTGACTATATATGTTAGCTTAGTGAAGACATTGAAGCACATAGGTGGATCCTAACAGAGGGAAGAGCATATTCAGAAGTCAAATGAAATAGAGTTAAATGCCTATAGTTCTTTTAACTAAAAAATTCAATATTACTGAAGAACAGAGCTCTAGATGTGAAGATTTTGAAAGCTATATCTGGAAAGATATAAGAATAGGGAAATAAACCAAAGGAAAGGGTTGTGATAAGACTGATACTAAGAGCCGTGAAGGGCTCGGGGGTTTTCATCGAGGCAACAGAGCACTCAGATCTCTCTGTTCTGGAGGAAGCGAAGGGCTTTCAATGTTGGGACCTACAGGAGACTTCCTCAAAGATTACTGAGTATAGGAAGCAGCAGCAGTAGACTGAAAAAGATCAAAGCTCCCAAGACGGTCAAAGGTTATGCATACTGTTTGAAGCCACATCCCTGAAGGGCAGGCTGAAGTCGATAAGGCTACAGAGTCAGGCTACAGAAACTGAGTGTTATTAACTCTGAAAATTCATTATCCTTTTTCCTTATAATGAAAATCTTTTATGTTTCAGAAAAGCTACTCACTCATTTGATAGGTAATTTACCTCAACCTAGAGAAGTGAACCTGAAACCCAGACTGGCCAGAGTATTCATAGTGAGACATATAAATTAAGCAGTTATTTGAAGCAATTAAGATGGCTACTGAGGAAGGATGTTAGCTTTTATTACTCTTTAATTGTCACCTAAAAGAGCAATTTCTGCCATAATTCGGAGAGAAATTAATTGATTTTAAGTTAGTTTGAGATTCAGTGTTGTCACCACTGTAAGTAGCCTAACTGGCGCATGTACTAATGGAAAAACAAACTTACTTGGCATCAGAATTTAATAACATTTTAATGAATTATAAAAATATCTATACTTTCATATAAGTATATGTATATATGTATAACTCAGTTTAACATACTTTATAACAAAAATAATACAGCATATTAACTAGAGGCAAAGATATCTCTTAGTTGACATAGAGCATCCATAATGTACTGAAATGCAGAAACAAGATGAACTAATACATTTTAATAATTTGAATCACATCCTAATGGTATATATAAATATTTAAAGCACAGGCAAAAATCAATGAAGTTTATTGTTGTGTGTTTATTTAAGAACCTTCATTCTTGCTTTTATACTGAAATCCTATTTTAGCATTAGGTCAAAAATATTTTGTCCTAAGGCAGAACAACCGTTCGAATGTGTTATTTGCATTTCATATTAAGATTAATGCAGAGTCCTTAGGGTTTCGAGTCTTCTGTGAAGATTGTTCTGAAAACCACTGAATTCCAAGTGACACATCTTGCTCTCATTCATGAATTAAATATTATATGTCAACTTTGCAATGAGGCATGCAGTGAATATACCTGAACAGTTCACTGTTTGGTTAGCAGAAGCACTTGGGAAATGTATGTTATGGCAGGGCTCCCCAACCTCTGGGAACTAACGCCTGATGATCTGAGGTGGAGCTGATGTAGTAATAATAGAAATAAAGTGTACAACCAATATAATGCAGTTAAATCATCCTGAAACCATCCCTCCCACTGACCCACGGGAAATTTTTCTTCCATGAAGTCAGCCCTGGTGCCAAAAAGGTTGGGGACTACTGTTTATGGTATCAACATAATCTTTTTTTTTTTTTTTTTTAATTTCCCAAGAGAGTTAAATATCTTCTTCAAAGTTGCCACAGCCATTATGGGCTCCAGAGGCGAACACAGGCTGCGACTGTGAGGCTCACGGGCAGGCACAGCGCGGCCCCAGCTAAGCCGGGAGCGCGGACAGCAGCCGCCGCCCAGGAGACCCGCAGGCAGGCGCCGGGCGCTGCCTGCCCCCTGAGCACAGAAGGGCTGCTGCTAACTGCAACCCCGCACGGAGGGGGTAACGGCCACACGGAGAAGAGACAGCAAGCATCCGAACTAAAGCAGCCCTCTATCCGAGAAAAGATGGTGACGCTAAATGACTTGAGCTCAAACTCGTCTCCCCTCCAGAAAACACCAAAATCACAACTAACTGCTGAATAACCATCACACACACACACACACACACACACACACACACACAACCACTGGAATTTATAAAAAAGAATACTTCACATTCAAAAAACAATGAAGAAGTCACAATGAGACAGTGGGGGGGCGCTTTCACAGCATAATCAAATCCCATATCCTCCAGGTGGGTGACTCTCACACTGGAAAACAATTATATTGTAGAAGTTCTACCACAAGAGTGAGAATTCTGAACCCACCTGAGGATCTGGAGTCAGGAAGAGGAACACCCAGACTTTGAAAGCCAGTGGGGCTTGAGTGCGGAATCTCCAAGGACTGGGGGAAACAGAGGCTCCACTCCTGGAGGGCTATAATAAAATCACACAGACACTAGGACCCAGTTCCAAGCAGTAACTCCACGCTGTGAAAATGCCTATCCCACCCAAAGCAATGCAAAGATTCAATGCAAGCCCTATCAAATTACCAACGGGATTTCTCACAGGACTAGAACAATTTTTTTTTTTTTTAATTTGTATGGAAAGACAAAAGATCCCGAATAGCCAAAGCAATCTTGAGAAATAAAAATGGAACTGGAGGAATTGGGCTCCCTGACTTCAGACTATACTAAAAAGCTACAGTAATAAAACAGTGTGATACTGGTGCAAAAACAACAACAACAAAAATACAGAGAATCCAGAGATAAACCCACACACCTGTGGTCACCTAACCTGTGACAAAGGAAGAAAGGACACACAGTGGAGAAAAGACAGTCTCTTCAGTAACTGGAGCCAGAACAAGTGGACTGCAACATATGGAAGAATGGAATTAGAACATTCTCTAACACACAAAATGAACTCAAAATGTATCAAAGGGGAAATGTGGCGAGGAGGGATAAATCAGGAGGCTGGGATTAACATATACACACAACTATATATAAGATTGGAGAAGGAAATAGCAACCCATTCCAGTATTCTTGCCTGCAGAATCCCATGGACAGGAGCCTGGAGGGCTACAATCCATAGGATCGCAAAGAGTCAGACAAGATTGAAGCGACTTAGCACATATATATGATAGATAACCAACAAGGATCTACGGTATAACTCAAGGAACCCAGCTCACTATTTTGTGATAACCTGCATGAGAAAAGAATCTGAAAAAGAATGAATATACGTTTAACTGAATCACTTTGCTGGACACCAGAAACTAACACAACCTTGTAAATTAAATATACTCCAATAAAACTTTAAAAAGTGATAATAAACCTATTTCTTTTTGAAAAGTCAAAAAGAGTATATTCAGTATTTTGAATTACATCAAACATGACATTCTATCAAAAACTCACTAAAAGTAATAAACACCAAGTAAGTGTTAATAGATCTATTGAATCAATGACAGTGGGAGTCTATAAAAATATTTACCAATATTACTCAAGTCTGTATGGCACCACAAAGGGTAATAAAGGCAAGAAACACAAAAGCAATATCAAATATCCTTTTTTTAACTTTAGATAATCTAATCTATTTATAAGTAATTACTAATAGGACTATTCTACAGAAAAATAACCCTGAACTTGGTTTTCTTTTGATTTTAAGGATCCATGGAATGTTAATTTCAGTGGTTATGAGAATATCCCACTCCTATGATTCAAAGTTCAACCAACTGCAAATCAAATCAGGACATCCAGAATGTGCTGGGTTTTCTGTTTGTTCAGAATGTCACTGTCACTGGGATCCAGTTCACATCAACCATCATAAAGTGCTTCAGGTACTATGCATACATACCTCGGTCCTGGTGGTAGAACCAGCAAGGCCTTGTTAACTGGCTCCTGCTCTTCAGCATGGCCCCCCAGAAAACAGTTAGACCCATAGATGAGAGAGCCTTTGCAGAAGTCCAGGAATCCAGTTGAGTAGTTGCATCAAACTGTTGGAGGTTAAAAAAAATACATATGTGTGAATTTGGATGCATTGGAAAGGGAAGGAAGGACAGTTTGACTTTACCTGCATAACCCCTCCCCCAAGGCAGCACACATTAGTGCCAAAAGAGATCGCCCTGGACTATGATTTCTCACTTGGGGAAAGTGAAAGCATGAGAATGAGTACTCAAGATTCCCCAGACAAGTGAGAGGCCCATTTCTTCTTCACTCCATCCAGAGAACTGAGTCAAGAGCTGCACCTTTGGGGCAGGGAAGATGCTGGGAGAGTGGCAGGGGGCACTGAAGGGATGTGGATCCAGAAACTGTTCAATGCCTCTTGTGCACCATCAGGAAGCCCATCCCAGAGACACTGGAGAAGGCTTAACTGTGATTCTTCCCAACTCACCCACGGGCACTCCCAGTGCTCTGTGAAACGCACCCACACAGCCCCTAACGGTGTGGCCCCTGGTGTGGCCAGCTCCCTGTACATACTCTTAAAGGCCGGAAGAATAAGCTTTGGCTGATGGCTAGTAAGCATTGCAGAAAATCAGCCAGAATCTGCAGACCAGGAAGCAACCACAAATTTGAGCTTTAGTGTTACCACTGGGAAAGTCAAAGGGAAGCTGTCAGCAACCCACCTGGTGAGCTGCAAGATGGAAAGAAGCTTACAAATTCTGCCAAAAGCAGCAGCAAGAAGTGTGACGCAGGTGTAACCACAGAGAGACTGAGGAAGCCTCAGAATCCCCAGTAGAGCAGTGGGAAGGTATTTCTTTCCTAAAGTCAAGCCAGTAAAGACTGGAAGTGCCTGCTACTTCTAACGGAAGGACAGCAGCTGCAAGAAACTTAAGGAAAAAAAAAATAAAAATCATGGAAACATGACCCCGACAAGGGATCGCAGCAATCGGCTAGTAATCAATTCCCAAAACATCCCTGAAAAAGAATTTAAAATAGCTGGGTTTTTCTCTTGTGAAGAGAAGATCCACACTCGTAGCAGCTTTAAGTATACAAAAAGTAATAACTAGTCAGCGTGTTGAACTGTCACATCCCCATTATTTACTTATTTTATAACCAGAAGTTGGTTCTGTTTCTTTCTTGTCCTTGCCCAGGTACTCGGTGGCACATGGTCAGAAGGGCCCGGGCAGCTGCTGACCCACCGCGCCGCCCCGGGCCAAGAAGGCAAGGGCAGGGCTTTCCACCTGTCGGTAGCAGGGGTCCCGGAGGACTTCAGCCAGCAAGCGCGGCCGCACGCCCTTGCAGACTGCAAATTGGAGGCTGGTGAGCTGCCGTCTATGGGGTCGCACAGAGTCGGACACGACGGAAGCGACTTAGCAGCAGCAGCAGGAGGAACGACTGTTTCCGCACCCATCACGCTCCACCACCCGCCCACCTCCCACCCCGCCTCCAGCGAGCCCGAGAGAAACAAGCCTGATCTCCAGCGCCTGTGGAACTGCAGCCTGAGCAAGGAGCCGGGCTAGAGCAAGCCCGGCCTCAAAGAAGGCTACCGACGCGGCCGAAGTAGCGCTGACCTCCTTCCTCAAGTAAGCCCAAGCGCTATTACGCAGGCTGAGAGAAAGTCTGGGGGCTGAGACCTCCCCACGTGTAGGAACCTGTGCCTGCGGCCGGCGGCGGCAGGGTTCCGGGAGTTTGTGGGTCTAGAGAGCCGGCGCGGCCCGCCTCGCTGGGCATGCGCGGAAGCTGCGCGGCCCACCTGCGGGGAGCTCCTCCCAGCCGCCGACAGGTGCCACCTGGGCGGGCCAGCCGGCCGGCCGCCGCACCCCGGGGACCCGCTCCCACTCTCTCTGCTGAAGCTGCCCGCTCGCCCGCAGCCCCGCCGGCAGCACCCCCAGCTCGCGGAGCGCACCGTTCTCTGCCGGCCAGGCCGCTGGGCCGTTTTCTCACCGCCCCGCCAGCCTCTTCCAACGGGTGGTCCCCGCCCCTCATCCCGTGGGCCGAGGCTGGAGGCCACCCCCGCCGGTTGCTGCCGTGACCAGGTGTGCTCCCTACCTCTCGGGACGTCGTGTCTAGAGGAAAGAGACCTTTATGTAGTCAACAAGCAAGGAAACCCTTATCTTCTCCCCAGGTATCAAAGTAAACTTGTAAAACAGCGAGAACCACAAAAACTGCATACACAAATGGCACAGCGGGCGTCTCCACGAAGGTGCGAGTCAGCCGTGTAGAACCCTGCTAGCTCGGGGATGCACATGTCCAGAAGTCAGAGATCAGGAGGAGACCACCCCACCTCCACTCCGCTCTCGCTCCCATCTTACTCTTGTCAGGAGAGTGTGTAATTTCCTTGATTCTGTCCTGCCTCCTGGCAACAAAAGTTTGAAGCGACGGAGCAGTGTCACAGCTCAGTTTTACTTAGAAAGCAAAGGAAAGACATCCTTGAGGTGTGAGGGCATGCCAACCCAGAAGACGCAGAGAGAAGAGAAGCTCCGGCACAATTCGGGCTCCTCGTTTTCTGTGCTTTTCCTCCTCCCCCGGGGCCTGGTCTGTGTAAGTTGGGCCAGCCGGAGTGCTGTTTGTTTTACCTGCGGTCCTCACTGCAGCCTGCGGACCTTCCTTTGATCTATTTTCGCAGGCCTTCCCCTTCTTTGTCTTTAGCCATCACCATTTTGGACTCCTTTTTCCTGTTCTAACCACCTCACACTCGGAACTTAAGATTCTGGAGTTTCCTTTCCTTTCAGGAGCCCGCCGAGCGCACAGCCGGCAGACCCCTGCAGGGGGAGCTTGGCGTCGGCCCGCTGGTCAGTGGGTCGGCCAGCTGGGAGGAGACGTGGCCACTGGCATCGGTGCTTTCAGGACAGACCCTCAGGCTAGCTGCCCCGGCCCAGGCGTCTGTCACGTGGGTAGCCTGACTGAAGTTTGACATTGTGGCCCCCCGCTGTCGTGGGGTGCTGCATAGCAGAGCCCACTGGGGTCCGTGCGGTGGCGCCTGGAGGCCAGGTGACTGGAGACTCTGGGACCGGGATCCGGACTTTCAGACTTTACAGGTAGATGTTCTTTCCAGAAATCTGTTTTAACGGCATGAGCCTTTCCACAAGACATGGGGGGTCTTGTTCTTGACCATGAGGGAATTCCAACCTAAACACAGCTGGAGGGGATATATCCAACTCCAGAAAGGTCAACCTGTACTTTCAACTGTGTAGCTGGGATTACAGGGCACCCCAAGAGTGCTGGCTGACGGATCTCACACAGCCCACTGCAGACATGGGATGCTGCTTCTTTCAGACGTTATTAAATCCACCTGGCTCGACTGGCTGGCCCTCCTATTGCTCGTCCTCATCGTCCAGGAAAAGCAGGTTTATAATCTTGTTCTCCGCAAGTGGGATGAAGTCCTCAGTGATTAGGTACTTGAACCTGAGTTCCTAGGTCTCCTCGCTCTTTGCCTCCTTCAGGTTCTGGGACATTTGGATACACTCATCACGCTGGTCCCAGATCTCTGCCTTCACAACCTGCTGTTGAACTTGGAACTCCATGAGTTTCTTGGGTTTGACCTCCATGTCCTGCTGCAGGGATGTGTACGTAGCCTGAAACTTCACTGTCTCCTCATCTCAGATCATCACCTTCTGCTGTATTTCCTGCCCGTGGTATTTCTGCTCTGCAATCTCCTCACTCTTCAGCTTCAACGTCTTCTGCCTCTCTTTGGTGTGATTCATGATGTTCTTGCCCCCGTGGAGAAGCTCGCTTTCCACGGCCTTATACTTGACTGCAAGCAGCTCTGTGGACTTCTGCTCCTGCTATGGGTCTTGCAGCATCTTCTTCATCCCTAGCAGCTTCTGCCTCTTCTCAGTCATAAGACTGCAGTCATCCTGGCCAGTCACCTTCTCTTCCATGAGCCCCTGCTTGCACACCCGAAGGTAATTATCCACGTTTCCATCCCAGGCTAGCTCTAGGAGGCTGGGACAGGTGGTGGCGTGGTGGAGGATGTTGTTGCCCTCCTCTTTGGCCTCCCAGACTTTGATTACTGGCCCGTCCTGGTAACCTCCCAGGGCTGACATAGCACTTTCTACACTGCTGCTTTTTATGTTATGGTTCTTTATGCTGCTGCTCTTCCTCCATGGCCACTTTTCCAGCATCTCCTTCTCCAGGCGGGACTTCAGGTAGGTGATCTCCTGGATTTCACACAGCAATGTGTCCTTGGCATCCTCATGCACTCAGGGGTCGTTCTTGATTTCCTTGTCTTGATTGGCAAAGCAGTGGTTGGAGACGCTTTTCTTGTTGCCAGGAGGAAACTGGCACCTGTGTGGCCACTATGATGATCTTGTCTTTGCCCCCAGGAGAGTTCTAGAGCAGCCAAAGCAGCTTGGTGTCCTAATAGGGGATGTGGGTGCTCCTGTGGCCCACCGGGACGGTGATTACATTGCCCACGGAAGACAGAGAGAGGTTCATTTTGGGAGCTTCCGTATGCCTTTCTCTTCCACTGCCTCCACCGTCATCACTACCCATGGACTGTGTGGCTGTCCCTTCAGTTAAGTAGAGATCTGCTTTGTTCTACCTCTTGCTCCTGGCCAGGTTCAACAAGGCTGAGTTTTTCCAAAGAAAGAGCTGTGGTCCTGGCCATCACAGCCGCAGTAGCCCATGGTGGTGAGGAAGCAGAGCGGGAGTAAGAACTGATTTCTTCATGTGTGTGTTGCCCATGGCCTGGGTCTGCTCTCATAGGTTCATCATATGCTGAGTCTCCTTGACATTCTTGGTTACAAAGGAGGAGAGATCCTTGATGTACAGGCCTCAGCATTCTCCATCAGCTCTAGGTTCCTGCTGGACTCCTTGGAGAGCAGGTCTAAATCTCTTCTAGGTTTATCTCCAGGTTGGAGGACTGGACCAGGCCCTGCTGGTGGTAGGAGTGCAAGAAGTAGATGAAGAAGAGATATTGGTGATGACTTTATCCAGCCTGGATTCTATCCAGGTCCCCTGCATGGTATGTCCTGCCACTGCCTATCTGGCTGTAAACAAATACCATGCCATTGAAACCCTGGAATAGTGAGTCTGCTGAGGCGCTCACATTTTCATCACATAAGTCTCTGTTTTGAGCTGGCAATATGCATGGTATTACAGTTGGAGATCTTGGGAAGCTCTCCTGGGGCGATGCAGGGGTCTCACAGTGTCACCTGGCCAAGCTTTACATCCATGTCAGGGCTTCCCAGCTGGCTCTAGTGGTAAAGCACCCACCGGCCAGTGCAGGAGACATAAGAGATGTGGGTTCGATCCCTGGGTCAGAATGATCCCCTGGAGGAGGGCTACTCCAGTATCCTTGCCTGGACAATCCCATGGACAGGAGCCTGGCGGGCTACAGTCCATGGGGTCACGAAGGGCAGGACAACATCTGAAGTGACTTAGCACACAGCACAGGATCTAATAGTGAACAACAGTCACCCCTTTAGCCAGAGGTGGCACTGGGCCATCACCTCCAGGGTTGGCCTTGGTTTTACTGGCCATCTTACTGCTATGTCCTTTAATCACCCCATCCCACTCCACAGCCTGGGTGGTCCTGCTGTCATCTCTGGATCATTGGGACTGACCCAGTGGGCCCCCAGAGTGCCACTCTTCAATCTGCATAATAACTCCTGGGGTAGGGATTCTGGGAGATGGCCCCGCCAGTTCTGCATGCTGGGCCTCCACAGCTCTCCAGTCCTTACAGAATTAAGCAGAGTCCATGGAAGCCACAGGAGCTGTGTTGGCTGAGTGGCAGTCCCCAGAACCCACCTCATACTGGGGCAGAGACGATGCTGCCATGTTGCCAATGTTAGTGTTGCTGTGGCAACAGTAAGATGAGAGAGAAAAATGGGATGGGTGACAGACCTGTCGTCTCCTCCTCTAAGGACCTGTGGTGGGGGCTGCTGGCTCTGGACACCTGGTGGGGGCCCCGCCCCTCTCATGGGCAGGGGCTCACGGGGAGCCCTCCCCTCAAGGTAGGGCGATCATTCATTACAGCCGGCATGGCTGCGCTAACTCTGCTCCCCTTCATCACCACTCGGAGAAGAAGTGAGAGACGGGGATGGGGCAGGGAACAGGGGCTAGGCTAAAAAGTTCCCTAAAATCTTTTAAGGAAGTTTAGAGCTAAAACCATAAGAAAACAGAAAAAGACAATTTAATGAAATCAGAAAAAAAAAATACACAAATAAAAGAGAACTTTACCATAGAGATATACTAAACAAACCAAAGAGAATCCAAGAGTGGAAGAGTACAGTGAGTGAGCTGAAAGATGGAGGAGAAAGCATCAACAGAAAGCAACAGAAGTGCATCCATTACAGCAGAATGGATCGAGCAGAAAATAGCATATGTAGTGTAGAGGATAGGACCTTTGAAATAACTAGTCAGAGGGAAATAAAGAGGAGTGAGAATAGCCAGTGTGATATATGGAATATCATCAAGAGAAACAGTCAGTGAACTATTGCAGTCCCAGAAAGGGAAGAGAGAGAGAAGGAAGAGAAAGCTTATTTAAAGAAATAATGGCTAATGACTTTCCAAATCTAGGGAGAGTTTTGGACATCCAATTTCATGAAGCTCATAGGTCTGCAAGCAAATCCAGTGAGAACTTTTCTAGGACACTTTTAATAGAGCTGTCAAAGTCAAAGCCAAAGCAAGATTCTTAAAATTATCAAGAAAAGAAAGAAGCACGTAACTTACAAGAGAACTCATATAACGCTATCAGCAACTTTTCATCGGCAGAAACATCGGAGGCTGGGCGAGAATAGGATGTTATATTCAATATGCTGAAAAGAAAAGAAAAAACCAAACTGCCAACCATGGATACTTATCTGGTAAAGTGGACCTTTAGAAATAAAGAAGAGATGAAGATGTGCCTAAACAAACAAAAACTGGGAGATTTCATCATACAGGCAAGGCTAGACTTGCTTTGATTGAGCTTCTCAGGTGGTGCTAGGGGTTAAAAAAAAAAAAAAAAAAAACAGAAACCTGTTTGCTAATGCAGGAGACATAAGAGAAGTGGGTCCGATTCCTGGGTCGGGAAGATCCCCTGGAGGAAGGCATGGCAACCCACTCTAGTGTTCTTGCCTGGAGAATCCCATGGGCCGAGGAGCCTGGCAGGCTACAGTTCATAGAGTCATGCAAGAGTCAGACATGACTGAGGCAACTTAGCATACATGAAGACGTGCCTTACAAAACGTTCTGAAAGGAATTCTTCAGACTGAAATGAAAGGACGCTAATTAGCAGCATGAAAACATATGGAAACAGAACACACTAGTAAAGGTAAATACACAGTCACATTCAGCATGCTCTAATACTATATTATGGTAGTATGGTGGTTTAGTTGCTAAGGCATGTCTGACTCGTGTGACCCCATGGACTGTAGCCCACCAGGCTCCTTGTCCGTGAGGTTTTCCAGGCAACAGGACTAGAGTGAGTTGCCGTTTCCGTCTCCGGGAGATCTTCCTGACCCAAGGGTTGAACTTGTGTCTCCTGCACTGCGATTGGACGCTTTAGCGCTGAGCCGCCAGGGAAGCCCATATAGTAGTCTGTTAACCCCCTAAATCTAATGCAGGTGTCTCCTGCTTTTCAAAGGCTCCCTTCACAACACTTCATTTTTAGGACAGATCTACACCAGCATCTATTTTTTTTTTCTAAACAAAGGAAGTCCAAAGAGATAATTTCTCCTTAATGAAAAAAAAAAGTAATTGCTTCTTCACTTTATGCCATTTCAGCTTTAAAAAGTTTTCATAGTAAAATTCTACTTTTTAATAGTAGGGGAAACCTGTACAAAGATTAAAGGAAAAAATTGTTAAAAATAACTACATCTACTATAATTTCTTAATGAATATACAATATAAAAAGAAGTAAATTGTGAAATCAAAAACATAAAAAGGGAAAAAATTAGAATTTTTGTCTGTGATCAAAGTTGTTAGCATAAAATAGTTATATCTGTATGATGTTTTGTGTAAGTCTCTTGTCAATCACAAAGGATAAGCCTAGAGTCAATACATAAATGATAAAGAGAAAGGAATCAAAGATTATCATTAGAGAAAAGCAAGAGAGGAAGAAATGAACAAGAAAATTAGAAAATAGCTAGAAACTAGTTCAGTTCAGTCACTCAGTCATGTCTGACTCTTTGCGACCCCATGAATTGCAGCACGCCAGGCCTCCCTGTCCATCACCAACTCCTGGAGTTTACTCAAACCCATGTCCATCGAGTCGGTGATGCCATCCAGCCATCTCATCCTCTGTTGTCCCCTTCTCCTCCTGCCCCCAATCCCTCCCAGCATCAGGGTTTTTTCCAGTGAGTCAACTCTTTGCATGAGGTGGCCAAAGTACTGGAGTTTCAGCTTCAGCATCAGTCCTTCCAATGAACACCCAAGACTGATCTGCTTTAGGATGGACTGGTTGGATCTCCTTGCAGTCCAAGGGACTCTCAACAGTCTTCTCCAACACCACAGTTCCAAAGGAATCAAAGATTGTCATTAGAGAAAAGCAAGAGAGGAAGAAATGAACAAGAAAATTAGAAAATAGCTAGAAACTAATTAATAAGATGTTATTACCAAGTACTTTCCTGACAATACTTGTTTTAAATGTAAATAGATTGAGGTCTCCAATCCAAAGGATAGGGCAGCTGAATGGATTAAAAAAAAATAAAACAAGAGCCAGCTATATACCACCTGCAAGAGACTCACTTCTGCTTTAAGGAAACATAGGCTTGGAGGAAAAAACTATTCCATGGATGTGGCAACTGAATGTACATATATATATATATATAATATATATAAATAAATTTTCTGGTCTTTTAAATTTTAATTGATTACCAGATGGTAGGGTCATGAACCATATCCTTTATCATAAAAAATATTTTCTAATGTTATTAAGTTTTTAAAGAAATACAGCAAAATCAATGCCTGCCATTGTCAAAGAAAACTCACTTGAAATAAAGATGATATTTTTAAATTATATAAGGATTATACCTTCTTCTAGAATATATAATTATGAACAAAAAATATTAATTAAGTACCTCAATAAGATACTTTGAAAACTGCTAGTTTTAGATATAGCTACGAAATGCTAAACCAGATAAGTAGTTTCCAGCTTAGACCTATTTTCTTTTTTCCCTTCATAAAATAATTGCCTAGAAACAACTGTTTCTCACTGCTGTTCTAAGTAAATGTCTCTGTCAACTCCAATGATAGAATTTCTTTCTCCAGTTGAAGGATTCTTAAAATGTTCAAGTCTAGCTGTGTCTAAGAAATGTGGAAGAGTTTCATTTTAATTTGTGGTTCATTGCAGTATGCCAGTAGCATATCTGTGCAGTTTTGCCTTCCTCTTTTCCCTTATGTATTTCAGAACAAAATAAAAAGCAAAATAAATAAACAGCGAAAGAGTAAACAGTATGCTTGTCTTGAGTACCTGAAAGGATTTAAAGAATTGATCCATCTTATGTAGCTGGTCTAAAGATATGGAATACTAATAAAGGGGAAACAGGATATCTTCATATGCAATAGCAAATTTTGCATTATGGATAAAGTAGAATGATTCAGTATAAAAGGTGACTTGATAACAGGTACTACAAAATTAGAAATACTGATAAGAATGAGTTGGCATTGTTATGTATCAAAGTGAAAGTGAAAGTTGCTCAGTCATGTCCGATGCTTTGCGATCCATGGGATTCTCCAGGCCAAAATACTGGAGTGGGTAGCCTATCCCTTCTCCAGGGGATCTTCCCAACCCAGGGATTGGACCCAGGTCTCCCACATTGCAGACGGATTCTTTCCCAGCTGAGCCACAAGGGAAGCCCAAGAATACTGGAGCTGGTGTGTATCAGGAGACTGCCAAACACTCCAATCCTGCTCTCAGCCATTTATTCTTCCTGGTGAGCTACATATGCCCACATGTGCAGCGTGTGTGAGAGCATGCGCACAGGTATAGAAGTCAGAGTCAGCTGAACAGACAGAGTGACAGTTACCTGGCCATGACTTTGGTGGCAAACTTCAATGCAGAATGTCTTTACCTCAATTCTGTAAGCTCAAATAGTGTATAATTACAAATACTGAAATTCTCCTTTATCTAAGTGCAAACTGAAGTCTCAAATTATAAATTTGAGAGATGGACAAAACAACAACAACAACAAAGTATCCATGTTACCTACCCAAGTGTGGAGTCAATAAAGAGGTGCACACAGAAGTCAAGCAGACGACATTAGTTCCGCAACCAAGTGGATACACTCGCATCCTATGCATTTTTGAAAAAGGGAAGTGGGGTAGTGGCTGATGAGGGATGCTTGTACAGTTCCTTGTCCCAAGAGTGAGTTTTTGGTTATTATTTGCTCTCCTTAGGATTGGCCATATGTTTATTATTCAGGGATTTTCCAAAAGTCAGTGGTATATTTGGCTTCTCCAGACAAAGAGTAAATGAAGGGAAACTGAAAATGGATTATAAGTAAAGCAACACTGAATACAAAGACATAAAAATTTACCAATTACAATAAACACCTAAGACATTTGTACAAAGCATTTAAGAATGGAATCAAGGATATTCTGCCCAAGACTTTGTACCAGATGCATGTATTTGCATAATTATTCTATCAAAACCTCAAGAAAAACATAATTCCGTTTCTATTCAGATTCTTCATCAGAATGCAGAAGGGATGCTTTATTTTTATGTAAGTTCAGGATAGCATTAATAATAAAAACTGACATATATACAAAAGTAAATTTCTAATATAAATACTAGTAATGACTCCTAAAATAAAATTTTAGCAAGTACAGTCCATTGGTATATTAAAAGAATAAAACATCAAAACCAAGGAGATCTCATTAAAGGCACTGAAAATAGATTTCAGTATTAGAAAGTGTATTAGTTTAATCCAAAGACAGAAACCACAATATTTATCATAATTGTTAAAGATGACATTTGATACATTAAAAAATGGATTCCAAATAATATTTCTTAGAGAAAACTTCATGTGATAAATTTATAGTATAAAATTTAAATGTCTCTATGCTAAAATTATTTTTAAAAGGCAAAATTTTTCCTGTATATATATATTTCCTATATATAAAATTAATGAAAGAAATATTTTTATTTCCTAGATTCCCTGGAAAATATAACCCAAGAGAAAAATATAATGTGCTAATACTTTATTAAGGGAAGGGGTATAGATTCAGTAAAGTAGAAGTGAGGGCAGAAGGAAGTGAGGAAGGGAAGAGAGGAAACCGGAAATGGGTGCAGTGCTAAAGAGATGGTGACTTATTCAAAACTACATTGCATTTAAAGGTCTCATGTAGTGTGTTCAGAGAAGTCATACGAATTATTATGTTTTAGCTGTTTTCTTTCATTAAAAAAAACTAGTGATTTTAGATGTTGTCTTAATTATATCTTTAATTTTTGTATCTATTTTCATTAATCTCTATTTTTTATTGTGTTCTACTGATCGGCCTGCCTGTTTTTGTGGTACTTGAACACTTATTGACTGGTTTAATTGTGCTTGGTTATATTTGTGCTAGTACTCCGATTTTGTTCTTTTGAAGAACTCTGTAATTTTTTTATTTTTAATTAAAGGAAAATTGCAATACTGTGTTGACATATAATATATATGTACATATAATATATATATATCTATATATAAGATTATGTAATAATATGTTAATTGTGCAATCTGAAAAAAAAATAAGGGAGAAAAGTTATGAGTTATGCACTAATCTTAAACCCAAACATTCTGTAATGTTAGTACAGTTCCAATAGTTAAATGTCCAACAATGGAAAGATACAGTGATAGACAAAGGCTGTAGACATTTAAAATGAGAAAGTCACGTGAAACACTTCCAAGTAGGTAAATATTTAGAAAAAAGTAACCATAGACTAATACCCATAAACACATTAGACATAACTTTTAAGGTAATAAAAGGTATCAGAAAGATAATGTCCTTCATTATGCATCCTAAGATAATGTTTAAAGATAGGAATCATACCTGTAAAAAGCATAAAAAGAATGGTATGAAAAGCCTCCATTCCCATCAGAATGGGGTCCTCAATGTTTGCTAGTCATTGGTGTTTTTTGTACAACGGTATCAGACACTGTGTCCTAGATAATAATGCACTGAAATCTTTCACAGATGCCAAATAGTAATAAGTATCCAAAATATATTTTCCCTCAACTGATTGTGTATAATACTATGGCGATGTCTGCCAAGGATTTGTCTAGATTGGACATGCCTTACTAAGATTAAGAGACAAGACTTTAAAATGAATTTAAAATCTTCCTCCCTGGAATCTAATAGAAAGGGATAAGGACTCAAGTTGAAACTTCAGTGACAGGGTTGAAGGATGGCCAAATGAATGAAGACAGCATTGTCACTGTTTATAGAAGTCATGAAATATACCAGAAAATAATGACTTCAACACAGTTATTACTGACTTGCTTAGTGTTTTGAGATTGAAGTCCATCATTGTGTTCACAAAAATTCTATCATTTGGAATTTTGTATCCCAACAAAATCCATTGAAAATACTTGTTTTAGAAACGTGAGCCAATTAAGTTTTAAATGATGATCATTTAATGATTGGAAGTAATAACATTTAATTTTCAATTAGAATGTTAATTTTTAGATGGAGATATAGCAAGCCCATTCACTGTCACTCAAGCATTCCCCAAACCCTCAAATTATGCAGCGAAGATGCCAGCTATAAAAATTGTTGCTGACTGAGTTGGAAAGATTTCTTTCCCATTATATAAGAAGTATGAAAATAAAATTTGTACATCAGGGCTGATGCTTAGTTAATTCATATGTAACATTGTTTTTTTTGGATTATTCATAAAGTTAATTTTATTTGGTTTCAGTTGTGAAATTAAAACAGAAAATTAAAACTATGTTAACAATTTAAAATCATTTCTGTGTATTATATATTTAAATTATTTTATAGATTTAAATCCTTTTAAAATCGATTAAACTTTATTTTTTTAACTTGAGAGAAAAAAATAGATAAGACATTATATCTTTATGTTTCATTAATTTTCTGGGTAAAAATTTATCCCAGTCAAGATTATAAGCCCGTAAGTGCAAGAATAAAAGAAAAAAGGTGAGTTTAATGAGAGTATTCTCTAAAGTCAAATGAAAAAAAAATTTCTTTACTTTCCTTTTAATATTTACCTATTTGGAAAGTGCCACTTATTTATTAATGGCAGACATATTTATTAAAAACCTTAATTGATATATTGTTTCCCTGCTAAATAAGACCCTTGAGGAGAAAAGGGGAGTGACTGATCTTAGCCAAATGTGCCATTTGTGTATAATGGTGTGACTCGTGGATTCTTACTGTTGTCCAGTCACTCAGGCATGTCTGACTCTTTGTGACCCCATGGACTGCAGTATGCCAGGCTCCCTGTCTTTCACCATTTTCTGTAGCTTACTCAAAACTCATGTCCATTGAGTCAGTGTTGCAGTCCAACCATCTCATCCTCTGACATCTTCTCTTCCTGTCTTCAATCCTTCCCAGCGTCAGGATTTTTTCTGCTGATTGAGCCAATGTTGTTAGCATCATGTTGCCAAATTACTGGAGCTTCAGCTACAACATCACTTCTTCCAGGGAATATTCAGTATTGATTTCCCTTACGATTGACTGGTTTGATCCTCTTGCAGTCTAAGGGACTCTCAAGAGTCTTGTCCAACACCACAGTTGGAAAGTATGAATTCTTCGGTGCTCAGCCATAAGGTCCAACTCTCACACTCATACATGACTACTGGAAAAGTCATAGCTTTGACTATACAGCACTTTGTTGGCAATTTTAGTATGCTGTCTAGGTTTGTCATAGCTTTTCTTCCAAGGAGCAAGTGTCTTTTAATTTCATGGCTGCAGTGACCATCTGCAGTGATTTTGGAGCCCCCCAAAATAAAGTCAGCCACTGTTTCCATTGTTTCCTCATCTATTTGCCATGAAGTGATGGGACTGGATGCCATGATCTTCGTTTTCTGAATGTTGTTTTAACCCAACTTTTTCACTCTCCTCTTTCACTTTCATCAAGAGTCTCTTTAGTTCCTCTTCACTTTCTGCCATAAGGGCTCTGTCATCTGCATATCTGAGGCTATTGCTATTTCTCCCTGTAATCTTGATTCCAGCATGTGCGTCATCCAGCCCAGCATTTCACATGATGTACTCTGCATATATAAGCAGGGTGACAATATACAACCTTGACATACTCCTTTCCCAATTTGGAACCAGTCTGTTGTTCCATGTCTGGTTCTAACTGTTGCTTCTTGACCTGCATACAGGAGACAAGTAGGTGGTCTGGTATTCCCATCTCTTTAAGAATTTCCCAGTTTGTTGTGATCCGCACAGTCAAAGGTTTTAGCATAGTCAATGAAACAGAAGTAGTTGTTTTTCTGGAATTATCTAGTTTTTCTGTGATCCACCAGATGTTGGCAATTTAATCTCTGGTTCCTCCACCTTTTCCAAATCCAGTTGTGTAATCTCGAAGTTCTCAGTTCACATACTGTTGAAGCCTAGCTTTAAAGATTTTGAGCATTACCTTGCTAGCCTGTGAATTATATAAAAATTTTGAATATTTTTAATATAATTTTCAAGGCTGATGTAAGAAAATTAATTCTCCCCATGTCTAAGTCTAATCATTTGGTCTTAATTTGACTAGAAATTTGACTAAAAATAAAGTAGAGAGACTTTACAGATAAATCTGTTAAAAGTTATTTTTATTTAGAATTTTCTCCAGATAAAATATATTTAATTTAATGATATTTTATTTTGTTATATAGCTTAATTTAAGATGTGTTAAAAGTATTAAAAATGATACTTGGAATTAAGGAATCTTTATAGATATTTTACCTGAAATACATTGAAACAGTCAGCTGAAAACTGAAAAATATTATGCCAATCTGTAAATCTCAATAAATTAGAGCTAACATAGATTTATAAATGGTAGTTGGCATTATATTCGCTTGTTGTTAGATTGTTATTTGTGTTCCAAGGCACAAGCTACTTGTCAACCCATTATACATGATGTGTAATCAACAGAGCAAATGAACAAGCCCATCTGGCATAATGTCATAGTATCTTAAAATATATGTGAAAGTTTGGTATACAGACCATAAATATTTTTGTAGAAATGGGCAATCTGTTCTTTTTCTGACACTATTGTTTTAAACAAGGATATAATAACTCATACTGTAGGAATTTTCTACTTAACTGGAGTTATCTACCTGCTATATTTACGCTGACTGGGAGTTTGCATACTTTTAGCTATGATGTGATACTTTGAACATCTTCTGCCACGACAGGCAGGCATGCATGCAGGACATCTTTGCTCCCTTTGTTGTAGGGTAATCTTGGAAGGGTGAAAATTCTGGATAAGTGTTTTCAGAGTAACAATATGGGCTTCCAGATACATTTAAAAATACCCAGTACTAATGATTAGAACCAGGAAAAAAAATCGTATTACAAAACAGGTGTACTTTCTCTAAATGGCTGGAGTTCAGGGCTGTTTGGATTAATATGCATTATACATACTCTGCAGATTAAGCTAAGCCACCTGGGGAATGGATGGCCAATGAGGCCCTTTATCTGCGCACTGCAGGGGCCTTGAGTGGTTTGCTGCCTGCAGCGTAATTATAATTCTATTTTGATGTAGGCAGTGGTACAGTGGTTAAAATCATTTTCATTTCTTCCAGAATTTCCTGCAGAGAAATGCAAGCTGATGCAGTCTATTTTAAAACAATATTGTTTACCTGAATATAAGCGATAAAATGTAACCATAATTCGGAACCAGCTAGTATATCCTTCAATACGAAATGGACGAGTTATTATCTGTGTTGATGAACAGGTACATAATTAAATATAAATATTGTGAGAATCCCTTGATATTTTGTTAATGAGATTTGTTTGATGTCTTTTTATATAAAAATTGCTCAAAGGTGTTTGAATTTTTAAGATATATTTTGATTTTTCCACACATTTGAATGAAATGTAGAGTTGAAGCAATTAGGGAGTAGATGAAAAAATGTATCTTGACATCAGTGATTTAGACATTTGGGGGAAATGCTTGTGCACATGCATTTTTATGAATATATGTATATATACATGTGTAAATATTTTATACGTACTCAAATTTGAATAATTTGGATAATTCCATTCTGATTTTAAAAGTGTACATAGGAAATTTTCTTTGTGTGTATTATAGAATAGATTCACAAAAATATGTACATCAAAATCCCTAGAATATATGGATATGTTACATTATACAGCAGAAGAGATTTTACAGTTGTCATTAAAGTTACGGACCTTAAAACAGAGATATCATCTTGGATTATCTCATTGAGTCCAGTATAATCACATGAATCCCTAAAGGCAGATAACTTTCTAAACTGGAGTTGGATGAAGCAGGATGAATATCAGAGATACTGAAAGCAAGAGAGCAGCTTGATCCACTCTTATTGGAGGCCACAGGGAAAGCATGAGAATCACCACAGATAGTATTTAGGAGCCATGACAAATCTGTGACAGCAAAGGAGACAGCCGGGGACCTCAGTCCTGCAGTCATGAGGAAGTTGAATCTTCCAACAACCTGAATGACTTTAGAAGCAGATTATTCTCCAGATCTTCCATGAAGAAAAGCAGCCCTGCCAACGCTTTGATTTCGGCTTTATGAAACCCTGTCCCACCCTAATTTGTGACCTACAGAATCTGTGAGATAGTCAACGTGTGTTGTTTCAGTCCACCAAATTTGTGGTGATGTGTTACCGCAGCAATAGAGCGCTAGTATGAATGTTTTAACCTGACGGTTGGACAGAGATGTGTAATTTACTCTTTTTTTTTTTTTTTTCGCTTTGTTTTTTGCCTAACTTTATGTTAGTTCCTCAGCACTGTGCAGGATATTTCATTTGATAATTACCTGTGAGAATATGACCCAAATGGAAGACCATCCTTAGTAACTACTGTTTCTACCTCTCTTAGTTCCATCAGGACAACTCCTATACTGGACCAAGATAGGTGACTGCATCACCACACTTTCTTGCCTAATCATCTTGATCACATTCTGGAAAATCTGTGTATTTTTTTTTTTTTTCAGGATGAACTGAAGACTAACAACAATAAAGAAGTAAACAAAAATAAAGAAATGCATGCACTATTAGGGAAAAAAACTTTTTAAAAATTTACCTGCAGTTTGTTTGGATGACCCTGTTAATAGAGTTTCCAGTCTTAGTTCTTTTAATCTTTTAACTTTGAGAGTGTGTGTGTTAGCTAAAACCCATCCTTGGTTTGGAAGATATGATTTCCACATATGGTCAGTTTTCTCAAATTTGGAATCTGTTTTTCCTTACTCTCTTCAAGTAAGGTTATTTTGTATACGTCTGTAAGGATGGTACTGTGGCCATGTAAGGCTTATTGTGTCATCTTGCCCTCGAAAAAAAATTATTCCCAGTCTTCCACCCAAAGATGTATCCTCTCAACTAAAGCTTATATAATATGACAGCCATAAAAGCATGCTTTGCAGATAACTGGCAAAGAGAGAATCAGTGTGGGAATGTAGCCACAGTCTCTAACTGTGATTGCGTTAAGGGTCCACCTCAGCTTATCATCTCGGCCCGTACGTCCTAGAAAGTCCTCATCAAGGAAACAGCACCATGGAAGTACAAGGACTCACCACTGTGGGTCAACTAAGGAGTTGGCAGATGTTTTGAGGCTCTTCGTACCCAATTCTCCTTTCTTTCCCCTCCCCTTTTAGAGATTGTTGTTGTTTAGTCCCTAAGACGTGTCTGATTCTTTTATGGCCTCATGGACTTTAGCCTACTGGGCTCCTCTGTCCATGGGATTTCCCAGGCAGGAATACTGGAGTGGGTTGCCATTTCCTCCTTCAGGGGATCTTCCTGACCCAGGGATCGAGGATCGAGCTTGTGTCTCCTGCATTGCAGGCGGATTCTTCACCACTGTGCCACTGGGGAAGCCCCGCTTTCAGGGCTTAGTTGCTTTCCTCGTAATCCTTTTTCTCTTTCATTTGGCTTAATCTACATGATACTACTGATCATTTGTAAGAGGCTGTGGTCTGAATGTTTCTCAAAACTAGTACACTGAAATCTAACCCCCAGTTTGGTGGCATTGGGACTTGGGAGATGATTAGGTCGTGAGGGCAGGGCACAAAAAGGCTTTGATCACACACAGAATCTGATCATACACAGAATCTGGTTTTGCTTTGGTCTTGGACTTCCTAGCAACTAGAACTGTGAGAAATAATTTTCTATACTTTATGAGCCACCCAGTCAATGTAGAAATTGACTATAACTATTTCAGGTTTTCTTTTGGGGGAAGGAGAAGCACAAAGTTGAAAATAGATGTTTAATGATTAGGATCAATCTGTGCAAATATATTTTTCCTCAGGATTTAACTTGCATTTGGGCTTAATCATGCTAATGGTACATGTGGCCTTAAAAAAAATGCCATTTTTCCTTTTAAAGCGTGACTTTTTCACATCAGTTGCTTTCCAGCAATTAATGGCAGAGTCCATGTGCATGTATTTTCAGTGGATTTGGTCCATCTTAGACTGCATTCCTCTTTGTGTCAAGAAATGTCCCAATTCCCATTTCATTTCTAAAGAGAGCAAGACAGTCAAACTAATAGTCAGGTTAATCACTTATCTTTATCTACTCAGATAGTCTGTTTTTATGTCATATGATTCATTTGTTAGGTGAAGCCTCTTTTCTAAAGGAAGTAATTTTCTGACATTAATTTTTTTTGTTCTAAAAGTTAATATTACTATATATTTCAGTATCAGCAACAGACTTAATTTCTAATGATAATAATGAAAAAGCATTTTTCCCTACAACCAAATATAGTGTATAGATTATTTATAAATATTCTATTAACTACAACACTACATAGCTTGTGTCAGCCCAAGTATATACATTAAAATCTGAATGAATATTTGAAAAGTGTGGCATAATGGCCATCTAAATAGTATAACTCTTATGTCCAAAACTATTGTATGTATTTGTGATTTCCTCAAGAAAGAGTGATCCTTAGTTTTATTATACCTCTTGTTGTTGTTCAGTCACTCAGTACTGCCCAACTCTTTGAGGCCCCATGGACTGTAGCATTCCAGACTTCCCTGTCCTTCACCACCTTCTGAAGCTTACTCAAACTCATATCCATTGAGTTAGCGATACCATCCAACTATCCTCTGACAGCCTCTTCTGCTTTCAATTTTCCCCAGCATCAGGGTCTTTTCAAATGAGTCAGCTCTTTGCATCAGGTGGCCAAAGTATTGAGCTTCAGCTTCAGCATCAGTCCTTCCACTGAATATTCACTGATTGGATCTCCTTGCAGTCCAAGGGACTCTCAAGAGTCTTCTCCAGCATCACAGTTCAAAAGCATCAATTCTTCAGTGCTCCGCCTTCTTTATGATCCAACGCTCACATCCATACATGACTACTGGAAAAACCATAGCTTTGACTAGATGGACCTTTGTCATCAAAGTAATGTCTCTGCTTTTTAATACATTCCCTAGGTTTGCCATAGCTTTTTTCCAAGGAGCAAATTCTTTTTAATTTCATGGTTGCAGGCCTGTCTGCAGTGATTTTGGAGCCTAAGAAAATAAAGTCTGTCACTGTTTCCATTGTTTCCCCATCTATTTACCATGAAGTGATGGGACCAGATGCCATGATCTTCGTTTTCTGAATGTTGAGTTTTAAGCCAGCATTTTCACTCTCACTTTCAAGAGGCTCTTTAGTTGCTCTTCACTTTCTGCCATAAGGGCTGTTTCATTGCTATTTCTCCCTGCAATCTTGATTCCAGCTTGTGCTTCATCCAGCCCAGCATTTCACATGATGTACTCTGCTTATAGGTTAAATAAGCAGGATGACAATATACAACCTTGACGTACTCCTTTCCCAATTTAGAAACAGTCTGTTGTTCCATGTTCGATTCTAACTGTTGTTTCTTGACTTGCATACAGATTTCTCAGGAGGCAATTAAGGTGGTCTGGTAGTCCATCTCTTTAAGAATTTTCCACAGTTTGTTGTGATCCACACAGTCAAAGGCTTTGGTGTAGTGAATAAAGCAGAAGTAGATGTTTTTCTGGAACTCCCTAGCTTTTTCTATGATCCACCAGATGTTGGCAATTTGATTTCTGGTTCCTCTGCCTTTTCGAAATCCAGGTTGAACATCTGGAAGTTCTCAGTTCATGTACTCTTGAAGCTAGGTTGGAGAATTTTAAACATTACTTAGCTGGCATGTGGAATGAGTGCACTTGTGCAGTGGTTTGAGCATTTTTGACATTGCCCTTCTTTGGGATTGGAATGAAACTGACATTTTCTAGTCCTATAGTCCTTGCTGAGTTTTCCAAATTTGCTGCCATATTGAGTGCAGAATTTTGCAGCATCATCTTTTAGGATTTGGACTATCTCAGCTGGATTCCATCACCTCCGCTAGCTTTGTAGTGTTGCTTCCTAAGGCCCACTTAACATTGCACTCCAGGATGTCTGACTCTAGGTGAGTGATCACACCGTCGTGGTTATCAGGGTCACGAAGATCTTTTTCGTATAGTTCTTTTGTGTATTCTTGTATATTTTGTGTATTCTTACCACCACTTTTTCTTATCTTCTGGTTCTGTTAGGTCCATATTGTTTCTGTCCTTCATTGTGTCCATCTTTGCATGAAATGTTCCCTTGGTTATCTCTAATTTTCATGAAGAGATCTCTAGTCTTTCCCATTCTATTGTTTTCCTCTATTTCTTTGCACTGACCACTTAGGAAGACTTTCTTAACCCTTCTTGCTATTCTTTGGAACTCTGCATTCAGATGGTATATCTTTCCTTTTCTCATTTGCCTTTAGCTTCTATTCTTTTCTCAGCTATTTGTAAGGCCTCCTCAGACAGCCATTTTGCCTTTCTTTTTCTTGGGGGGTGGTCTTAACTATCCCCTCCTGTACAATGTCACGAACCTCCATCCCTAGTTCTTCAGATCTAATCTCTTGAATCTATTTCTCAGTTCCACTCTATAATCATAAGGAATTTGATTTAGGTCATACCTGAATGGTCTAGTGGTTTTCCCTACTTTCTTCAATTTCAGTCTAAATTTGGGAATAAGTAGTTCGTGGTCTGAGCCATGGTAAGCTCCCAGGCTTGTGTTTGTGACCGTATAGAGCTTCTCCATCTTCAGCTGCAAAGAATATGATCACTCTGAATTTGGTATTGGCCATCTACTGATGTCCATATGTAGAGTCATCTCTTTTGTTGTTGGAACAGGGTGTTAGCTATGACTAGTGCATTCTCTTTGGCAACTCTGTTTTACCTGAAACTAGATAGTATATTTATAATTTCAAGTAATTAAATCATATAGTAAAAACTAATGGAAAGTTGCATGTTGAAATTACAGATGCTTAAATTATGAAATATGTCTCAGGTATTCTTACATATTTTTGACGAACACACCTATATGCTGTGAAGAAAATCAGATATGTAGAAGGAAATCTCTGAAGCTAGCATAATTAAAAATATGTTGGAAATGTTATAATTATTATAGTTAATTATAATTAATTTAATTCATTATAATTAAATGTTAGTTATTCTCTAAATGCTATTTAAAATAGAGAAAAACTCAATAGAAAAATTTGGATTATAGGACTATGTTAAAGAAACTTTACAAATTATTTTATTGAAATGTATATGGCATATAACATCATGCAGATTTAAAATGTATACCATGTTGATTTGATATTTTTATACATTGCAGTATGATTTCTATTGTAGAGTTAGATGGCATCTCTGTCACATTAACAATTGTCATTTTTTTTGTTGTTGTTGTGGGAATAATTAAGATCTAGTTTCTTAGTAAGTTTGACATTGATAGTACAATACAGCTGACCCTTGAATAACATGGGTTTAAACTTATACTTGGATATGTTTCGGTAGTAAATGCTGCATTACTGCATGGTAGTGGTTGGTTGAATCTGAGGATGCAGAGGAACTGTGGAGAAAAAGGGTTAACTCTAAGTTTTATGCAGATTAAACCTCACATTGTTAAAGGGTCATTGTTGATGTCTATAGTCACTGTACTATGACTAGATCTCAAGGACTATTTATCTGTTAATTACAAGTTTTTGTCCCGTAGACAGAGTTCCTTCCGTCCTTCCACTCTTCAGTCCCTGTCAGCTATAATTTTTCTCTTTATTGAGGAGTTCAGCTTCGTGGATTACACAGGCAAGTGATACCATGCAGGATTTATCTTTATCTGACCTCCTTCACTTAGCATAATGTCCTCAGGGTCCATCACTGTTGTTGCAAATGGCAGAGTTTCCTTCTTTCTCTTGGCTGAATAGCATTCCATTGTATGCATATGCCACATCTTTTTCTTCTTCTTTTTTTTTGTTTTGCTGACTGTGCCTCACAACTTGTGATCTTGGTTCCTTCCCTGACCAAAGATTAAACCCAGGTCCACATCAATGAAAGAACCATGTCCTAACCTCTGGACGACCAGGCAATTAATTCCCAATGCCGTTCTATTGATCCATTCATTAATGTGTACTTAGGTTGTTTGCACAGTTGTTATTGTGAATAATTCTGCAATAAATATGGGAATGCATATATCTCTTCTATAACCTATTTTCATTTCATTTGTATGTATATCCAGAAATGAGATTGGTGGATCGTATGGTACTAACGGTTACTTTTTTGATTTTTTGAAGAAAATCCATATTGTTTTCCATAGCAGCTGAACTGATTTACATTTCCACCAACACTGCACAAGGGTTGTTTTGTGTCATTTTTTAATACCTGTTCTCATACTTCTTTGTTTTTCTTTTTTTGTAAAGCTTTAGGTAGAGGTAAATTTTACCTGACTGAAATAAGACAGATGTAATGGGGTCACAAAGAGTCGGACCTGACTGAGCAACTGAACTGAACTGACTAAATGTCTTCTAGGTTTTTTTAGAACGCCCTTTACATTCATTAAGCAAAAAAAAAATATGGTGGTAATTCATTCTCTCTCTCAAATGCTGATAATTAGAAACAAATGTTTCAAAGACAAATTAGCCCTTTATACCTAGCAATCAGGCCAACAGTGTTATAATAATTATTACAATAAAATTGAAAGCTTTATTATGTAGGGTTTAAAAAACATACCATCTTTGAAATGGAAAATATATTTCTTATATTCCCAAATCACCCTCTATGATTACTGAATCTCTCGAGATTTTTCTTATATTTAATTGCAATAGGTCACTAAGGATTTTATGTTTATATCTTTGATTTATTGATGTCTAATTTCACAATTTCTTCCATATTAAAATGAATTGTCCAGCTAACATGTATTATAATACCAGTTAGAATCAGTCTGTAAAGTCATCCTTGCATATCACAGTCACATTTGCCACAGTTTGTATCTTTTGTGATTATGCTTCTATACCTGCATTAACATAATGGATGTGTAGCCCACTGGAGAATGTTTTAATTTATTGAAACTTGTTACCATTAACAGGAAGTGTCAGAATAATAAAGTAGCTGATTCTGCATTTTTGTGAGGACCTTAAAAACAAGGTCCTTCATCTCACGGAATAATTCATCTTCCTCATCTTTTCGCTAATGTCAACTTAAAAAATATTCACAACCTGAAAGTTGAGAGTTATGTTTTACTTGCTAAGAATTTTTAGGACTTCCAGCCTGGGAGACAGCATTTCAGGTAACCCTGAGAGAACTGCCCCAAAGAGGTGAGGGGAGGAGCCAGGTTACATAGAAGTTTTGCAACAAAGGGCCAGTAGTCTGAACATCAAAAGATTATTGTTAATTAAAGGAACTCAGATATCCCAATTTAAGGAATTTAGCTTTTCCATGTATGGGAAGATGCAGGAGTCTGGGTTCACTGATGTCATTCCTTTCACATCCATCTCAGCTATCTGGGGCCAGTATCTTCTTCTTCCACATCCTGAGTTACTCAGAGCTCGCAGTAGGGAGTGGCTGCAGCCTGATGGCAGTAGTCTTAGCACTTCTCCTTCTTGAGTGCCCTGAGGATCGGGAACTCACATTGCAGGGCTAGAATCACTGATGGCTGTGACATCCTTGCTTACCGATATGGCAGGAAATACTCCCTTTCTTACTAACATACACATTACCAATAAATTTGATATCTTTCAATATAGCATGGCAGTGTTATCAGTGGTTTCTCTTGTTATACTAAGGATACATCTTAGTGGTTGGAGCAGAGACTCAAGACACATGAAGTAGCTCAGAAACTACACTGCTGCCCACAGTTGTCTATAAATTTGATGTGTTGAGCTATAGAGGCATTAATAACAAAAAAAGGATAATATATTTAAAGTCCCTGATTATTGTGGTGTCTACATAATGCCACAAGCTCAAAACAAAAATAAATTCAAAAGAAAGATTTGTTCTCTTCCTTTGTACTTAGAGGTTAGCTAATATACCTTTCAGGAAACTCACAATAAAAATAGAAATGACAGTAAAAAGAAATAATGGTGTTATCATAATATTGACTATTTAGGAAGTTCATACTTCATCTCTTTTAATCCCATTAAGAGAAGGATTACTATTTCCATTTTAGGAGAACACTGCAGTTCATAAAGGATTAAAACTTGGGTATGGACCCAAAGCTAATAACAGCTAAGACTGAAGCTTTGGTTTGTATGTATTAAATTATGCCATGCTTCTCTGAAAATATTAGTTACCTTGATTATAACTAAAAAATTATGTAAGTTATTTTGTATTATTCACCCACTTTATACTTGGGATGCTTTTAAATCTTTAACAAATTGAGTTTGAACTCTGTCTTTCTTCCATGAAAAATATATAAGAGGATTGATGTAGAAAGAACTTACTAGCCTTGTAAGAAATAATAGGTAGCAAAGGACAGATAATCACAAGTTTTGAGTATAATATTAGTACTTTAAAGCCAGTTATTTGAAGTATATTAAATAAGAATCAATTAGATATCTAATTTCCACAAATAAAACAAAAGATCAAAAACTATTTAATATATAAAATGATTTTAAATAGTTTAAAAAAAATGTGTTAATAAGGGGAAGGCCTTCTGCTAATGGACATGAAGACTTAGGGCCAGGTTTCTCCTCCTGCCATAAAACTGGCAAACAAAACAAAAAAGTATGAAATAATTTTATTCAGACATCGGACAAGAGGCAATGCATTAACTGTGATCCCTAAGAGAAGAGAGACAGTGTGGTAAAACCTGTGATCAGGGGGTAAGACATGGAGCTTTCCTCTTTAAGGCATTTTACAGGGCACAGTGCAAAGAGGGGAATCTCAAGCTAAGCAAGAAAACTTTACTGAGTTGTTCAGTTCAGTCACTCAGTCGTGTCCGACTCTTTGAGACCCCATAGGCTGCAGCATGCCAGGCCTCCCTGTCCATCACCAACTCCCGGAGTTTACTCAAACTCATGTCCATTGAGTCGGTGATGCCATCCAGCCATCTCATCCTCTGTCCCCCCCTTCTCCTCCTGCCCCCAATCCCTCCCAGCATCAGGGTCTTTTCAAATGAGTCAGCTCTTCACATCAGGTGGCCAAAGTATTGGAGTTTCAGCTTCAGCATCAGTCCTTCCAATGAACACCCAGGACTGATCTCCTTCAGGATGGACTGGTTGGATCTCCTTGCAGTCCAAGGGACTCTCAAGAGTCTTCTCCAACACCACAGTTCAAAAGCATCAATTCTTCAGTGCTCAGCTTTCTTCACAGTCCAACTCTCACATCCATACATGACTATTGGAAAAACCATAGCTTTGACTACACAGACCTTTGTTGACAAAGTAATGTCTCTGCTTTTTAATATGCTGTCTAGGTTGGTCATAGGGTCTTTTCTTTTTTTTTTTTTTTTAATTTTAAGGGTCCTTTAATTTCATGGCTGCAGTCACCATCTGCAGTGATTTTGGAGCCCAAAAAATATAGTCTGACACTGTTTCCACTGTCTCCCCATCTATTTGCCATGAAGTGATGGGACCAGATGCCATGATCTTAGTTTTCTGAATGTTGAGCTTTGTGCCAACATTTTCACTCTCCTCTTTCACTTTCATCAAGGGGCTCTTTAGTTCTCCTTCACTTCCTGCCATTAGAATCTAACAGTAACTGATAAATACAAGAGTTCTCTGGCAGTTTCCTTTCAGTCAATAGAGAATCTAACATTACTGAATGTCCTTAGTGGGGGAATAAGAGACAACTTTGTATGGATATCTGAATTCCATGAGCTGTGTTTGTTTAGCGTACAACTTCTGAATTCATGGTAGATCATCCCATGCAGATTAGAGCATTTGTCACATGTTCACTCTGGTAAAAATGTATATTGTAGATGCATTCTTATTACTAGCATGCCAGTGATTAAATGTCTCAATGAGATGATATAAGTAGATGATGTTTTTAAGTGTTACTTGAAAAACAGATGCTCAGTATTTAGAAATAGACATTTCAATAAGAGGTTAGTTATAGATTTACTCATTTCATATTCATTAGTGTATTTTTTTAACTTTAAGCCACTTTCTTTTAGTGAGATCTTACTTTTGTGATTTTCATGACAGTTAAAAAGAAAATATTAAAATAGAGCTGAGTCATTTTCAACTGCTAATATAGATAATGTAGAACTTCATTTCACTGGAGTGTTAAATGTCAGGCTCCCACACCTTATCATACTACCTGACAATAGGCACTTGTAATTATTTAGCTCTATTATTTGAGTTTTTTCTTCAACTTCTGATTTGATTTCAAGAATAGCATGTTTTCCATAGACATACACACTCTTTCTAGTCTAATTTTTCTCCTCCTGTTCTATAGAAAAAAATAATATGCTCCCCAGCTGAATCACAAAGAGAAATTATACTTTTCACACATCATCTTTCTCCCTTTCTTCTCCTTTGCTTATTGTTTTATTTTTTTAGCTGAATAAATTTGGCACAGTTACACGTTTTGTAAGATTAAGATGTACACCGTGTTTTTGTTGTTGTTCAGTCGCTCAGTCTTGTCCGACTCTTTGTGACCCCATGGATCGTAGCACGCCAGGCTTCCCTCTCCTTCACCATCTCCTGGAGCTTGCTCAAACTCATGTCCATCGAGTCGGTGATGCCATCCAACCATCTCATCCTCTGTCATCCCCTTCTCCTCCTGCCTTCAATCCTTCTCAGCATCAGGGTCTTTTCCAATGAGTTGGCTCTTCTCATCAATTGACATATTTATTGGAGCTTCAGCTTCAGCATCAATCCTTCCAATGAATATTCAGGACTGATTTACTTTAGGATGGATTGTTTGGATCTCCTTGCTGTCCAAGGGGCTCTCAAGAGTCTTCTCCAACAGCATAGTTTGAAGGCATCAATTATTTGGCACTCAGCATTCTTTGTGGTCCAACTCTCACATCCATACATGACTACTGGAAAAACCCTAGCTTTGACTATACGGACTGGAGAATGGAATGGCAAACCACTTCAGCATTCTTGCCTTGAGAACCCCATGAACAGTACAGAGTGTTACTTTGATACATTTGTGTGCTGTAATATGATTGCCAATATAGTGAGAATTATTAGGCATGATAATTCAGAGTTGTGGGAGCTCTTAAAAAATTTGTATCAATCAATCCTTGGGGAAGTACTTTCAATCCAAGGTAAAACCTCAGTTATACCTGCAAATCCTGAACTTAAAGAAATAGTTACAGAAAATAAATAAGTACATGTTTATTAAAGCAGAAAGACTTTACTAAAGTTTAGCATGTCCCCGTTTAGCAACCCTAATATAGCAAATAAACTCTGAGCACCTAAAATTTTTTCTCAAACCTGAAGCTAAAATCCACTAACTGTGAAAAGCTCTCTCCATGGCTTTTGTGGTATTTTTTTTTTAATCTATTGAATATTCTATCAAGAAATCCTTTTAAGTTAGTAGAAACTTCTAGTGAAGATCTGTAGCTATACAGATAAATTATTATATTTGGGAACTTGTTGTAGTTGGCATAGTTGTAGATAACATAGCTTAAGAGCTCTTTAAAGGTACAGAATAAAGAAATATGATCTGTTTTGTCCATTTCTATGTTTGAATTGATCTTGTTTGAATATTTGTAAATTTGATTGGCAAGGATGGATGTCATATGCCTCGTTTACACCTTCTTCACCTCTGGTTTGAATCCAAGAACCACATGGTTAGAATGGCTTATTAAAGAATTTTATTTTCTGTACAAATTCTTCATTAATCAAATTATTGTTTTTAAAATTCTATTTTTACCACATGACATATCATCTTTAGAGGATGTTGTATTCCAAGTTGTTGCTACTAGCAACTGACATTTAAGTCAGTAAACATATTGGATTGTGGAACATAATCAGCTCTCTTTGGGGAGAATAAAGCAAAGGAAGCTGATATTTCTATAAAAATGAGAAGTTTTGAATTTCTACATTTTAGGGAGCTACACTTGGACTTGAGTAAATTATTTAACCTACCTGAATTTTGGTAACTTCATTTATAAAATAAAATTAATGCCAGTTCCATAGCTTATGTTGAGAAATAAATTAGAAAATATTTGTAAAGTGTTTACCACTTTCCCCAACATATGTTATATGCTATATAAACTTTAGCTATTATTGCAACTAACATAAAATCCTGCTCAATTTAATTATTCAAAAAATTAAATTTGATATTCTCTAATGAGCCTATATTACTTAAATCTTTTGTTACTTCGATTTGAAGATAAGAACAATTGTATTAAACGGTAGTTGAATTGATATCTTGAGTAACTAAGGCAATAAATTTTGAGAGGTTAATAAAAATATATATTCTGTAATATTCAGCATGTATTATGATTAATAGATAATATTTGTTAAATTAATAAAGTAAAACATGTGACTTGAAAGTGAAAATAATAGCTGTTACATGTGTTTGGAATGAAATGTTCATAAAATAAACTTGGATGGAAATAGAATACTAAAAAAAGCCTTACATCTACAATATATCAGCATTTATTTTAGAAAATAGTGAAAATGGTTATCTTAGTATCTACTAGCAAGCAATAAAATGCAGAAAAATAATACCAGATCAGAGACAGGAATGCAGGTTTTATTCCTCATCCTTTCCCTTACTCCAAACTTTTCCATTAACTGTGCAGCTTTATCATGTTCTGAAAGTGTTTTGTTTTTCTAGATTTAGTCTCCTCACTGGAAGGAGCAAAGTGAAAATATCAGTTCTAAAGAATTCTAGGGTAACTTTCAGTCTAAAATATGTTTGATAAATTTTCTGATGAATAATACTCAGGTCCAGGCGTAGATCCCAGGAGTTTGGTAAAAGTTAAAGAGAGATGCTAGAACCAGAGAAAGACTTGCAGGAAAATTGTAATTAGGTTATTTGGGGATAGATAACTTAATTGATAGTTTTAAAGTAAGTTATTGAGAAAAATAAATGATTTCCAAAATATCAAACTATAGAAAACAGTAGCTCCAAAGCTGACTACAATTTTATATTTAATTATCTTCTCCCTATAGATAATATATAAGTTGAAAAAATAGACTAGCTTATTGACTTGGGCAGTGCAATTATATGATCTGTACCTCAATTCCTTTTGTGTTTTTTAAAAAAATTTTGTACCCTTCATTAGTAAATGAGAGTGGAAGTATATGTTATTGAGTGAACATGAAATATGGTGATAGAGATGATGCTAATTTATAATATAAGAATTCAACAGCTGCTGGTTATTATTATCTGTCTCTAGACTGTGAGCTTATTTTTTTCAGGGGGGAGGAGTGAGAGTTAGTTTGGTTCATCATTGTCATGGGATTTTAACCTTTCCCAGAGTAGGGACTCAACAAATGTTGCAAACTCACGGACTTGGCTCCCTGCATTGGTCGATTTTAACCCTGATCGCGCAGCTTTTGAAATTTCCATGATTCTATTTTTATATGGAATTGTGATTTCAGACTGTCAGCCAAGACTAATGAGAATAAGATGAAAAATTTTATTAACTTTTAAACAGGCTCTCAGCCTTTCTGGAGAGCCACTAGTGATGAGTCATCATGCTATTTCAGTGTGACTATCAAGTTTGTGTTCAGAATAGAATCTCTAGTTGTGACATGCCTCATTTTTACAACTTCTTATATAATGCTAAAATGATAATTTAATTTATATAATATCCCAGAAGAGAATACTCCTGAAGAAAAGAGCAAAGAAATTTAGGAAAAAGAAATATTACTTCTGGAAAAGAACTGCGTACCTTCATAAAATAAATGCAGTCTTCAACAACTTGCTGTCAAAGAAAGCTATAAATTAGTCATTAGCAGACTCAGATTCTGGTCCACCTTAATTTAGTAACTATCTTGGACAAATTGTTATACTGTTAGAAGCTCAGTTTCTTTAAGAAGAAGATTTTTCAAGCCGATAGTTTCTAATATCCCTCACAGCACTGTAAGCATGGACACTGGAGGAATTTTCATTGCATTCTGTTTTCCTTGGGAAAGGCCGCCCACTCCAGGGTTCTGGCCTGGAGAATTCCATGGACTGTATAGTTCATAGGGCTGCAGAGAGTTGGACACGACTGAGTGACTTTCACTTACTCACTTGCTCCTTGATATTCATGACGACTTGTTTGGTTGAGAAAATAATTCAGGCTTACAGTACAAACATACATTCTAAAACCATACCTTCTAACTTAAAGATTTTTATTTATCACTAGCGAGGAAAAATTTAATTCGTGTATCAAGAGATTTTGTTTCAAGACTTTTAAACTTTCAGCCATCATAATAAATTGACTCTTTTAAAGATATATTATGTAAACATAATTTGTTCATTTGTTTTGTGGGTAGTGCTGGTGGTATCATATAAGAGTCATATAAACACAGGCTAAATTCCCTTTTTGTAGGAATTTAAGAATTATTCCTCTATCTTTTTTGTGTAACACACTGTACCTATGGAGTAAGAGCCTCTGAAAAATGTGACTTTTATTTCAAGATTTAAGCCAAGGTCAACCTATACAAAACACAGGTATACATAATATAAAGCTGTTTATAAGCCGGATTTAAAGTGTCTGGTGCCATTCAGCTGTACTCGATGATGGTAAGAAAATAATTAGAGCTATTTGAGAATAGAGCTGGGTGAAGCATCTCTAAATGCTAGCCCGATCACCCAGCTCATGCCCAAACTGTAGACATCAAAATAATTTCTGTTGCCAACTTCTCTGAAGCACTATGTTTTACTGTGTAAGAGATTTTCACAATTATAACTTGAGTTTACAGTAGCAACATTAAGATTAGTTCACATGTAAACTTCCTATTGTAACAAGTTGTCCCCTTTTTGTAAAATGGCTTTTTCACACAGTGGATAATTTCACACTGAGCATAGTGAATGCTTTATGTTGCCTGTACTTTAGATTTACTTTTTTATATTATTAATTGGCCGTAGCGGGCCTTTGTTGCAGCACATGGGCTTTCTCTGGTTGTGGTGAGCAGGGGCTGCTCTTGGCTGTGTTGTGCAGACTGCTTATGGTGATGGCTCTCCTTGTTGCGGGCACAGGCTCCAGGGCGTGGGCTTTAGCAGTTCCAGCACACGGGCTCTAGAACACAGCCTCAGCAGTGGTGCACAGGCTTAGGTGGCTCTGCAGTATGTAGAATCTTCCCGAACCAGGCATCGAACCCATGTCCCCTGCATTGCAAGCTGTATTCTTAACCACGGAATCACCAGGGAAGCCCAGGGTTACCTGCAGTTTAAAAGCAAACCTTCCAGGCTGAGTAAAATGAAGGATTCATGGAAAGACCATTATTAACAATGAAAAACAAATTGTTAACATGAAACATTTCTCTAAGGGATCCATGATTATATTCACTAGGTCTACAAAACAACAAATTAAGTCAGAAATGGTATTGCCTCCCATCTGAACCCAGCTGATCACATGTCACATGTAGCTATTGACATGTACCTAATTTCTGGCTGATACACCTAATTTCCTCTGCTATTCCAGAAAGCATTTTGGATGCAAGTTTCTATGTTATTGTAAAAATAGCTTCACATTTACTTTGATTTAATATACCTGTGTATTTTTTGTTAGTGTATTTTTAATTAGAAGATATATGCATAGAATAGTGAGTAAAATCTTAATGAGCTAATGCCTAATATAAGAATATAGTCATTTACTACCATCTTGTCCATAAATGAAGAACTTTCCAATAACCCTAATGCTGTTTTGGGGGATATTTTGGTTTGGTTTTTGTGATCACATCACATCTGCCTACCACTCCTAAAAGTATTCATTATGTTGACAATTGGATTACATTTTTTTTACTTTGTTTTAGATTTGCTCTTTGTATGTATATCCCCTATCAATATCTATTTTCTGACTCAGAAGTTTGTGCCAATGGAATTATACTGTACATGTTCATGTTTGTCTTTTTTTAAGCTCTATTTAATGTTCACTGCAGCCGTCTATTCTGTATGTGACTGTTGTTCCTTCAATTGCATTGTTTTAACAATGAATGATGACTATGATACTGCTCTCATATTAGCTGTAGATATTATTATTAAATACATCAGGTTGAGTTTATTTGAGATGAAGCTCAGATATGAATCTCTGTAATCAGGCTCCAAGTACTGTGCTCTTAATCATTTTAATGTATGCCATCTCACTATGCTATTTCATAGCAGCATGTTGCCCATTCTTTTATTGGTGGAGACAAGTTGTTTCTGCTTTTCCTGTGATGAATAATGCTGTTTGTATACTCTTGCACAAATATCCTAGTTTAAGTGTATGAGAACTTACCTAATGTATCAATTTATGACTGAAATTGATGAAGTGTAGTGTATGCAAGAATGCAGATTTATTAGATGACTTCAAACATTTTCCAAAGTGGTGATAATAGTTTAGATACTTACAATAGCATATGAGTGTTTTCCTTGATCTACATTCTAGTCAAATTAGAATTTTAAATCTGTTCCCATTTGATGTGTGTGGAATAGATTTACATTGGGATTTTAATTTGAATTTTTACTGACTTGTTTATATCTTCACATTTCTTAGTTGCCTAGTTGGGTTTCCTCTTTTGCAAAGTGGCCCTTTAAGGCTTTTGCCTATATTTAAATAGATTCTGTCTCACTTTTATAATTAATTGTAGAAGTTTTCAATATATTTTAATTGTCAGTATTGAAAATATTTTTTTCACACTGCTTTTTACAGTTTTTGTAAAAGAATGATTTGTAGTGCTATTGAATGCATTAACCTTTATTTTATAATTGATAAATAATTGTGTTTAGTTTTAAGAAATTGTTTTTCACCCTTGTTATGAAAATATTTTATTACCTTCTAAAATATTCATAATTATTCTCTTTACTTGTAGAGCTCTGATGCACAAAAAGTATATTTTATGTATAGTGTACAGAAGAGACAAAATTTAATTTTTTACATAAATCAATATCTAGTATTTGAAGGAGCTTTCTAAAAAAAAAAGTCAAATGATTGCTAGTGCCTCCTCTGTCATATATCAAATGACCATCTGTGCATGGAACTGTTTCTATTTATATGTCATGGTTTTTATCAGCATCTATTCTTCTTAAGGGATTCCTTGGTTATTCTCAGCCATTTTAACCAACAAATGAACTTTAACTCAACTTTCCTAGTTTTTCCAATTTGCATTTTTAAATAAATATTTTATAGCATGGGTGTCAAAGCTATTAATATTATTAGTAACTGTATCATGACACATAATTATGGAAAAGGCAAGCTTCAATATATATCTTAGACCATTCACAGTGTTAGAATGCCATAGATTGGGTGGCTCATGAACAACAGAAATTTATTTTTCAAAGTTCTAAAGTTTGGGAATTCCAAGATCAATGTTTCAGCAGATTTGGTGTCTGATGAGAGCTTGCTTCCTTGTTCCTAGATGACTGTCTTTTCACTGTATTCACATGCAGGAAGGACAAAGGAGCTGGACCCCCTTTTATAAGGGCACTAATCCCATTCATGAGAGCTCCATCCTCATGGCCTAATAATTTCCCAAAGGCTCCACCTTCAAATATTATTATGCTGGGCATTATGATTTCAACATAAAACTTTTGGGGGAATATAAACCTCCACTCTATGGTATTATACACCAGGTCTCCCAAATTCAGTCATTCTTGCGTGCAGAATACCTTTATTCCACCTCCATAGACAAGTCTTAACTCATTCCATAATCAATTTTAAAGTCTTAGTCCAAAGTCTCATCAAAATATCATCGAAATCAGATATAGGTGAGACTCAACGTACAATTTATCCTGAAGCAAATTGCTTTCCAGTTGTGAGCTGGTGAACCCAGATAAGTTATGTACTTTCAAAATGCAATAGTGTGACAAGCATAAAATAGACATTCTTATTCCAAATGAGAGAAATAGGGGGGAAAAAAAAAGATGAATGATTCCCTTATAGTTCACTAAACCTTGAGGCTCAAGATTAATCCTCCTTGTCTTGATGCTTTTCTCTCCAGCCACTCTGGGGTGGAAGAACCATCTTCTGGATGCCCTGCAGGGGCAGTCCTGATCGTTGTAGCCAGCTGGTCATCCCTGTCCCACAGATTTGGGGGGCCCTGACTCCACACTGCCTTTGTCCCCAGATCCTACCCCCATGGTGTTTCTCTGATATGGTCCCATTTGGGCCTGTTAATCCAGGAAGCTCTATTCTTGAAACAAAGGTAGGGAGAGACATAGCCGCAGGGATTATGTATCTCCTTGGTGGAGAAATGATGCCACAGTGAATCTACTAAAATTTGCTTTTTGCACCCTCCAGAGAGGTGGCCACGGAGGCCCATCTCACAGCAGGACCTACAAGAACCTCTCCTGCAGTGACCAAGGGGTGTGGAACCAGAGTAGGGAGCCTGGGATGGGAGGCAGTGCCAGGCCATGCTCATTGAGGCCCTGCAGGCACTGGCAGCCCCTCTTGGGAAACTGCTCCACTTCTTTGCACTCTGGGCCTATGATGGGAGTGACAGCTTGGGTGGTCTTTGAACTGTCTTCAGAGCCATTCTTCCACATTTTAAAGAATAGCTCCTGGCTTCCGTTGATATGGCTGATCCACACTAATCTCTTTGTCAAGGGATCCTTGGGTGCATCTTTAGTGTTCTCATATTTTTGCAGTACTGATAAGCTGAGAATTTTCCAGCTCTTTAAATTTCACTTTTCTTTGGATTAGCAATTCCATCTTTAAGACATTGCTCTCTTCTTGAATATTACTGGAGGGAGTCAGAAGAAAACAAGCCATAATCTCAGTACTGCTTAGAAGTGTGTGCTCAGTCACTTCACTCGTATCCAACCCTTTGTGATCCCATGGAGCCCGCCAGGCTCCTCTGTCCATGGAATTCTCCAGGCAAGGATACTGGAGTAGGCTGCCATTTCCTTCTCCAGGGCATCTTCCCAACCCAGGGATTGAACCTGCGATTCATATGTCTCCTGCATTGGCACTTTACCTCTTAAAGACCCCACCGCACTAGCACCACCAGGGAAGCCTCGGCTAAGTATTCAGTTTCATTGCTCACATTCTATCATCCACAAAAGACAAACACTCTTCATCCAGGTTCTTTGCCAGTTTATAACTAGGATCAATTTTCCTCTAGTTTCCAGTAGCATGTTCCTCATTTTCATCTGACTTTTTCACAGTGGCATTTGCCATCCATATTATTACCGTATTACTATTACTACTTAGATACTCTCTAGGAAAACTCAGGCTTTTTCTTTAGCTCTTGTCTTTTCTTTCTGAGCTCTCATTAGAATCATTCATAGCTATGTAAGATTTTTCTAGCATTCACCTCAGAACTCTTTCAGCCTCTACCCATTACCCATTTGCAAAGCTGCTTACATACATTTAGGTATTTGTCTTATAGTAACATCCCACCTCTTGGTAGCAATTTCTGTCTTAGTTGATTGAGGCTGCTATAATAGAATACTGCAAACTGAGTGGCTTTTAAACAACATAAATTTATTTCTAACAGTTCTGGAGGCTGGGAAGCCTAAAATCAAGTTTCTAGCAGCTTCAGTGTCTGGTTTCTAGGTCATATACAGCCATTTTTTGCTGTGTCCTCCCATGGCCAAAAAGTCAAGGATGTCTCTGGACTCTCTTTTATAAAGGTATGGTGGTTTAGTGGCTGTCATGTCTGACTCTTTGCAACCCCATGGGCTGTTGTCCACTAGGCTCCTCTGTCCATGGGGTTTTCCAGGTAAGAATACAGGGGTGTGTTGCCACTTCCTTCTACAAGGGATCTTTCCCACCCGGGGATTGAACCTGGGTTTTCTGCATTGCAGGCATATTTGTTACCCAGTGAGTCACCAGGGAAACTCTTATAAAGACATGAGCCCATTCATTACGACTCTATTCTCTTACCTCTTAAAGACCCCACTTCCAAAAATAATCACTTCATATTAGGATTTCAATGTACAAATTTGGAGGGGGGCAGAAATACTCAGTCCATAGAGACATCAAAATCAAGGACTACCATATATAGTTAGAGCTATAATTCTTTAGACAATCATTTAATTCCAGTGTGTTTCTGGGCTGCAAGTCGTTGTTTTCCTTCTTACTGAATCAACTTGCAAATACAGTCTTATACATGAGAATGACAAATATAAATGGAAAAGTGATAGAGGAGTAGTTTATGCAAAAAATAAATTCAATTTTATGTGACCATTGATTAAGACTGGGTGGTGCAACCGCCTTTAACACCAGGATAAAGAACCTGCCTGTCACTGCAGGAGACAAGAGATCTGGGTTCAGTCCTTGGGTCAGGAAGATCCCCTGGAGAAGGAAATGGCTAGGCACTCCAGTGTTCTTGCCTGGAGAATTCCTTGGACAGCGGAGCCTGTTGGGTTACAGTCCATGGGGTTGCAAAGAGTCGGACTCTACTGAGCAACTAACACGCGCACACATTGACTAACATCAAACTCACTGGATACACTATATTATTTTAAAGTATTAAAAGTGATCACAAAGTCTTAAAGATTTCTCATCTTGACTAAACAGGAGGAAGTCACTCTCCCTTTTTTTTCACACATTCACTTTAGAAAACCTTGAGGCACAGATTCTTTCTCTATTCTTTTGAGATGTAAATGTTCTCCTAATCCCTTGCCAGTTGTACAACCCTGGAGTATCTTTCTGAAGGACCTGCGTTATCTTTTCCAAAATATTCATCAAGGAAGATAGTGCCTACCTCTCTCTGTCTCTGAAGGAAAGTAGGAACCAAACTTATAAGTGCCAGATGGCAAGCATAGATGGCTTAATCACATTGACCCATCTCCCTCTCTCTCTCTAGTATCCTCAAGTACTTTTTCACAAGCTCAGGGAAGCACCTAAAAACTCATGTATTTCTCCAATAATTAGTGATGTTGAGCATCCTTTCATGTGTTTGTGAGCCATCTGTATGTCTTCTTTGATGAAATGTATATTTAATCTTCCACCCATTTACTCATTTTTTTCCTTTTTTTAAAAAATTTTTATTGAGATACATGAGCTGTTTGTATGTTTTGGAGGTTCAGCCCTTGTCAGTTGCAATGAGTTATCTCCTTACGCCAGTCAGCATGGCCATCATCACAAAATCTATGAACAATAAATGCTAGAGAGGGTGTGGAGAAAAGGGAAACCTCCTACAATGTTTTGGGGGAATGTACAGGCACTGTGGAGAGGAGTATGGAGGTTCCTTAAAAAACTAAAAGCAGGGCTGCCTATGATCCAGCAATACCATCCCTAGGCATATACCCAGAGAAAACCATAATTTGAAAGGATACACGCACCCCGATGCTCCCTACAGCAATCTGTACAATAATTATGGCATAGAAGCAACCTAAATGTTCACCAACCGCGGAATGGGTGAGCAGATGTGGCACCTATATACGATGGAGGATCAATGCAGGAAACGGGAGATGTGAGTCCGATCCCTGGGTCAGGAAGATCCCTTGGAGGAGAAAACGCAACCCACTCCAGTGTTCTTGCCTGGACAATTTCATGGACAGAGGAGCCTAGTGGACCACAGGCCATGGGGTCACAAAGAGCCGAACATGACTGAGCATGCACACACACATTACTCAGACAACATTGGAATGAAATGGTGCCCCTTGCAGAGATGTGGATGGACCTGGAGATTTTCATACAGAGTGAAGTCAGTCAGAAAGAGAAAAACAAATACTGTATAATATTGCTATATGTGGAACCTAGAAAAATGGTACAGGCAAACTTATGTGCAAAGCGACATAGAATCACAGATGTAGAGAACAACCTTATGGCCACTGTGGTGGGGAGTGGGACAAACCCGGAAACGGGGATTGACGTGTCAACGTTGTGTGTGCGTGATCAGTCACTTCAGCGTGTCCTACTTTTTGCGACCCTATGGATTAGCCTGCCAGGTTCCTCTGTCCATGGGATTTTCCTCAAGAATACTAGAGGGGGTTGCCATTCCCTCCAGAGGATTTTCTTGACCCAGGGTTTGAACCCAAGTCTCCTGTGTCTCCTGAATCTCGGGCAAATTCTTTACCATTGAGCCACCAGGGAAGCTTCGTACATACACTGTCCTGAGACACGCTTAGTCCTGTCTGACTCTCTGCCACCCCACGAACTGCAACCTGCGGGGCTCCTCTGTCCATGGGGACCCTCTAGGCAGGGATACTGAAGTGGGTTGCCATGCCCTCCTTCAGGGATCTTCCAGACCTACCATTTATAAAATAGATAACTAATGAGACAGCATATTAAAAAGCAGAGACATTACTTTGTCAACAAAGGTCCATCTAGTCAAGGCTATGGTTTTTCCAGTGGTCATGTATGGATGTGAGAGTTGGACTATAAAGAAGGTTGAGCACTGAAGAATTGATGCTTTTGAACTGTGGTGTTGGAGAAGACTCTTGAGAGTCCCTTGGACTGCAAGGAGATCCAACCAGTCCATCTAAAGGAGATCAGTCCTGGATGTTCATTAGAAGGACTGATGCTGAAGATGAAACTCTAATACTTTGGCCACCTGATGGGAAGAGTTGACTCATTGGAAAAGACCCTGATGCTGGGAGAGATTGGGGGCAGGAGGAGAAGGGGATGACAGAGGATGAGATGGCTGGATGGCATCACTGACTTGATGGGCATGAGTTTGAGTAAACACCAGGAGTTGGTGAAGGATAGGGAGGCCTGGGGAGCTGATATTCATGGGGTCGCAAAGAGTCGGACACGACTGAGCGACTGAACTGAACTGAGCGAGCACCTACTGTATAGCACAGGAGACTCTACTCTGTGATCTGTGGTGACCTGTGTGGGCAGGAAATCTAAAAGAGTGGGGAGATATGTATATTCACAAAGTGAATATACATATATATTCAAAGTGAATATATATATTCAATTTGGTATAAAATAGAAACTAACTAAAAATTGTAAAACAACTATATTCCAATTGTTTTTTTTTTTTTTTTAATGCCCGATCCCATGCACATTTTCTTTCTTTCTTTTTTTTTTTTTCATTTATTTTTATTAGTTGGAGGCCAACCATTTCACAACATTGCAGTGGGTTTTGTCATACACTGACATGAGTCAGCCATGGAGTTACATGTATTCCCCATCCCGATCCCCCCTCCCACCTCCCTCTCCACCCGATTCCTCTGGGTCTTCCCAGTGCACCAGGCCCGAGCACTTGTCTCATGCATCCAACCTAGGCTGGTGATCTGTCTCACTATAGATAATGTTCATGCTGTTCTCTCTAAACATCCCACCCTCGCCTTCTCCCACAGAGTCCAAAAGTCTGTTCTGTATTTCTGTGTCTCTTTTTCTGTTTTGCATATAGGGTTATCATTACCATCTTTCTAAATTCCATATATATGTGTTAGTATACTGCAATGTTCTTTATCTTTCTGGCTTACTTCACTCTGTATAAGGGGCTCCAGTTTCATCCATCTCATGAGAACTGATTCAAATGAATTCTTTTTAATGGCTAAGTAATATTCCATGGTGTATATGTACCACAGCTTCCTTATCCATTCATCTGCTGATGGGCATCTAGGTTGCTTCCATGTCCTGGCTATTATAAACAGTGCTGTGGTGAACATTGGGGTGCACATGTCTCTTTCAGATCTGGTTTCCTCAGTATGTATGCCCAGAAGTGGTATTGCTGGGTCATATGGCAGTTCTATTTCCAGTTTTTTAAGAAATCTCCATACTGTTCTCCATAGTGGCTGTACTAGTTTGCATTCCCACCAACAGTGTAAGAGGGTTCCCTTTTCTCCACACCCTCTCCAGCATTTATTGCTTGTAGACTTTTGGATAACAGCCATCCTGACTGGCATGTAATGGTACCTCATTGTGGTTTTGATTTGCATTTCTCTGATAATGAGTGATGTTGAGCATCTTTTCATGTGTTTGTTAGCCATCTGTATGTCTTCTTTGGAGAAATGTCTGTTTAGTTCTTTGGCCCATTTTTTGATTGGGTCACTTATTTTTCTGGAATTGAGCTGCAGGAGTTGCTTGTATATTTTTGAGATTAATCCTTTGTCTGTTGCTTCATTTGCTATTATTTTCTCCCAATCTGAGGGCTGTCTTTTCACCTTACTTATAGTTTCCTTTGTAGTGCAAAAGCTTTTAAGTTTCATTAGGTCCCATTTGTTTATTTTTGCTTTTATTTCCAATATTCTGGGAGGTGGGTCATAGAGGATCCTGCTGTGATTTATGTCGGAGAGTGTTTTGCCTATGTTCTCCTCTAGGAGTTTTATAGTTTCTGGTATTACATTTAGATCTTTAATCCATTTGGAGTTTATTTTTGTGTATGGTGTTAGAAAGTGTTCTAGTTTCATTCTTTTACAAGTGGTTGACCAATTTTCCCAGCACCACTTGTTAAAGAGGTTGTCTTTTTTCCATTGTATATCCTTGCCTCCTTTGTCAAAGATAAGGTGTCCATAGCTTTGTGGATTTATCTCTGGGCTTTCTATTCTGTTCCATTGATCTATATTTCTGTCTTTGTGCCAGTACCATACTGTCTTGATGACTGTGGCTTTGTAGTATAGTCTGAAGTCAGGCAGGTTGATTCCTCCAGTTCCATTCTTCTTTCTCAAGATTACTTTGGTTATTTGAGGTTTTTTGTATTTCCATACAAATTGTGAAATTATTTGTTCTAGTTCTGTGAAGAATATTGTTGGTAGCTTGATAGGGATTGCATTGAATCTATAGATTGCTTTGGGTAGAATAGCCATTTTGACAATATTGATTCTTCCAATCCATGAACACGGTATGTTTCTCCATCTGTTTGTGTCCTGTTTGATTTCTTTCATCAGTGTTTTATAGTTTTCTATGTATAGGTCTTTTGTTTCTTTAGGTAGATATACTCCTAAGTATTTTATTCTTTTTGTTGCAATGGTGAATGGTATTGTTTCCTTGATCCTTAACAAAATTCTAGCAAACAGAATCCAACAACATATTAAAAAAATCATACACCATGACCAAGTGGGCTTTATCCCAGGAATGCAAGGATTCTTTAATATCCACAAATCAATCAATGTAATACACCACATTAACAAATTGAAAGATAAAAACCATATGATTATCTCAATAGATGCAGAGAAAGCCTTTGACAAATTTCAACACCCATTTATGATTAAAACTCTCCAGAAAGCAGGAATAGAAGGAACATACCTCAACATAATAAAAGCTATATATGACAAACCCACAGCAAGCATTACCCTCAATGGTGAAAAACTGAAAGCATTTCCCCTGAAATCAGGAACAAGACAAGGGTGCCCACTCTCACCACTACTATTCAACATAGTGTTGGAAGTTCTGGCCACAGCAATCAGAGCAGAAAAAGAAATAAAAGGAATCCAGATAGGAAAAGAAGAAGTGAAACTCTCGCTGTTTGCAGATGACATGATCCTCTACATAGAAAACCCTAAAGACTACCAGAAAATTACTAGAGCTAATCAATGAATATAGTAAAGTTGCAGGATATAAAATTAACACACACAAATCCCTTGCATTCCTATACACTAACAATGAGACAGCACCTTTTCTTTCTATGGGATAGAATTCAACCTGTCTTCCCTATTGTGCTAGTCTTGAATAGCCAGTTTAACTTGTCTGTTTCAAATTCTCTTCCTCTGTATTCAGAGGATGTTTAATTAACAATCATCTAATTTTGTCAGAAACAAGACTTCATAGACAATTTGAAAAATATATATTTATTTGCTTTAACTTAGAGAAGCAAATTTCTAGGGAAAGTAATTTTGAAGTAGTTGAATATAGTTAAAATTTAAGGAAATTGAATAATGAATTTCTCTAGCTGTGACTTACATGTTGTAATGAAATTTGTAAGACACTGAAGATAATATTAGCTCAGCAATGAATATAAGTTCTCACCAGCACTGGAAGACTTTTGACAGCATATATAGATCTAGTCTACATTATCATGGAGTTTAAAAATGTGCAATTTCATCAGGGTCTCAGTATGCTCTTTTTGTTTCTGAGGAAGCTGAAACTAGCTGTTATTAACTAAGGAGAAAATCAAGGACATCTGTTTATCTAAGGATATTAGGAAAGAACTTAGGCAGAACTGATGCAATTTTCAATTAGGCTATTTTCTTATTCATAAGCACTTTCTACAAATGTGGGAGCCACAGTGTAGGAGACACACAGATATTTTTGAAATTGTCAAAATATGAGCTTGAAATAATTGCTCTTCTTTTTCTGGTATTACTTTTTAGCATATTTGTTTCTGTGTCTTCATAAAGTTACACTCACTGGTGTGCTGTAAATGTTTAACAAATTGCTCTCAGGAAGGAAAAAGCCCTAATTTGTAGTGTTTGCCAATATTCATGTTATAAATATCCAAGCTTCCAAAGAGATATTGCTAAGAAGGATTTGGGAAGAAATTCTCAAAACCAACTCTTCCAAACTGTTGTGAGCCAATTTTACCACACCTCTGGTTACGTACATAGTTTTCGATGTTAATGAATTATCCACTAATTATCAATTAATTCTGGTTATTTCTCCTTGGAGATACTAGATTGAATTGAGCTTCCTTTCCCCCTTGTGGTTGAATGAGCCATTATGATTACTTCTGGTCAGTCGATGATAGTGGAGGTGTTGAATATCACTTTCAATCCAGACAAGTTAACTGCCTTTGGAAGACCCTCCAGAACTCTCCCTTCCCTCTTCCGGATGAGCATCTTCCAGATCATAGTTTGTCATCACCTTCAGTCCTAGAGTAAAGATGAAAAGCATGGAAGCACAATTAATGCATGATAAACATTTGATATAAATGAGAATTAAATCTTTGTTATATTGAACGTAAATGTCAGGGTGTTTTGTTATTGCAGTATTACCTAACCTATCCTTTCTGATAAATTACCTAGTATCAATGTTATAAAATGTCTTTCCATTCATATCCTTAAAAATACTAAATGGCTTATGTCAGACATTGCAATTTGTTAAAAAAAAAACTGTATTTCCAGATTTCAGTTAGACAGTCAGCCCTCATTTTTCTCTAGAGTCAAAATGTTGGGTCAGTTTCTTTCTCTCCCTCAGTTCTTGTCCCATCAACAAAAATTTGGAATGACTGATTAATTACAGATCAAGCAAGCAGGATTTCTCAGCTCCTGTCTTGTTGTAGCAAGATTCAAAACAATAGATTGGTCACAGCTCAGTTATAGCTCAAGCAGATCTTTTATTAAACAGAAAGTGGATAGTACACTCCTGAGATGTGGGAGTGGGCTGACCCTGAAGGAGCGGCCATGAGCTGTCTTGGCTTCCCTTTTTGTATTCCCTGTCTCCTCCTCTTGCTTTTGCTCTGTGCAAAATGCAAATGGGCATACACTCAGGCCAATCAGGGAAGGGGCATGTCTGGGCACATAGAAAACAGGGCTTTTACATGTTTATCTAGGTTTGCATGGACTGAGAGTTTTGATTGACAGTTGCAAGTTACATACAAAAGGCTCTGATTATGCATGTCTTTCCTATCATTCAGTCTGTTATAATCAGATGTATGTATGTATAGAATATTTATGAAACCTTAGTTCCAGAAAAAAATCTATTTCTGCTTTATTGACTATGCCAAAGTCTTTGACTGTGTGGATCACGATAAACTGGAAAATTCTGAAAGAGATGGGAATACTAGACCACCTGACCTGTCTCTTGAGAAACCTGTATGCAGGTCAGGAAGCAACAGTTAGATCTGGACATGGAACAACAGACTGGTTCCAAATAGGAAAAGGGGTATGTCAAGGCTGTATATTGTCACCCTGCCTATTTAACTTATATGCAGAGTACATCATGAGAAACGCTGGGCTTGAGGAAGCACAGGCCAGAATCAAGATTGCAGGGAGAAATATCAATAACCTCATATATGCAGATGACACCACCCTTATGGCAGAGAGTGAAGATGAACTAAAAAGCCTTTTGATGAAGGTGAAAAAGGAGAGTGAAAAAGTTGGCTTAAAGCTCAACATTCAGAATGCTAAGATCATGGTATCTGGTCGCATCACTTCATGGGAAATAGATGGGGAGACAGTGGAAACAGTATCAAACTTTATTTTTTGGGCTCCAAAATCACTGCAGATGGTGATTGCAGCCATGAAATTAAAAGATGCTTACTCCTTGAAAGTTATGACCAACCTAGACAGCATATTAAAAAGCAGAGACATTACTTTGCCAACAAAGGTCAGTCTGGTCAAGGTTATGGTTTTTCCAGTCGTCACGTATGGATGTGAGATTTGGACTGTGAGGAAAGCTGAGCGTCAAAAAATTGATGCTTTTGAACTGTGGTGTTGGAGAAGACTCTTGAGAGTCCCTTGGACTGCAAGGAGATCCAACCAGTCCATTCTAAAGGAGATCAGTCCTGGGTGTTCATTGGATGGACTGATGTTGAAGCTGAAACTCCAATACTTTGGCCACCTGATATGAAGAGTTGACTCATTGGAGAAGACCCTGATGCTGGGAGGGATTGGGGGCAGGAGGAGAAGGGGACGACAGAGGATGAGATGGCTGGATGGCATCACTGACTTGATGGGCATGAGTTTGAGTAAACTCCGGGAGTTGGTGATGGACAGGGAGGCCTGGTGAGCTGCGATTCATGGGGTTGCAGAGTCGGACACGACTGAGTGACTGAACTGAACTGAACTGAATGGTCTCCTAGCTGCCTAAAGTTACTTGAGGACACAGTTGTGCATCAAGGATGCATGTGCCTGAGTTGAAGAAGCCCCTGTGGTTAGTTTCTATCCACAGCGTGCTCTTCTAGGGCACAAGTGCAAGAGTTAGAAAATTTGTAGCATATCTGTGAGCTCTCCCGGGCTTGTCTGGGGTGGTGGTTGAGGGGAGGTTGGGGGGGGGGGGGGGTTGAGGGGTGCGGGGATGGGGTTAGAACTGCTTGCATCCTTTTCAGCCAAGCCAACCCTCATTGTTCATGCCTAACTTTCTACCTAACAAAATGGTTATATCTTCAGAACCAAAACCAAAAATAAAACATATAAACAACAACAAAAAAAAACTGGACCCATCAACAAGGGCAGTAAAGGATATTTTCTTTTCGCTTTCACATTTGTCTTAGCTGGTCTTTGAGATTTTTCCCATTCCCCTAAGGATTTTTGTTTTCTTCTGCCAATATAATCAGCTTGTTTGCTTAATTCCCTTTCACTTATTCACTCTTGTTCCCATTTGAAGTCAACACAACTTTTCTTTAAAAATATTTATCTTTGAATCTTAAAACAAATTTGATCATGAGAAACATAGTCATCTAGATTCATGTATTTTCTTTTGTTGATTTTCAAATGTTGTGTTAATTTCTGCTATCCAGTGAAGTAATTCAGTTATATGAATTCTTTTTTATGTTCTTTTCCACTTTATTTTATCATAGAATATTGAATGTCGCTCCCTGAGCGGTACAGGAGGACCTTTTGTAATCTGTCCTGTATGTAATAGCTTGCATCTACTAACCCAAAATCCCCACCCATCCCACTCCCTCCCACCACCTCCTTGAGCAACTCCAAGCCTGTTCTCCGTGTCTGTGACAGACTACTATTTTCAATAACCTCCTGAGCCTTTGCATTTCTAATAAAATTCTAGAGGCTTACTTCTTTAACTCGTGAAATTGTATGTATCTTTAAAAGATAGTTTCTTGTCACACTGGCTTTATGTAATCATTGATACAAATTTTCCCGCCCCATGACTAAAACCCCAGTGAAGTGTGAAGTGAAGTGTGAAAGTCGCTCAGTTGTGTCAGACTCTTTAGTCCATGGAAGTCTCCAGGCCAGAACACTGGAGTGGGTAGCCTTTCCCTTCTCCAGGGGATCTTCCCAACCCAGGGATCGAACCCAGGTCTCCCGCATTGCAGGCGGATTCTTTACCAGCTGAGCCACAAAGGAAGCCCAAGAATACTGGAGTGGGTGGTCTCTCCCTTCTCCAGGGGATCTTCCCGAACCAAGAATCGAACCGGAGTCTCCTGCGTTGCAGGCATTAGCAAATGTGTCTTATGAATCTGTGGACTCCAGCAAGTTTTCCTACCACAGCTCCATCCTTAGCCTTAGATTCAGTTGCTAATAACAGGGAAAAGAAACGCAGTTTGCAACAGGTGTTCAGGCACTGCCTATCAATAAGTTACACAATCATACATTTAAATTTCCATTTCCCTTTTTCACTGTTGTTCACATTTTGAATTAAAAAAAATTCTTAAAAAGATTTCTACTATGTCTCATCTTCCTAATCTCATACAAATTTGGAGGAATTAATTATTCTTCAAAATACTTTGTAGCTATCTGCTGAAAAAAATCTTAACGCAATAAATATCCAATATTAAAAAAAAAAATCCATGATCATCACAATCACTGTGACATGTATGTGTCCAACAATACATGATGGATTGAAAAAAGTCATATACCCATGCAATGTTATATTATTCAGTGATATAAAGGATGAACCCTGAAATCATGCTAAGTAAAATAAGCCAGACACAAAATAACAAATATGATTCTACTTACACTGAGTATCTAGAAGAGGCAAATTCAGAGAGACAGAAAGTAAAACAGAGATTACCAGAGGCTGGAGGTGTGGGTAAATAATGAGTTACTGCTTAGTGCATATAGAGTTTATCTATGGGAAGATGAGAAAATTCTGAAAACACATAGTAGTAATGTTAACGCATTTAATGCTGTAGAATTGTATACCTAAAATGGCTAACACGGAAATTTATGTATATTTTCCTGCAAAAAAAAAATATATATATATATATATATAGTGGAAAATGTCTCTCCACCTCTGAACATCCCATACCACAATCTGGTAATCAGTCATTTTCTTCTATGTCCTTGCAAAGTGTATTCCCCATTTTATTTAAGAATAAACACTGTCATATTTTAACATTACAAAAGTAATAAATGGTGCCAATTTCAGCAGCAAAAAGAAACAAAAAAAAAAAGAAAGAAAGAAAGAAAAAGAAAAAATGCTCTTATATAACCAGCTATACTACTTAAACTATGTTAGACCCAGCAGTGTCTGAGTTGACTCAAGGCATAGAAACCACACAGTGAGTAAAACAGGAAGTACTTAATATAAAATAGGAAGTACTTAATATAAGGAAACTCTGTTACCTTACAGCTGAGGGAGAGGAAAAAGAAAAAAAAAGAGAGAACTGACTTCCCTACTCCTGAAGGCTGGGACCCCAGTTCTAGGTGTCCGAACTATTCATGGATTTGCATAGCCAGAACTAGTGTGAAGTCCTTGGGCAAGAAGTAAGCAACCCTTCAAAGAGCAAGAGGGGTACAGTTCATCAGTAGATGATGGCGCCGTTACCAAAAAGGGGCGGTGGTTTGGAAAGAACCCCCTGGACTGCAGGCAAGCAGTTCAGGGACATGCAGAAGGAATCAGATTGCCAGTGTGGGTGGAAGGTCTCTCAGGCATTGATTTCTGTGTCAAGAGGACCACATGGAGGTAATCACTAGACCACACTGGGCTACAATGTCCCCAGGTGAGCATGCTTGCTAGTCACAGGCTTGGGCAGAACTCCCCTTGATGTCTTTATCACCTCCACCTCCCCATCACTGACTCAATAAGCAACAGCGGGAAACCCAAGGCAGTGCCTTTCTTTTTCAGTACCTTCTAGTGTCCTTTACTGAGAAAACTTACTGCACGTTGTGCTCACTATGAAGGAGAGATGGTGAAAGGAACTCTGTATATTATGGTAAAGAGTACATATATACACCTGAATATTTAATATATGCATACACATACATGAATATTTCCTGGTGGCTCAGATGGTAAAGAATCTGCCTGCAATGCAGGAGACCAGGGTCTGATCCCTGGATTGGGAAGATCCTCTGAAGAAGGGAACGGCTACCCACTCCAGTATTCTTGCCTGGAGAATTCCATGGACAGAGGAGCCTGGTGGGCTACAGTCAGTGGGGTTGCAGATTTGGATATGACTGAGCAGCTACCTGTATATGCTATATATCATATATATATATATACATGTATTATAGACACATGTGTATATACTACACATGTGTGTATTTTTAGCTGAGGGTCAATAGATTGTTAACTAACACAGATAATATGACAAAGCTTCCTGCAGCCACCCAAATTCAACTTAAACACTGGGATTGATCTGTACCCTTCTGCTCCATGAAAATATTGAAACAGAGGAATGTTTTCCCTTGCTGACTTCAAGAATTTTTGAAGGTCACATGAGTAATGAAATTCATGTGACAGACTTTTTCTATCCTATTTCTATTATAATTTTTCAAACACAGGGCTGTTTCACAGCTTTAGAATAATTGACATTATAAGAAATAGCATTTATCATATGAATAATAATGAGTTGTATATCATACAAAGCCAGCAGTTAAACCCTTTTATATGCTCATATAGGAAATCAGATTCATGATTCTATGTGAAATAGAAGCTACTCTTTGTGACTTTTAATTGTTCCATAGCTTATAATGAGGATCTCACACATCGGGAGCTTTCTCTGTATGCTTGACATGGAACTAGAAGCAGCAATTTATGAAATAGTCAAAGAAATTATGGGATTGGAAGCTAATGTGTACTGGTTGCATACATTTTAAGACATAAAAGTAGCATGAACAATTTGCTCTTTTTATAGAAGTATAATTTACATAGGATAAGCATAGAATTCAGTATCTTTAGTGAATTTATAAAGCTATGTAGCCAGAACATTATTTAGTTTTAGAACATTTCCATTACCTTTAAATGTTCCCTGGTGTCTTATTTTCAGTTAATCTCCACTCCCATCCTCAGCTTCAGGCAACTACTGTCTCTATAGATTTGCCTGTCTAGGAAGTTTCATATAAATGTAGTAAGTCTTTTGTATCTGGTTTATTTTATTCAGCGTAAGGTTTTTGATGTTTATCTATGTTAGCCCAATGTCTACAGTTCCTTTTTATTGCTGAATCACATGCCTTTGCATTCATCTGTAAAATTTTATTTTGATAGTATAAAAAGCTGTTGCAGTATAGTTTTGTTATCCCTTCTCTTTTTTGCTATCATTGTCATATAAATTACATCTTTATAAATCACAGTCTCATCAATACATTTAAAATGTATTGCATTATGCAGTTGACTTTTAAATCAAATAGTAGGAGAAACTAATTATAAACAAACATGCATTTATACTCTTTTGTATTTGTCTATTAGTTACCTTTATGGGCACCACTAATTTCTTCTTGCAGATTTATATTCTAACTAGTGCCTTTGATTTGAGCCTGAACAATTTCTATAGAATTTCTTGCAGAGAAGCCCAAGGCAAGAACACATTGGCTGTTCTTCCTGGAAGTTTGAGAGTTTTTCATGAATAAACTCTTATGAATTTGTTGTTTGTCTCTGGTTTATTTCCAGAGCCCCAAAAATGTCTGTTCTTGGCAATTTTGTTGAGTATTTTAGTTGTTTTGAGAAGTTAAGACACATAAATCTATTCACTCTACTGTAGTCAGCATATGTTTGTTTTAATCAGAATTATAATTCTAATATAAATTAAAGAAAATGAATAAAAGTTATCCATTATACCTCTGGCCTGTGACTTTATTCCTAAACTGCTTTATTGTTGTTGGGTTTCTAGGTGACAAACAGTACCATGAGTATGAACTTACGTAAAGTTGTTTTCCATTTCATTCATAATGTGGTTTAACCAAAGATAATATAAAGAGCATTTCATGCTTGAGTGTAGAATATTGGTGTTTGTCACCATGAGGTATAAATAATGTGCTTTGGTGAAAAAAGATGTATATATATATGTATATGTGAAATCCACAGTTAATTTATACAGAATTAAAGAACAAAAATAAAAATTCAAATTCAGACATTTCTCAGGTGTAATATTCATTATATGAAATGCCAAACAAAACACAATAGTATTCATAAATTAGTTATACAAATAATGTGGAATATAAAAAGAATCATTTTGATTTGTTTAAAATTATCTTAAGTGGCCCTCCTTGCGTAAATTTCGTCCTAAACTCACACTGTGTTAGGTGCTACTCTTGTGTGATACCACAATTCCCTGAATTTATTTCTATCTTTATTACAGGGCAGAGAGTTTTTAGTGTTCAGTTCTAGGCTGTCATTTCTTTGCAGGACTCTACCTTATGAAAGTGCTTTTCTAGTGCTTGGCAAAGTACTTGACACATTAAACAATCAATAAAATTTAGATCAATCACTGACTTGCCGAGACAGCTTTTTTCTAGATTGTGTTTTACTGAACAGCAGTGACCGTCTTCCAAGGAAAGAAACGAAAGGGCCACGTGTTAAAGCACATTTGCGATGATCTTGTGTGCACGCGCACTCAGGTCTCCCACTGTGTCCAGCTCCTCGCAGCCCCGTGGACCCTGGCCCACCAGGCCCCTGTGTCCACGGGGTTCTCCAGGCAAGAGTACTGGGGTGGGTTGCCGTGCCCTCTTTCGGGGGATCTTCCAGATGCAGGGAAGGAGCCTGTGTTTCTTAGTCTCTTGCACTGGCAGCCGGGTTATTTACTAGTGCCATCTGGAAAGCCCTGGGATAATCTTAATATATGTGAATAACAAACCTTCATCTAAATTATAGCACAACATTTCACAAAAATTCGAGCCCATTTTATTCTTAAATATTCAGTAAATTTTAAATAACTATGGTTTGATGGGAAATGATAATCTAAAAGATCATTGGCATCTGATGTGGGGTATTTTCAAAGATTCTACTTCTTTTGTTTTTTACTTATAAACAAGTCTGTGTTCTCTCTGAGATGCTGTGTTCTTATCTGTAAAATGAAGTTATTGATAACTCATTGAGTTCTTATGTAAATTAAATGGAGCAATGCTAAATATATGTTAAACAACCAGTTCTCTCAAAAATACCTGTTTCTAATAAAGTAGGTATGATTTTGCACCCTTTCTGCATTAGCATAATTCAAGAAAAGTTGCAATACATTACTGAATTCTAACAAATACAGATTTCTTAAAATCCAGATGATTCTTTCATAAATACTTAGAGGGAAGGGCTGGACTGAGTAAGAAATTTGAATTTAAAAATAACTTGTCTGTTATCTAGTATTTTAAAACTTAATATACAATATTAGAAACATGCCAGTCAGTGTTTGCTGAAGACAGTCACAGGAAGACACAGCTAATTCTTATTTTTATATTTAAAACCAATCTTTGGAGACAGTCTTATAACACGGTAGCTTACCTAATTGTTAGACTGCTGGGTTTTAGTGTTATAACTAAAGGTATTCCATGTTCATTAATTGAGCCTAATTATTGACCTTCTCTCTTCTATTAATTTAAAAATAATCAAACAATATGTACCTTTAGTGTCAGTATGTATTCAGCTATTTAAAATTATTTGGCAGTGATTTCATTAAGTTTGACAGATTTCCTAACACTTTTTCTCAATAATTTCTTTTCCTGTGTGGTCTATTAAGCATGGTAGATATGATATAATACATTTGTTTGAATTCAAGATTCAATCAACATCTTGCAATGTTTTGTAAGATAAAATTTTGTATTATCCTTCTTTGAGACGGTCACGTCTGTCACCCTGTGACAGAGGTAAATTGCCTTTCATTCAAGTGTAAGATCTTCCAGCTTGCTGGAAGGGCAGACTGCCAATCATAACACAAGGTTTAAAATTACACTAGAAATTACAGTGTCTTTTTTCTTGACAGAAACAGCAGGGACCAATGGTCAATTCAGACAGAGATAGAGAACCCCTGCCGATAATGCTTTTGACTGATTTTAGAAAAAAGAATTCTTCCTTTAAAAAAAACTTGCTGCACTCGTGTCCACTGTCTTTGCTTTATGCTTCTGTCCTTTTCTCCCCTGATTTTTACGTCTGTATCCCTTTCTCTCTGGGCTCTCCAGGTGGCTCGGTGGTAAGGAATCTGCCTGTCAATGCAAGAGGCGTAGGAGACCTGGGTTCGATCCCTGGCTCGGGAAGATCCCCTGGAGGAGGAAACGGCAAACCATTCAGTATTCTTGCCTGGAGAATCCCCTGGAGAGAGGAGCCTGGGGGCTCCAGTCCACAGGGTCGTAAAGAATCAGACCCAACTGAGAGACTGAGCGCACACTGTGCACACACCCTCGCCCGTTCGCTGGGAATTCGTTCATTTCAGTTACACTGGGATATTAATTACGAAAGTGCTATTCGTTAGCAGGCCCTCCTAAAACGTCATGATGACTGCCTGCTATTAGGATTATCACAAAAATGTTACTAATAGCTCTGTTTTCTCCAAGAATGTGTGTTCTTCAAGCTGCAGGCTCTTTTCTTCTCCTCTAACGGAAAACACTTTGTGTTCTATGATATCTACAAACTAAAACTATTCGATTTTCCAAAAAGAGTTCCATCAAGTTCAACATCTTTCCTTCAAAAAGAAATCTATCAAAACATGGATAGATTTTAAATCGATTTAAGAGTTGGCTTAAAAAAATGGCTTCCCTTGTAGCTCAGCTGGTAAAGAATCTGCCTGCAATGCGGGAGACCTGGGTTCGATCCCTGGGTTAGGAAGATTCCCTGGAGAAGGGAATGGTTACCACTCCAATATTCTGGACTGGAGAATTCCGTGGACTGTATAGTCCATGGGGTCGCAAACGAGTTGGACACAACTGAGCGACTTTCACTTTTAAAAAAATGGAATAAAAAAAGAGTAAAGTATTGAAAAAAAAAAAAAAAAACAGTGTTTCTCTACTAGGTTAGTCACATACAGGTGAGCAATGTTCTAATGAGGATTAAAATGAAGAATATTACTTTTGAGTTCCCCTTAAAACAACGGAGAGCCCTACAGTGGTGTCGCAGAGAGGAGGGTGCCTTACTCTCAAATGTGTGTGCACTGCTCTAGCTTCTGCCTCTTAAATACATGAAAGAATTCTGAAAACTTCCGACCTTAACATTCAGAAATGGATTATTTTGAATTACACTTTGGTTTTCTTGTGTCTTAAGTCACGTTGACCCAGAATGGAAAAATTAGCAAAATATTTGGTCTAACAAGAGAAAGCATACAAGAAAAAAAGCAAATCACAGTAAATATAGAAGTCTTGTACCCATATTTTCCAGTTGGCTACAAAGGCAAATAAATGCACATCAACTCTGACTTGATCTTTCCTTTAGTTAATGTATCAGTATTTCTGAGAATTGCACTTCAGAAACAATGCATACATGTTACTTCTGTTCTGCATCAACATTCTTTATCAACTTTTTATAAAGAATGAATATCACATTTCTAAATTACTTTGATAAAGTTGAAATTATAGAAGTCAATTTTTCAGGGAGAATATACTGAAATTATGGCAGGGGAAAAGCTGTATCTAATTTCTGTTTCAAATAATTGTTTGTGAGAAGGGCAGAACAGCCTGTACCACATCTCTCTTCATTGCTAGATGCCCATGTGATTTTCCACTAACAATTCTAAAATAAGAGTAGCTAAACTGACTTATCTTCTAGTATGCATAAATATAGGTCATAACATCAGAGAAATGCCATATGTTATTTTTCAAATAAAAGAAATATATAAATTCTGTAAACTTGGTGCTTGACATTATAAAAACATAATTTTTCTATTCTTGAGGAACCTTGGAATTAATGACTATAACTGCTACACATGAAGGTCAAATCCTTATTAAAGGATTTGTTAGGCATCTCCTGATGGCATTTATGCTATTTTAATATAACCCAAATAAAACTTGGTGAAGTTTCATTTAATGTATTAGCTTGTTCCTTTAACTGTGTGGATTTTATCTTTGGTTAATTTTTGGCAACCATTATGTTCAATTATGTTCTTGAATGGTATTTTCGCTGATGGATAGGGAGTTAGAAGGAAAAAAAATAATCTCATCATGAAGGAAAATAAAGGATTATTTTCTCATATGTTTAATAAAGTAAATAATGTGGTAAATATATATATATTTTTAAGACTAAATAGAATTGGGGTTATTTCACTTGATATGAAGTAATTTTATAGATATCAATGTGTGTGTGTGTGTGTAGGTGTGTTAATCGCTCAGTCGTGTCTGACTCTTTGTGACCCCAGGAACTGCAGCCTGTCAGGCAACTCTGTCCATGGAATTCTCCAGGCAAGAATACTGGAGTGCGCTGCCATTTCCTTCTCCAAGCGATCTTCCCTACCCAGGGATCAAACCCAGGTCTCCCGCATTGCAAGCAGATGCTTACCATCTGAGCCACCAGGGAAGCCCTACAGATATTAATAAAATTCACAAATATGAATGAGAAAGAGATCATGAAATGATAACTTAAAGTTCAAGCTATTTTTTAGAATTTTTAAAGAATTAATATTTTTGAAGGAAATATTTTTATCATATACTGAATATATTATTATAATTACCATAAAGCAAATATATATATAAGCAAGGATAGAAAAAGCAAATATTGTTTCAGTTTAGTTCAGTCGCTCAGTTATGTCCGACTCTTTGCGACCCCATGAATCACAACATGCCAGGCCTCCCTGTCCATCACCAACTCCTGGAGTTTACTCAAACCCATGTCCCTCGAGTCGGTGATGCCATCCAGCCATCTCATCCTCTGTCGTCCCCTTCTCCTCCTGCCCCCAACCCCTCCCAGCATCAGGGTCTTTTCCAATGAGTCAGCTCTTCACATGAGGTGGCCAAAGTACTGGAGTTTCAGCTTCAGCATCAGTCCTTCCAATGGACACCCAGGACTGATCTCCTTTAGGATGGACTGGTTGGACCTCCTTGCAGTCCAGGGGACTCTCAAGAGTCTTCTCCAACACCACAGTTCAAAAGCATCAATTTTTCAGCGCTCAGCTTTCTTCACAGTTCAACTCTCACATACCTACATGACCACTGGAAAAACCATAGCCTTGACCAGACTGACCTTTGTTGGCAAAGTAATGTCTCTGCTTTTAATATGCTGTCTAGGTTGGTCATAACTTTGATTTCAAGGAGTAAACATCTTTTAATTTCATGGCTACAATCACTATCTGCAGTGATTTTGGAGCCCAAAAAAATAAAGTCTGACACTGTTTCCACCGTCTCCCCATCTATTTCCCATGAAGTGATGGGACCAGATGCCATGATCTTAGTTTTCTGAATGTTGAGCTTTAAGCCAACTTTTCCCTCTCCTCTTTCACTTTCATCAAGTGGTCTTTTAGTTCCTATTCACTTTCTGCCATAAGGGTGGTGTCATCTGCATATCTGAGGTTATTGGTATTTCTCCCGTCAATCTTGATTCCAGCTTGTGCTTCCTCCAGCCCAGCGTTTCTCATGATGTACTCTGCATATAAGTTAAATAAACAGGGTGACAATATACAGCCTTGATATATACTCCTTTTCCTATTTGGAACCAGTCTGTTGTTCCATGTCCAGTTCTAACTGTTGCTTCCTGACCTGCATACAGGTTTCTCAAGAGGCAGGTCAGGTGGTCTGGTAATCCCTTCTCCTTCAGAATTTTCTACAGTTTACTGTGATCCAGTCAAAAGCTTTGGCATAGTCAGTAAAGCAGAAATAGATGTTTTCTGAAATTCTCTTGCTTTTTTGATGATCCAGCGGATGTTGGCAATTTGATCTCTGGTTCCTCTGCCTTTTCTAAAACCAGCTTGAACATCTGGAAGTTCACGGTTCACGTATTGCTGAAGCCTGGCTTGGAGAATTTTGAGCATTACTTTACTAGCATGTGAGATGAGTGCAGTTGTGCAGTAGTTTGAGCATTCTTTGTTTATGAAATATAATTCTATTATATTATAATTTTTGAAGACTAGAAAGAGTTTTAAATGAAGGGACATATATACTTAGTCCAATATTCTTGCCTTGAGAATTCCCATGGACAAAGGATCCTGGTGGGCTATAGTCCACAGGGTGGCAGAGCTGGACACAACTCAAGCAAGTTAGCATGCACATATGTCTTTATAAAGAATAAAGATATGTATAAAATCAGGAAATTGTTGTTCTTTAGAAGCCATGTCTGACTCTTTGTGACCCCATGGACTGCAGCACACCAGGCTGTCCTGTCCTTCATTATCTCTTAGAATTTGCTCAGACTCATGTCCACTGAGTTGGTGATGCCATACAAACATCTCATCTTCCATCACACCCTTCTCCTCCTTCCCTCAGTCTTTATCAGCAGCAGAGTCTTTTTCCAATGAAGAAATGTATATGATAAAATGAAAAAGAAGGGGTAAAAAAGATATGTCATAAGGAAAAATGTTAAATGAGTTGGAAATGGGTAGTGTTTGTATTAATAAAGAGTGGTAATTTTACAAAATTCATAGAAGAAACAAAACTTCACTTTTTGTGGTTTATGAATCTTGGACGCTGTAAAGTATATTAAAATTTATGCAGTAAAAGAAACAACAGCTATTTGTAGCATTTGGACAGATATTGGTAGCATCTGTAATGAAGGAAGTTAGCAAAGATTAATGTGGCTCAGATCATGAGCTCCTTCTCTCAAACTTCAGACTTAAACTGGAGAAAGTAGGGAAAACCATTAGGTCATTCAGGTATGAATTAAATTAAATCTCTTATGATTATACACTGGATGTAACAGGAGTTTCAAGGGAATAAATCTTATAGAGTGCCTGAAGAACTATGGGTGGAGGTTCACAACATTGTATAGAGACCAAAACCATCAAGAAGAAAAAGAAATGCAAAAAGGCAAAATGGTAGGCCTCTTAGGAGGCCTTACAAATAGCTGAGAAAAAAAGAGAAATAAAAGGCAAAGGAGAGAGAGAAAGATATACCCAACAGAATGCAGAGTTCCAGAGAATATCCAGGAGGTATAAGAAAAACTTCTTAAATGAACAATTCAAAGAAATAGCGGAAAACAATAGAATGGGAAAGACTAGAGATCACTTCAAGAAAATTAGAGATACCAAGGGAATATTTCATGCAAAAATGGGTACAATATAGGACAGAAAATGCAAAGACGTAAGAGAAGCAGAAGAGATTAAGAAGATATGGTAGAATACACAGAACTATACAAAAGAGTCTTGATGTCCCAGATAACTATGATGGTATGATCAATCACCTACAGTATGATCAATCACCTAGAGTCAGACATCCTGGAGTGTAAAGTCAAGTGGGCCTAAGGGAGCATTGCTATGAACAAAGTTAGTGGAGGTGATGGAACTCCAGCTGAGCTAAAATTTCAAATCCTAAAAGATGCTGCTGCTAAAGTGCTACACACAATATGCCAGCAAATTTGGAAAATTCAGCAATAGCGACAGGCCTGGAAAAGATCAGTTTTCATTCCAATCCCAAAGAAAGGTAATGCCAAAGAATGCTCAAGTTACTGTACAGTTGCTCTCATTTCACATGCTAGCCAAGTAATGCTCAAAATCCTTCAAGATAGACTTCAACAGTACGTGGACCAAGAACTTTCAGATGTACAAGCTGAATTTAGAAATGGCAGAAGAACCAGAGAGCAAACTGCCAACATCCATTGGATCATAGAAAAAGCAAGAGAATTCCAGAAAAAAAGGTCTACTTCAGCTTCATTGACTACACTAAAGCCCTTGACTGTGTGGATCACAACAAACTGTGGAAAAGTCTTAAAGAGATGGGATTACCAGACAACCTACTTGCCTTCTGATAAACTTGTATGCAGGTCAAGAAGCAATAGTTAGAACTGGACATAGAACAACAGGCTGGTTCCAGATTGGAAAAGGATTTTGTCAAGGATTTATATTGTCACCATGCTTATTTAACTTATATGCAGATACATCATGCAAAATTCCAAGCTGGATGAATCACAAGCTGAAATCAAGATTGCCAGGGTGTATATCAACAACCTTATATATGCAGGTGATAATAAGGCAGAAATTCTGCCCTAATAGCAGAAAGCAAAGAGGAACTAAAGAACTTCTTGATTAAGGTGAAAGAGGAGAGTGAGAAAAATGCCTAAAAGCAAACATTCAAAAAACTAAAATCGTGGCATCTGGTCCCATCACTTCATGGCAAATAGATGGGGAAACAGTGGAAACAGTGACAGACTTTATTTTCTTGGGCTCCAAAATTATCTTGAATGGTGACCACAGCCATGAAATTAAAAGATGCTTGCTCCTTGGAAGAAAAGCTAGACAGTGTTTTTAAAAACAGAGACACCACTTTGCTGACAAAAACCAGCATACTCAAAGCTATGGTTTTTCCAGTAGTCATGTAGGGATATGAGAGTTGGACCATAAAGAAGGCTGAGCACCAAAGAATTGATGCTTTTGAATTGTGGTGCTGGAGAAGACTCTTGAGAGTCTCTTGGACAGCAAGCAGATCAAACTAATCAATATTTAAGGAAACCAACCATGAATATTCATTGTAACAACTGATGCTGAAGTTGAAGATCCAGTACTTTGGCTATGTGATGCAGAGAGCCCACCCATTAAAAAAGAGCCTGATGCCGGGAAAGATTGATGCAAGAAGGAGAAGCAGGTGACAGGAGATAAGATGATTGGATGGCATCACCGATTCAATGAACATGAGTGTGAGCAAACTCTGGGAGGAAATGAAGGACAGGGAGATCTGGTGCTGCAGTCCATAGGGCCGCAAAGAGTCAGATATGCCTTAGTTACCGAACAATGGCTTACTTTCAGGGCTCCCTTGTGGCTCAGTGGTAAAAGAATTCTGCAAAGCATGAGATGCGGGTTCGATCCTTGTTTCCAGAAGATCCCCTGTAGGAGGAAATGGCAACCCAATATTTCTTACCTGGAAAATCCCATGGACAGAGGAGCCTGGTGGGCTACAGTCCATGGGGTCTTAAAAGAGTTGGACATGAATTAACAACTAAATCACCACCATCGCTAACTTTCTGAATATAAAAAACCTTTTTCTATTTAACTTCTACTATTTCTATTTAACCACTTGTTTTTTACTTAGCTTTTGATTCATTTTCTTATAGGTGGTTCATAAAATTCTGAATTTTTATTTCTCTCAATAATAATATTATCTCAATAACAATAATGACAGCATTTCTCTTCATTTTGCTTTCTAGAAATCTTGAAGAAAAAAAGACATCATTTGCTCAAGTGGTGCTAGTGGTAAAGAACTTGCTTTCCAATACAGAAGACATAAGAGGCACAGGTTCAACCCCTGGGTCAGGAAGATCTCCTGGAGAAGGACTGGCAACCCTCTCCAGTATTCTTGCCTGGGGAATTCCCGTGGACAGAGGAGCCTGGCAGGCTACAGTCCATAGGGTCACAAAGAGTTGGACATGACTGAAGTGACTTAGCACACATCCTTAAGGATCAGATTTATAGATCTCATCAATCAGGCCATATATGATTGCCTGATCACAATAGGTTGAAGATAATGAACTCTTTATAAATGCTGGTAATCTGTTTATAGTATGATAGCTGTCGCCTTGTTATATGGTCTTTATCATTTTTAGGTAAGTTCCTTCCACACCCATTTTGCTGAGAGTTTTTATCATGGGTATATATGGAATTTTGTTAAATGCTTTTTCTGTGGCTGTTGAGATGTTATGATTTTATCCTTCATTCTGTAAATGTTTTTGTTTTTTACTGATTTGGATATTTTGCACCATCCTTTCATCCCAGGATAAATCCTGCTTGGTCATGATGCATGAGCAATCAATCTAATTTTGCATTACTAGTATTTTTTTTTTTTTTTTTTTGTGAGGGTCTTTGTTTATATCATCATCATGGATACTGGCCTGTGATTTTCTTTGCTTCTAGTGTCCTTATCTTCCTTTGATATGAAAGTAATGCTGGCTTCATAAAATTTGCAGTTATTCCCTGGTCCTCAATTGTTTGAAAGATCTTGAGAAGGAATGGCATGAGTTCTTCTTTTAAAATGTGTTAGAACTCACCCTCGAAGACATCTAATCCCAGGCTTTTCTTTGTTGACAGGACTTTGATTACTGCCTTGGTCTTATTACTGTCATTATTGCTTGTTCAGATTTTCTCTTTTTACCCGAATTAGTCTTGGTAGGTTGCTTGTTTCTGGAATTTATTAACCACTTCTGAACACTTCAAGGTTGTACAATTGTTTGTTTAATATTTGTTTATAGTAGTCTTTTATATGCTTTGGATTTTTGTCATGGCACTTATGATGAATCCTGTTTTATTTATGATTTTATTTACTTATTTGAAGCTTTTTTCTAGTTAGTTTAGCAAAGGGTTTGTCAATTTTGTTTCAAAAGACCTCATCACTTTTTTGTATAGTGTTAAAGAATGTTTGAATTTCATTTTTTAACATGTAGTTGTCCAGTTTTCCCAGCACCATTTACTGAAGAGACTGTCTTTTCCCAGTGAATACTTTTGCCTTCTTTATTGTAGATTAATTGGTCATAGGTGCATGGATTTATTGTTGGGCTTTCTATCCTATTCTATTAAATGACGTGGATGGACTTGGAAGATATCAATCTAAGTGAAATAAGCCATACTTAGAAAGACAAATACTATATATTTTCATATATATGTGCAATTTAAAATAGTCCAACTCATAGAAATAGAGAATGGTAGTTGCCAAGGGCTTGGCAAGGTGAAAATGGGCAGTTTCAGATATTTAAGATAAGAAGTTGGCAATTGAAAGTCTGCGATATAGCCTACAGCCTATAGCTAAAGTTATTGTATTGTATGATTAAAATTTCCTAAGAGATTAACTCTTATGTAAAGTATTCTTAATGACTGATAATAGTAGTAGTAGTAGAGATGGGAGGAGACTTTGAGAGGTGATGAATATATATGGCCTTGATAATGTTGATGTTTTCAAGGTACATACTTACCCCCAAACTCATCCAGTTATGTACTTTTAGTACGTACAGATTTTTACATGTCAATTATACCTCAGTAAGTAGCTTTAAAACAAAAACTGTGTGACATAAGTGCAGGGATTGCCAATGAGAAAGAGCGCCCAAGATGTAATTCACTCGCATAAAAAGTATTTAATCAGCACAGTTTGAAGATCAGTGTAAACATGTGCTATTCAATAAATAGTAGCAGCTTAATTGTTTAGAAATAAAGAAAGAATACTGAATCCTTTCTTCACTGTAAACATGAGTATCAATTATGTAGGGAAAACTTCTTATGTAAGAAATAAAGGTTTACCTTGGGTTAGGGAATAATAATCCTTTCTTTTCATGAAGATATATCATATGCTATTAAAAAATCAAGTCATAAACTGGGAGAGATAGTTTTTTTGTAGCAGCAGTTGTCAACAGATTGCTTACAGAATATATAAGGGGCTCCTAAAAAGAAGAAGAACATGGAAAGAATTAAAAAGAAAAATGAACCAGAGTCTTGAGGAGGCATTTCACATAAAAATGAACACAAATAATTGTTAAACAAGGAAGAAGTTCAACATTGTACATGGGGATATGAACACATTAAAAAAAAGACAACAGATAGTAAAACCATCTCAGCTCCACTCAGTTGCTCAGTCTTGTCCAACTCTTTGCGACCCCATGGACTGCAGCACACCAGGCTTCCCAGTTCATCAACAATTCCCAGAGATTGCTCAAACTTATGTCCATCGAGTTGGTAATGCCATCCAACTAACTCATCCTCTGTTGTCCCCTTTTCCTCCTACCTTCAGTCTTTCCCAGAATCAGGGTATTTCCCAAAGAGTCAGTTCTTGACATCAGGTGGCTTTGCAAAGTATTGGAGTTTCAGCTTCAGCATCAGTCCTTCCAATGAATATTCAGGACTGATTTCCTTTAGGGGTGACTGGTGTTATCTCCTTGTTGTCCAAGTGATTCTCAAGAGTCTTCTCCAATACCACAAATCAGAAGGATCAGTTCTTCAGCATTCAAGTTTCTTTATGGTGCAACTCTCACATACATATATGACTATTGGAAAAACCATAGCTTTGACTAGACAGACCTTTGTTGGCAAAGTGATGTCTCTGCTTTTTAATATGCTGTCTAGGTCAGTCATAGCTTTTCTTCCAAGGAGCAAGCGTCTTTTGATTTCATGGCTGCAGGAACTATCTGCAGTGATTTTAGAGACCCCCAAAATAAAGTCTGTCACTGTTTCCATTGTTTCCCCATCTATTTGCCATGAAGTGATGGGACTGGATGCCATGATCTTATTTTTTTGAATGTTGAGTTTTTTAAGCCAGCTTTTTCACTCTCCTCTTTCACTTTCAAGCGGCTCTATGTTCCTCTTTGTTTTCTACCATTAAGGTGGTGTCATCTGCATATCTGAGGTTATTGATATTTCTCCCTGCAATCTTGATTCCTGCTTGTACTTTATCCAGCCTGGCATTTCACATGATGTACTTTGCATAGAAGTTAAATAATCAGGGTGACAATATACAGCCTTGACATACTCTTCCCCAACTTTGAACCAGTTCATTGTTCCATGTCCAGTTCTAACTGTTGCTTCTTGACCTGCATTCATGGATTTCTCAGGAGGGAGGTAAGGTGGTCTGATATTCCCATCTCTTTAAGAGTTTCGCAGTTTGTGGTCCACACAGTCAAAGGCTTTGGTGTAGTCAATGAAGCAGAAGTAAATGTTTTTCTGGAATTCTCTTGCTTTTTTCATGATCCAGTGCATGTTGGCAATTTGATCTCTGGTTCCTCTCCTTTTCTAAATCCAACTGAATGTCAGGAAATTCTCGGTTCATGTAATGTTGAAACCTAGCTTGGAGAATTTTGAACATTTATTTGCTAGTGTGTGTGATGATTGCAATTATGCAGTTGTTTGAAGATTCATTGGTGTTGCCTTTCTTTGGGATTGGAACGGAAACTGACCTTTTCCAGTCTTGTGGCCATTGCTGAGTTTTCCAAATTTTCTTGAATATTAAGTGCAACACTTTCACAGCATAATCTTTTAGGATTTAAAATAGCTCAGCTGGAATTCCATCATCTCCAGTAGCTTTGTTCATAGTGATGCTTCCTAAGGCCCACTTGACTTTGCATTCCAGGATGTCTGGCTCTAGGTTATTTATCACACCATTGTGGTTATCTGGGCCATTAAGATATTTTTTTTTTGTATAGTTCTTCTGTTTATTCATGCAGCCTCTTCCTAATATCTTCTGCTTCTGTTAGGTCCATACCGTTTCTGTCCTTTACTGTGCCCATTTTGCATGAAAAGTTCTCTTGGTATCTCTAATTTTCTTGAAGCGATCTCTATTCTTTCCCATTCTATTGTTTTCCTCTATTTCTTTACATTGATCTCTGAGGAATGCTTTCTTACCTCTTCTTGTTATTCTTTGGAACTCTGCATTCAGACAGATTTATCTTTCCTTTTCTCCTTTGCCTTTCACTCCTCTTTTCTCAGCGATTTGTAAGGCCTCCTCAGCCAACCATTTTGCATTTTTGCATTTGCTTCTCCTCTCCCTCACGTGTAGTGTTATGAACCTCCATCCATATTTCTACAGGCACTCTGTCTATCAGGCTTCCCTTGTGGCTCAGCTGATAAAATATCTGCCTGCAATGCAGGACACCTGGTGTTCGATCCCTGGCTTGGGAAGATCCCCTGGAGAAGGGAAAAGTACCAACTCCAGTATTCTGGCCTAGAGAATTCCATGGCTGTATAGGCTATGGGGTCACAACTCAGACACAACTGAGTGATTTTCACTACACTTCAGAAAGCCCTCAGGATTTAAACTCTGTCAATTTGCCAACATCCATTGGACCATAGCAAAACAAGAGGGTTCCAGAAAAACATCTATTTCTGCTTTATCGACTACACCAAAGCCTTTGCCTGTGTGGATCACAGCAAACTGTTGGAAATTCTTAGAGAGATGAGAATACTAGACCACACTTTACCTGCCTCCTGAGAAATCTGTATGCAGGTAAAGGAGCAACAGTTAGAACTGGATATGGAACAACGGGCTGGTTTCACATTGGGAAAGGAGTACACGAAGGCTATCTGTTGCCACCCTGCTTATTTAACTTCTATGCAGAGTACATCATGCAAAATACTGGGCTGGATGTAGCACAAGGTGGAATCAAGACTGTTGGGAGAAATGTCAATTACCTCAGATACACAGATGACACTAACCTTATGGCAGAAAGCAAAGAAAAACTAAAGAGCCTCTTGACAAAAGTGAAAGAGGAGAGTGAAAAAGTTGGCTTAAAATTCAGCATTCCAAAAAGTAAGATCATGGTATCCAGTCCCATCACTTCATGGCAAGTAGATGGGGAAACAATGGAAATAGTGACAGCCTTAGTTTTTTGGGCTCCAAAATTACTGCAGATAGTGTCTGCAGCCATTTAAAGACACTTGCTCTTTGGAAGAAAAACTTTGACCAAACTACACAGCATATTAAAAAGCAGAGATATTACTTTGCAGATAAATGTCTGTCTAGTCAAAGCTATGGTTTTTCCAGTAGTCATGTATGCGTGTGAGAGAGTTGGACTATAAAGAAAGCTGAGTGCTAAAGAATTGATGCTTTTGAACTGTTGTGTTGGAAGAGACTCTTGATTCCTTTGGACTGCAAGGAAATCCAACCAGTCAATTCTAAAGGAAATGAGTCCTGAATATTCATTGGAAGGACTGATATTGAAGCTGAAAATCCAATACTTTGCAAAGCTACCTGATGCAAAGAACTGATTCATTGGGAAAGACCTTTATGCTGGGAAAGATTTAAGGCAGGAGGAAAAGAGGAAGACAGAGGATGAGATATTTGGATGGCATCACTGACTAGATGGATGTGAGTTTGAGCAAGGTTCTGGAGTTGGTTATGGACAGGGAAACCTGGCATGCTGCAGTCCATGGGGTTGCAAAGGGTCAGGCACAACTGAGTGACTGAACTGAACTAAACTCTGTCTATCAGATCTAATCCTTAGAATATATTTGAATATTAAATCCTTATTGAAAAATTAAGGTTTAGCTGGTAAAACCTTCATTAGATACAATTTCACAGTCCCAGACTGCCAAGTTTAAATCTGTCATCATTAACTATATGGAGCAAGAAGGCTTCCTATTTTTTAAAGAAATTTTAACATTGTCTTCTGGATCTGTAAAGTGGTAAAACGATTTTGGAACACATTTTAAAGTTAGGCACAGACACACACATGCATATGCGCACATATATGCACACACAGTGTAAATTGTGAGACAAGCAATTCATTTGTAGTTATTTCATCTATATCAACTTCTCCATGTTTACAAAAGTACACATATAATGCTCATCTTATCAATTTTAGTAATTACAAATGTCCATTTATAGGAAACAGAACAAATGCATTGTCCTTCTTAAAATATAAAACTATATAGTAAATAACTATGGCTACACAATTTGGATAAATCTTAGAAACAATATTCAGTGAAAAAAAATCTCTGAAGCATTCTTAGAGTATGATACTGACATCTTGTTAGTCAAGTTTTAAAGAAAAATAAGGAATAAGAAAATAAATCATGGTGTAGCTGTTACTTTTATAATTGGGATAAGGTAAGAGTTTGGCAGCTAGGAGCACGGAGAATGCCCTTTTTGACAGTAACTCTCTGTCTTGAGTGGGTCCTGGGCTCATGGCTTCTTATTTTATTATTTTGTTGACAGTGTTTATAATTACTGAATATTATTTTGTATGACCATTATTTTATTACTTATATTGAAACATTATATATATAATATCTCACAAGATAATTAATCTCTTAAGTGTTTATTTACTTTTTTCTCCTTTTATGTCTTATTATTCTTACAGATATTACTTTAGAAACATATTTAGGTAAATCTTTAATATGAAAGATTCACAAATATTGATAAAGTAAACTTTTATTAAAAGTTTAAAAGAAAATAATAATATACACATCAGTCTAAGTGTTAGCAAATAAAGTGAACATTCCCATTCATTTATATTTTTAAATAATCCAGTTTGTATTGTTTCCTATAATGACTTATACATCTATAAGGATCAGCATTTTATAATTTTGTTTGTATTGTCGAGCACAAGTTATCAAATTAACTTACTTTCTAATTCATTTGCTAATTTCAAATTAACATATAAGATATATTTAAAATGTTGGTATCCATCCAAAATTCTGAAATTTCTTATTAAGTCTCCCTCTCAGTTTATTTTTTGATTAAAAATAACTAAAATAGTCATAAAATTTAAAATCACATTTAAAACAGCCTCTGTTACTTTCTCTGTTACTAATAAAAACATGGTTACCTAATTTTATCAGAACCGTTTTATGATATGGGTGTGATTATTATTCCATTTTCCATATAGGGAACTTGAGGTTTAAAATTAGTTTAAGAATACACAGAAAGTAAGTTGGAGCTAGGAATAGAACACAAATGATCTCATTTAAAAACTCAACTGTAAATCAAAATTTATTTTTTTATATGACAGGTAAAAGTATTGCTTTCTTTTCAAAGTGTTTTAACTCATATTTCTATTCTTTATTTAGAACTTTCTGAAGGAGATATATACATAGGCACATCCATTTACATGTCCCTATTTGCAGTTTTTATTATATACCTAACATTAAATTTGATATTCATTAGAAATGTTATATTTTTATTATATGTATAAACATTTTATTTCTGCTTACTGAATTATTTTCTAATGAATTAATTGTAAATTGTATCACATATGTTTGAAATTTTTATTTGGTGTAATGGTGTTATAGAATCTATTAATAAAATTTCTATAAAAACTTTTCTATCATAGTAACTTGTTTTAATATATTCCTGAATCCTATTTCATATTATATCATATAAGTTTTTACTTCTATCCACAGGTGAAAGTTGTCTATATATTTATCCCTTCCTACAGTTTTCTTAACTATATATCTTGTTTAGTTTGGCTATTTCATTTAAATGAATTTGGTTCCATTATATACATTTTTGTGTATTCTAAATAATAGTCTTTACAACTTATAAATAATTATTTGATAATATTTAAAATAGTTTAAATCCAAAATATATTTACCCTGGGATATTAATACAGACATAAAAATTTATCTAAAATGATATTTTTCAGTTTTTGTCCTTTAATATTGAGAAAACTATTGAAGCATAAAAAGGAGGAAAACCTGGTTTACTTATTTTGCCATATTTTTTGATATTTTCAGAATTTGTAATTAAAATAGCTATTTGAGTGTATATATATCTGGAGAAGGCGATGGCACCCCACTCAAGTACTCTTGCCTGGAAAATCCCATGGACGGAGGAGCCTGGTGGGCTGCAGTCCATGGGGTCACGAAGAATCGGACTGAGCGACCTCACTTTCCCTTTTCACTTTCATGCATTGGAGAAGGAAATGGCAGCCCACTCCGGTGTTCTTGCCTGGAGAATCCCAGGGACGGGGGAGCCTGGTGGGCTGCCGTCTATGGGGTCACACAGAGTCGGACACGACTGAGGCGACTTGGCAGCAGCAGCAGTGCATATATGTCCATCATCTCTTCATGAGATTTACATGAAGTATGATAGCTATCCTTCCGAACTTACAAAATTTTTCCTCATTGTGTACCCTAGATTACTGTCTCATTCATTTGGGATACTTTCTGCTTTGTGAATATCTACTATATTTAAAATGAGTCTCCAACATCTGGACGTCATATCTTTTAAATTTTATTCTTTAATTGCATTTCTCCACTTTATTCTTTTGTGTCTTGAGGATGTTTTTCAAGTGAGTCTGTGAATTTCTAATTGGAATTTCTACAATGTCAGTTCTACTCATTACTCACAGTGTGGTTTTTACTTTGATAATCATGATTCATTTTATGCAGACTTCCCTTCAACCTATTGACATCACTGCACAGCTTTGCTCTTAAAGGAAAGAATAAATGTCTTCTTGTATTACATGGAAATAATTAGAGAAGTATTTTCTGATGTATTATTTTGTTTTTACACTGCATGCATTTTAGATAAAAATGAGACTTCAGAAAATTTTACCTTAAACTTTCATTTTTCCTTATACACTTGAAGCTGAAGGGTTTTTTTTTCTCTATTATTATTTGGTAGTGGCAGTTTATTAGTGATTATTCCTTAAAAGTTCATTTTGACAATATATTAATATAAAAGGTTCATCTTCATAACATGAAAAAGCTTATAGCTCCATTTAAATCCACAACTCTGATATATATATATTAATATAAAGTTAAGGTCAAAATAAGAAAAGGTGCACTAAGGGACATGAATCCAGAGTTAAAGGCTGATAGTTGTGGGGAATGAGTATTTTTCTGGTACCCAAAGGACTCTCCATGAAGGATCCACACTACATACACTTGATTTGACAGCACCGTTGCTTTTCAAATTATGGTGATCATGTGAGGAAGCATCCCTAATAGCAGCATGGTGATTGTCATGTCTAAAAATACTAAAGTGAGGGTGTCTTATGTTATAGGATCGGTGAAGGAATAGAAATTTTTATTTTTGTGCAGCTCTTCTGCTTGCTCTGTAACATTGTCCTTGACATGATATTGAACATTTCTTTGCTTACTTATTCAACTCTCAAATGGCAATTCATTTCAACTTAGTTTATCATGAGTTTGAAATACAAAGTTATTAAAAAATATAGGAAAAATAGACTATATTATTTTCACGATCTTGAGAATCTTTGATGGTTATAAGTGATGGGTCTTGAAAATATTAACCTAACAGTGGAAAAAACTATGACCTTAAATACTAACTTTACAGTGGAGAAACAGCAAATCTAACCTGATCCAGGTAATGAAAGTTAATATCACCAGTGAAATCATGTAGATCTCAGTTACCTGGTTATGATATGGCTAGAAGGGCACTTCAACTCTGTTGTATTCTTTCCAAAAATCTATTGTCCTTATCTCATGATATGAAAATAACAACAAGATCCTGGTTATATTCCTTAAGACTCCCAAGTTTATTAAAAAAAAAAAAACAGTAGAGAGTAAGAATATGTGATGATTAATTACAATGTAGTACACTGGATTGTTCCTGGAACAGAAAAAAAAAAAAAAAAAGCTATAGAAAAGCTACTAAAATCAAAATAAAAATTGGAATGCAGTTAAAAGTAATACACTAAAATGCCAGTTGCCTAGTATTGACTGTGGTAATGTAAGATGATAAGGATGTGAGAAACTGGGTAAGGAATATATGGAAACTCTCTGGACTATCATTAGAACTTTTCTGTAAATCTCAGTTTATCCCAAAACAAAATGTTAATTAAATTTTCTGAATAGTAGTCCATTTTAAACTGCTAATGACAACACTAGACATAGACACAACATTGAAATTTTCTTTCTTATTGAAGTAGTACATCATATAACAATCAGCACAGTTGTTTGATGAAAAAGCAGAAGTCTGAAAATCTATGTAATGGGCCAATTTTACCTTTGCTATTGGAGGATATATAGTTTAGCTGGATATAAAATACTAGTTGGTAGATTTTTTTCATCACTGCCTGATCATTTTCAAAACAATCAATTTTTAACCCATTTTGTTCTCATTCCTATTGCTTTTTAAAATTTAAGTGATACATTCTTTATTTTTATTGAAGTATAGTTGATTTACAATGCCATGTTAGTTTCAGGCATATAGTACAGCAGTTTAGTTACACACACACACACACACACACACACGTGTGTGTATTCTGAAAAGAGCACTTTTAAGGCATATTTCCTTAATTCTTTGAACCAGGTTTGCCTGTCCTTGTTAATTGTAAGAGGACTTGGTAAGAACCATTACAAAAGGAGGATAAGTGCTGTAACAGCTCTAAAAACGAACAAACAAACAAAAAAAACTTGATAAAAAGCCACACACAAACTCCAAATAGGGTCTATTTAAGATAACTATTGAATCAACTCCTCAATAAATTTCTTTCATCTATGCCAGTAAGTTCAAATAGAAGTCATAACAGAAAATTAGATTATTTTCCTAGGAGCAATAATACTGTACATAATTTTTTAATCTAATGAGAAGTTCCTAAGTCCTTGATGAACAAAATTTGTAAAATGATTTGAGTATATAAAAAGCCTAAACACATGAAGAAATGTACTCTTTTCAGGTGTAATATCTAAATGTAATATTAATTGTAAATACTTTGTCTCTCCAATCCATGAATTTACTGCCATTATAATTGAAATTATGATTGGGAAAAAATAAATGTCCATGTGTAGCTAAAGAAATTATGACAGAGCTCAAGAAGAAAGAGACTTACCCTATTATTTCAAAGATATAGTAACAATTAACATAACTTAAGAATATTTCTATCACATTATAGTAAATTTTCCAATAAAAAATAGCTGAGAAACCAGATATAAATCCATGTATCAGTTCAGTTCAGTTCAGTTGCTCAGTCGTGTGTGACTCTTTGCGACCCCATGAATTGCAGCACGCCAGGCCTCCCTGTCCATCACCAACTCTCAGAGTTTACTCAAACTCATGCCCATCGAGTCAGTGATGCTATCCAGCCATCTCATCCTCTGTCGCCCCCTTCTCCTCCTGCCCCCAATCCCTCCCAGCATCAGGGTCTTTTCAAATGAGTCAGCTCTTCTCATGAGGTGGCCAGAGTATTGGAGTTTCAGCTTCAGCCTCAGTCCTTCCAGTGAACACCCAGGACTGATCTCCTTTAGGATGGACTGGTTGGATCTCCTTGCAGTCCAAGGGACTCTCAAGAGTCTTCTCCAACACCACAGTTCAAAAGCATCAATTCTTCAGCTCTCCGCTTTCTTTATAGTCCCACTCTCACATCCATACATGACCACTGGAAAGACCATAGCCTTGACTAGATGGACCTTTGTTAGCAAAGCAATGTCTCTGCTTTTTAATAATCTGTCTAGGTTGGTCGTAACTTTCCTTCCAAGGAGTAAGCATCTTTTAATTTCATGGCTGCAGTCAGCATCTGCAGTGATTTTGGAGCCCCAAAAAATGAAGTCTGACACTGTTTCCACTGTCTCCCCATCTATTTCCCATGAGGTGATGGGACCAGATGCCATGATCTTAGTTTTCTGAATGTTAAGCTTTAAGCCAACTTTTTAGTAGGGATTATATTTTATATTATCTATAAGAAGACAGACTATGTCTATATTTTATACTAGTCATAAAAAGATAGAATAGACATGACTGAGACAAATGATGTCTTCATGGAAAAAACAATAACCAGAATCATGCATACACCATTTCTAAAAACAAACTAACCCCTAAATGTAAAGACTAAATCTATAACATTGTTAAGTTAATAGGAGAAATTGTACTTACCTTTTTTGTGGCCTTAATACCAGTTTATAAACATAAACTTGTGTCAATCACTGAAATTAAGTACAGTTATAAATTAAGGACTATGATATTTTTTGTATGTATCTCATAGTATTTTAAGCATGGGTTCATATAAAACATGAACAAGTAGGTTCATTTTAACATTGTTTATGGTGAAAGGGAATTAGAGGAGCCTTATGTGTCCATCATCAGGAGAAAAATAATATTGGCCATGCAATTAGATGCAATAACCTGGAAATACCAAGCAACAAAGAGATTATACAATTTTCTCAGCATTGAATAACTATTAATCAGTAGAGCTATTACAAACTCTTTGTCATATCATTTCAGATTGTTCTTTTAGTCATAGCTCTCAAAGAAGATAGCATTGTGTCAAAAATATAAGCAAGATGATGAAAACTACAGAGAAGTACCATTTATATAAATTAAAAATAAATGTACGCTCAAGCCAGTGCTATATAATCTCAAGGATACATAAATATATAAATATATTAAACTTGTGAGGAATGGTGGAGATGGTTGGGAATGGGATTGGGAGACAAAAAGTACTCAAAATAATACAAGCAGATGTGCTCTAGATTCTAGCCATTGTTATTAATTCCTTACTGTTATTTATTTTTCAAAGTCTAATGTATTTATTAATAATCTATTGTTAAAAAACATTTTTTTTTTCTGATTTTGAGAAATTCTCAGTTATTTAGCCATGAAATTAAAAGACACTTGCTTCTTGGAAGAAAAGCTATGACAAATCTAGACAGTATATTAAAAAGTAGAGAAATAACTTTGCCAGCAAAGGTCCATATAGTCAAAGCTATGGTTTTTCCATTAGTCATGTATGGATATGATAGTTGGATTGTAAAGAAGGTTTAGCACCAAAGAATTGATGTTTTCAAATTGTGGTGCTGGAGAAGACTCTTGAGAGTCCCTTGGACAACAAGGAAATCAAACTAATCAATCCAGAGAAAACCAACTTAGTATTCACTGATGAAGCTGAAGCTCCAATAGTTTGGCCACTCACTGGAAAAGATCCTGATGCTGGGAAAGATTGAGGGAAGCAAGAGAAGAGGGTGACAGAGGATGTGTTGGTTGGATGGTATCACCGACTCAATGGACATGAGTTTGAGCAAACTCTGGGAGATAGTGAAAGACAGGGAAGCCTGGCGTACTGCACTTCATAGGGTCCCAAAGAGTGGTACAGGATTTAGTGACTGAACAGTTATTTAAAAGTAAAATTCAGCATGTATTCAGACTTACAGACATTTTAGTTAACAATTACATAAGCCATGGGTCACACTATGAATTAGGTACTGTTTTATGTTAGATAATAAATTACACAATAGATAGCTAACTAGGCATACAGAATATAGGTAGATAGATAGATAGAGATATAGTAATGTAATCAGTGATATACATACATGTATATATACACATATCCTCATTTTTTACTCAGAACATCAGTGGTATTAAATCCTTCATTTTTGTGATAAGAAAATTAAGACCATGAAAACTTAAATTGTTTCTACAAGTGCACACAGTGTGATAGGCTGAACAATGCCCCAAAGATGTTCACATTCTGACCCCTGGGATCTGTGAATATTTAGGCTATAGGGCAAAAGAGTGAACATCTTATGGCAAGAGTTGTGATTAAGAGTCTTAACTTGGATTCATTATTCTATCTTATCTAGATAGACCCAAGGATTTTCATAAGACAGGAGCCAAAAGTGTCAGACAGAGATGCTTTGTTAAGGAAGAAGATGTGTTTACAGAGGAGGAGAAATTAGAAAAAGAAAAGAGAGAGATTGGTAATGTTACACTTTAAAGAAGAATGGGGCCACATGCCTAAGAATATTGACATCCTCTAACAGGGGTCCCTAATATCTGGGATCTAATACCTGGTGATCTGATGTAGAGTTGATGTAATAATAATAGAAATTAAGTGCACAATAAATGTAATGCACTTGAGTCATCCAGAAACCATCACCTTTCTCCAGCCTCGGTCCATAAAAACATTTTCTTCTAGAAACCAGTCCCTGGTCTCAGTAAGTTTGGGGACCGCTACTAGAAGCTGGAAATAGCTAAGAAACAGATTCTCCTCCATAGCTGCCAAAAAGAAAATAGCTCTGCTGTCGCCTTGATTTTATCCCTGCAAGTGCTACTTTTTACTCCATAAATTTTCTCCAGAAATTTAAGAAAATAAATTTATGTTATTTTAAACTACTAATTTTGTAGTAATTTGTTGGAGTAGTTTGAAACGGACAGAACTAGCTAATGTCTCAGCTATGTTTCAGTCTTACTTAATATTCTCCAAATGTACTTTCTATCTCAACTTAATAGCTTGGAATATTTTAGGTGACATTATAGAATTATTATAAATTATGTTTTCCAAATGAAGTTCTCCAAAATCCCCTCATGACCCAAGTAAATTTGACCTTTGTAACAGACAGTGAAAGTTCCTAACCCATGAAGTTGCATTACATATACAGCACAGAAATTAAAGCATCCTCTATTTATATGAATCCAGGAAGCATGAACTTGCTTTCCAAATTGCAGCTTTTCTCCTGATATTTGAATATGTGCTAAGGCTTGATAATGAAACCATAACCGACCCCCATGTGAAAAGATGTGTAATGATACCTAAAATTACCTCAGTGACATTTCAGAATCATATACTTACTGAAAAAATTGCAAGGAAAGAGGTAATGACTTATTTCAGAAGAATATCTCCCACTTATTAGCACAATGTCTGGCGCATATTAGTGATTAAAATAATACTTGTTGAATAAAAATATACATGACATTTCAAATTATCTCACAGTAAAATTAATTTATAAAAATTATTTCCTAAATCTACTTCATTTCTATTGTCACATGTATCTTTTATTTCAATTCATGTACAAGAGAAGAACATACTGTTATAAATACACCTATTATTATAAATTTGAATGATGCTATTTTTCTAATCTATCATTTAGAGCTAAATAAAGAGCAATGCAGTTTCACTTGACTGAGTGCTAAGGCATTTACAATAGATGAGTATTAAGTGTTACAATATACCAATTTTCATTAAATAAGCCTGGAGCTGCTTTAAAAAATTATTATTATTTGAGCTAGAAATTATAACTTCCTGTGCTATATTTTATATTCATCAAACAGACTAAATTTAGAGTTAGAAGTGATGTAATATACTTCTTTAAGCCATTTTTGAGTTTACAAATTGATTGAAATTTATTTAAACACAATTTATGAGAAGGGAATTTTGAACTGAAAAAAAAAAAAAAAGGACACAGCCATGTCTGTGTCTGAGTATCATGAATACCTTTGTTATGAGAGACTATCTGGAAAATGCTCCTTTCTTACAGACTTTTCAGTTGTCGTCCTATGTCATGGATAAATACCTAGCTTTTTCTAGTTGTACATAAATGATCAGGGTGTTTGTTGTTGTTTAGCCTGGCTCTTTTGCCACTCCATGGTCTATAGCCTGCAGTGTTTCTCTGTTCCTGGGAGTCTCCAGGCAAGAACACTGGAGTTGGTTGCCGTTTCCTTCTCCAATGCATGAAAGTAGAAAGTGAAAGTGAAGTCGCTCAGTTGTGTCTGACTCTTAGCGACCCCATGGACTGCAGCCCACCAGGCTCCTCCTTCCGTGAGATTCTCCAGGCGAGAGTACCGGTGTGGGGCGCCATCGCCTTCTCCATGGACATTCTTGACCCAAGGATTGAACCTGGCTTTCCTTCCTGGCAGGTGGATTCTTTACCAATGATCCACCAGGGAAGCTCCTGATCAAGGTCACACACAATTATATAAATAGGGAGAGATGATTTTGAACTATACTTGATTGACAATGTTGTGTTAGTTACAAGTATACAGAAAAGTGATTGAGTTATACATACACACACACACACACACACACACACACATATATTCAGATTCTTTTCCCTTATAGGTTATTACAAAATATTGAGAAACAGTTCCCTGTGCTATACAATAGGTCTTCATTGATTATCTCTTTTACATATAGTAGTGTGAATATTGCTAATCTCAAACTCATAATTTATCCCTCTCCCTCTCTCCCTTTTGGTAAACATAGGTTTGTTTTCTATGTCTGTGTGTCTATCTCTGTTTTTTAATATAAGTTCATTTGTATCATTTTTAGAGTCCACATATAAGTGATATCATATAATATTTGTCTTTTTCTGGTATATCACTTAGTATTATAATCTCCAGGTCCATCCGTGTTATGACCAATGACATTATTTCATTCCTTTTTATAGGTGAGTAGTATCCTATTGTATAAATGTAAAACATCTACATTCTCCATTTTTCTGCCAGTGGACAGTTAGATGGTTCCTTGTCTTGGCTCTTCCCAGAGACAAATGAGTATGAAGACACAATAATCCAAATCCTATGAGATTCAGCAAAAAAAAAGAAAAAGATGGTTCTAAGAGGGAAGTTTATAGCAATACAAGTGTACCTCAGGAAATAAGAAAAAACCTCAAGTAAACAATTTAACCTTACACCTAAAACAGGCAGAGAAAAAAGAACAAGTAAAACCTAAAGTTAGTAGGCAGAAAGAAATCACCAATATCAGAGCAGAAATAAATGAAATAGAGACAAAGAAAACACTATAAAAGATCATTGAAACTAAAAGCTGGTTGTTTGAGAAGATAAACAACACTGATACTTCTTTAGCCAGACTCATCAAGGAAAAAAAGGAGAGGGTTCATCAAATCAATAAAATCAGAAATGAATAAGAATTTACAACTGACATCATAGAAATACAGAGATCATGAGAGACTACCGCACGCAACTATGTGGCTTACGTTAAATGGGCTGCCTAGAAGACAAGGACAGATTCTTAGAAAGGTACAATCTCCCAAGACTGAACCATGAAGATATAGAAAATATGAACTAAAGTTGAATCTTTGATTTAAAAACTCCCAACAAACAAAATTCCAGGACCAGATGGGTTCACAGGTGAACTGTATTAAATATTTAAAGAGTTAGCCCCTATCCTTTTGAAAGTATTCCAGAATGTCGCAGAGATGGAACACTTCTGAATTCACTGTTTCAGGCCACAGTCACCTTCTGTGTGGAGAATTTTCTGGTCCTTTTTGGTGTGAAGGTCTTCTGCTAGTGTTCAGCAAGCGCTGTGTGAGAATCACTCCATCTGTAGATGTGTTCTTAATGTACTTGTGAGAAGAGGCAAATTCCTCATCCTGTTATTCTGCCATCTTGACTCCTCTCCCCAGAAAAGACATTTTTGTAAACAAAAATCAAGTAGTCTTAGCAGTACTTGTGACTTTAGTACCAATTGTAGTAATACTTTTAAAATCACATTCCAGTTGTTGTAGGGATTTCAAAATGGCAACTATATCCATCGCTGTTATTAGGTCTACAGTGAATATTATTTATTGAATGAATAAAGAAGCACATATATAAAAACATTATATTTTAATAATTCATGAATAATATTTAAATGTAACTAATTTCCTTTGTAACATCATCCATTTTGTTTTCTCCCTTTAAAAACATGTATCTGAAAAAAGGTCCATAGGTTCCAGCAGACTGTCACAAATGTCCATGGCACACAGATGTTAAAAACACATTGCTACCTTATTCTTATATAAATTTTTCACAGCTGAATCAGTTAATAGGATATACTTGTGCATATTTCTTTTGATACTTTTTCCAAAATTAATAATTCCCTTAAAATGCTAAGCTTCAGAGGAATGAATGTGTCGAATTGTTTCTTCCTCCAAGGTCTCTTTTCTCACCAAACAGGAATATTCACTATTTTTTAAATACAGCAGCACAAGCAAAAATATGTCGTCACCACTTATCCAGCCTGTTGTGGCTTTCTGCTTTTTTTTTTTTTAATTTGTTCTATTTTTGTTTTTTTCCTCTAAGGATATACACACAGAGGCACACACAGTCACACATGATCCAATTACCTGTTTTGTAATTGTATTATGAGGGGAAGAAGAGATTAATGCTGTCAGTCTACTGTTTAATTATAATTCATTAGTATGCAACTGCATGTTTCAGGCATTTTTGGTTTTCCATGTAAATGAATGAGCTACATTATTATTTTAAGGCTATTTAAAATTTTATAATGCATGGACCAACTTTAACTTCACCAGTATCTGTGATGCACATTTATGTGGTTTCTAAATAATGTTATTGTAAAATGGTGTGATTGAGTAAATACTCATGCATATATTTTTACAGTCTGTTTGTCTTATTAGCATAAATTACTAAAAAATGAATTTCTAGTGCAAAGTGAACACATTTTATGTCTGCTAACATTAACTCTTCCACTTTCTTGCTCCATGTCCTTGAGCAAATTTCTTAACTTTCCTGAGTATATTTTCTTAGGTGCATAAAGGTACTAGTATAATTGTGTTGTCTTACTCAGTTGTTGGCATTGATTATTTGCAATAATATGCATTCATTTATCTCACATATTTATTAAATCTGGTTACTAATACTGGTAAAAATCATTTATATAGAATAATAATAGTAATAATTTTTTTATTCAAATAGTGTTTCAGAAAGGTAGTGTACTCATAATTTAATAGAAGTATTTGCTTTATCTTATTCATTCTGGCATTGATATTTACCTATGATTATTCATGTTAGCCTCATTTTAATTCTTTTTCAGTTAGTTTCTTTTTATACTTGCTCTATCCATTTATTCTGTTTTTATATTAAGTTGATTATTAATATGTCAATACTCTTATATTTTTCAGTTTTAATTGTCATAAATATTGATTTTATGTTCTTTCATTTATCTTTTAAATTTTTATATGGCTTTTTTCTTTTGTCTTATGATTTTAAACTGTTAAATATTTATTTACAGATATTTTTATTTTCCTTTAAAGTTTTAAGGTCAATTTATATTGGCATTCCTCAATTCAAGTTAAAAATATCTTTACTGCTATTTACTACTACTTTACTACTCTTTTGTTTTACATTTCTTGTAATTTTCAATTTTTTGAAATCATTTGAATTGGTATTTCTTCTATTATAAAGCATAATGAATGAAAGTTTATTTTACTTGTGATTCCAGATGGCATGGGAAGTTACCCTAACACCAATGCATGGGTATTCATTCTTTCTTCCAGAGAACAGATACTATATTTTGGCTTTATATCTCTGCTCTCTGTTCTGGTACATTGAAATGCAAGGAAGAGAACCTGATTTGCCTATTCAGTATCCAGCACTGCCTCTTAACATTGTTAACATTATGTCAGTTATGGCTACAAGGACAGGTGCTTGTGAGGAAACGTTAGGAGATGAATCATAATAGTCCTCTATCAGTAACTATAATTGCATTGTTTCCCTAGTGCTTAGACAGGGAGTAAGCATGTATCGCACTTCTGGTAAATAATATGTTGAGAGAAGATGTCTTTCCTGATAAGAGAAACTGATTTAGGAAGATAGTTTTCCCTCCACCCATACCTTTCTTTCTTTATGGCTTACAGTTGAGTGAGGACTTGATATTTGTTGCTTAGCAAGGGTATTGCAATGATGAAGGAAAGACCAGAATAATTGCAACACAGATCTGAGACTGCTGAAAAAATTCCCAAACTGCTCACTTCAAGGCTACTCAGATAAAAAATAAAGATCATTATCATTTAAACCACCATTCATCACGCATTCTACAACCTGCTGCCAAATTAATAGAGTTCTTTTGTTTCAATGCTGATATCACACTGTTTTAATTATTAAGACTTCAATATGATTCTTATCAGATATGAATAAGTTTCTTCTTATATCTTCATATACTTCCTAAAATTTTTTGTTGTCCTTGCTTTGCACATGAGTATTTTTTTAAGAAGGATTTTAGACTATTTTGTATCATGAAAAGTTTATTAGGAAATTGAATTACAGGGAATGCATTTATTAATTTATAAACAATGTTTTTTTAAAAACATCTATATTTTTGAGTTGGCTCCTGCATGAATTAGTAAAGTTTTATACTTTCTTCATATAAGCAAGGTTGAAATATTTCTTCTGATTTTTATTTAAGTTCTAACTTTTCATATAGCTATGGCTTTATTTTCTTGCATTTCATAAACGTACAAGAATAACATCCACACCTAATAATAATTCTGACCATTCTTGTAATATTTCATTTTATTGTGTTAGTGAGTACTCCCATATTAATAGTAAATAATACTAGTAATAGATTCCAGATTTTATTCCTGACTTTAACAGGAATGCTTTGATTATCAACCTTAGGCTAAATACTTTTTTGTACTGAGATGACATTTTTTAATCATTTCAAGGATAAGGCTAGATAATCTTATTATAAGTCCTTTAAAAGTGTTTATTTGCTTTATTGGGATGAGCACATGGGTTGTTATATTGATCTAGTATGATCTAAGTATGTTAGCTGGGTATGGTTACAATAGCATAGTAGGAGGATCCTGAGCTCAGCTCATCACCCCATAATCAGAACTATTTACAGAACAACTGTCTTTGAAATGTCTTGAAGATGAACAGAAAATATTTTCCACAGTTAAAGATATAAGAAGGGAACTCAGGATGAGTAGGAGGGGACAGAGACATTCTGCAGTCAGTGCCCATACCAGTGGGTAGTGTCAGTCACTTATTCCTGTCTGACTCTTCGTGACCCCCCTTGGGCTGCAGCCTGCCAGGCTCCTCTGTCTATAGGATTCTCCAGGCAAGAACACTTAACTGGGTCTCCATTTCCTTCTCCAGGGGATCCTCCTGATCCAGAAACTGAACCCAGGTCTCCCTCATTGCAGGCAGATTTTTTACTGTCTGAGCCACCAGAGAAACTCTAAAGAGGCAATAATAGCGATTGTAGAGATCCACCAGAGGAGCAGAGAGTCTGAGCCCCACACCAGGCTCCAGAGCCTAGGGGTCCTTTGCTGGGAAGACAAGGTCCAGAATGTTTGACTTTGAAGGCCAGCAAATCTCACTTAAGAGAGAGCTTGGAGGGCTAAAGGGAACACACAAAACCCCACATGCCCTGAGTCCCCTTGTAGAGGCAGGAATTTAAAAAGAACCCGGGCATTACCCACTTGCTGCTCTTAAGAGAGTCTCCAGAGAGGCAGGAGGCAACTGAAACTCAATGTAGGGACACAGATCCTGGGAGCAGCCTTTCTGGGAAGCGTATTCTACCAGAAGCAGACTGGTGCTGGCAGATGCAGTTTTGGAGTCCTTCTTTTAGCCTGTTTGCACGGAGAACCTCCGTGCTTACCAGATCACCAGCACAAGTCACCACTAGTACTGGACTGCAGGGCTAGCCGAGCCAGGACGTGGCCCTGCCCACCAGCAGGCTGACAACCACAGCAGGAGGCAGGGCCTGGCAGCCAGCTTAGCTGAGAGCAAGACTCAGCTGCCAGTGTGCCCGGGTACTCAGCCCCATCACGAGAGGAAGGCCCACGCAGCCCACACTGGACCCCTCTAGAGAACATGTCTCTGGTGATCAGAGCAGCAGGGACTGCTGGGCCCCAGAGGATGTACTCCTACAAAAGGCCACTTTTCCATGACAGGAAACGTAATGGACATAAATACATGGAAATAAACACAGCGAAATAGGCAAAATGAGGAGACAGAGGAATATGTTCCCTATGAATATGAAAACCAAACCTTAGAAAAATAAATGAAGTGGAGATAAGCCATCTGATACAGTTCAAGTAATGATCAAAAAGATTCCCAACAAACTCAGAAGAAAAGATGAACAAGTGAAAAGTTTAACAAAGTGTTAGAAAATATAAAGAAGAACCAAACACTAAAAGGAATCAATGGCAGATTAAATGGTATATAGGGATAAGTCAGTGAACAGGAATACATAATAGTGGAAATCATCTAAGATGAACAGAAAAAAACAGAAAGGAGTCTTAAAAATGAGGATAATTTAAGAGACTTCTGCGATAACATCAAGTTTACTAACATTCATATGATAGAAGTCCCAGACAAGACAAAAAGTGGCAAAAAGCTTATTTGAAGAAATAATAACTGAGAACTTCTTTAACCTGGGGAAGAAGACCTCCAGGCCCAGGAGGTGCAACATCAAGATACATAATTAGATTGTAAAAAATTAAAGATAAAAAGAGCCCCTTAAAAGAGACTAGAGAAAAGCAACTAGTTACATACAAGGGAGCTTCCACAGGACTATCAGCTGGCTTTTCAGTAGAAAATTTGAAGAGCATAAGGGAGTGGCAAAATACATTCAAAATGTTGAAAGGGAAAAACCTATAATACAGAGTACAGCAAGGTTATCATAGATTTGGAAAGACATGGAATTTTACAGACAAAAAAAAAAAAGCTAAAATAATTCAGCACCACTGAATCAGCTTTATAAGAAATATTAAAAGGACTTCTTTAAATAGAAAAAAATAAAAAGACCACAGCTAGAAATTTGAAAATTACAAAAGGAAAAAATCTCACTGGTAAAGGCAAGCATACAATAAAGATAGTAGATCAACCACTTATAAAGCCAGTAGAAAGATTAAAGACAAAAGTAGTAAAATCATCACTCTATAACAAGGAGTTGAGGATACACAAAATAAAGGAATATAAAATATTTCAAAAGCAGTAAACATGGGAAGGAGTAAAAAAGACTATTAGAATGCATTTAAACGTAAGAGGTCATCACCTAAACATCATTTCTGTGTGTATGTTTGTCTGTATGCACAATGGAATATTACTCAGCCATCAAAGGTTGAAATCTTGCTATTATGGAAAACATGGATGGGTCTAGAGGGTATTATGGTAATTGAAATAATTCAGACAGAGAAAGACAAATATTTCATTATCTCACTTATTGTGAAATCTAAGAAACAAACAAAAGAAAAATAGAAATAATAGATGCAGAGAACAGCTTCCCTTGTAGCTCAGTTGGGAAAGAATCTGCCTGCAATGCAGGAGACCTGGGTTCGATTCCTGGGTCGGGAAGACCCTCTGGAGAACAAAATAGCAACTTACTCCAGTTTTCTTGCTTGGAGAATCCCATGGGCAGAGAAGCCTGGCAGGCTACAGTCTATGGGATCGCAAGAGTTGGACGTGATTTAGTGACTAAACCACCATCACAGATGCAGAAAACAGACAGATAATTGCCAAAAGGGAAGAGGTTAGGGTTGAAGGTGTAGGAGATTAAGAGGTCCATATCTACAGTTATAAATAAGTCACAAGATCATACTGTCATGAGGAATCTGGTGAGTAATACTGTAATAGCTCTGTATGGCATCAGATGGTCAGTAGACTTGTTGTTCTGCTCATTCCATAATGTAAGAAAGTATCAAAGCCATATGTATTACTTCTGAAAGTAACATAATATTGTATGTCAACTATATTTTAATTTAAACAGTTAACTTATATTAACAGATATTTCTAATAGTGAAGCATTCTTACATACCTGAAATCATTAAAATATGCTTTTATTATTTATTTTGTTGCTAGTTATATATACTATTTACTAATTTTTATTTATACTATTTATTACATATAATATACTCTGTTAAATATTGTACAGTTAAATGCATCTTATGATAGTAGCTATGGGGCTTCCCAGGTGGTTCAGTGGTAAAGACATGCCAAGCAGAAGATGTGTAGGAGACCTAGGTTCGATCCCTGGGTCAGGAGTATCCCTGGAGAAGGAAATGGCTACCCACCGCAGTTTCTTGCTGGGGAGAGCCCGTGGACAGAGGAGCCTGGTGGGCTGCAGCCCGTGGGGTCACAGAGTCTGACGTGACTGAGCAGGGAACACACGCATGTGCACATCTCGCAGCATGCTTCCACTGCTTTAGAAATCTCTGCTCTCCACCCGATTATCCCCTGGGCCCACCCTGAAATCCCTGTCAACCGCTAGTTTACTGCTGCTTCGTAGTTTTGCCTTAAAAAACAAAAGCTTTTAAAAAATTCTCTTACCTTTTAAAATTGAATGACATAATTTTAAAGCAAAAATTTGAGTGAAACAAGTTAATCTGAATCAAATTAAGTAAGAACTGACATGTGTATGTCTGTATAAACATGTAGGAGTATTGAGTAAAGTGATATGGCCACAACAGAATTGACCCTTTCATTTTGTGGATCTGCCAACAGCTTCGGAGCTTATGCTGGAGGTGGATGAAAAATAAATTAACACAGTCACGATCATTTCAAGACTATCATGTTTCTGTTTCTCTCAAAATTTGTTAGCCGCTAGCAACATATTTATATATTTCAATGCTTTAGGTCAAACTTGTAGGAATAGTTACAATTAGTAGAGATATTTTGTAGGCATTTGCCACCAATAACTCTCCCTATTCAGAAGTAGAACAGTACATACTGAAGAGAAACCATGGGCCAGTCACTGTACCAACCTGTGAAAATGAAAGGGCAGAACGTGAAATGAACTTAAATAAATAAAATATTTACCTCAAATTTTCTTAAGCATTTTATTACAAGTCTTTGTGACTGTTCTGAATGTACCATATTTCTCTCAGTAAAATAACATCTCTTATGTTTCATTCTACCAAGGGTTTTGTTTAGGTGAATTTGATAAGATGTAAAAGGGAAATGACCTAAACATTCCAATTAAATTAATATATATGTATATGTATATATGTGTGTGTGTGTGTGTGTGTATATATATATATATATATATATATAGAGAGAGAGAGAGAGAGAGAGAGACAGACAGAGAGAGACTTTCCTGGTGACTCAGATGATAAAGAATCCACCTGCAATGCAGAGACCTGGGTTCGATCCCTGGGTTGGGAGATTCCCTGGAGGAGGGGATGGCTACCCAGTCCAGTATTCTTGCCTGGAGAATTCCATGGACAGAGGAGCCTGGTGGGCTATAATAGCCCATGGGGTCACAAAGAGTCAGACACAACTAAGAGAGGAAGCACATGTGCATGCACATGCTCACACACACACACACACACACACACACTCACTATATATATATATATATATATATATATATATAATATTTATTTTCTGATATCTATATCATGCCTATTAGAATTTTAAATATAAAATCGAGTTTATGTTTTATTGAGAAATAAATCAGTTTTTTTTAAAACCTGCTGCCACAATAAGCTATATAAATGAATGATTGTGAAACTTGAGGCCTAAATGATAAACTTGAAAAAATTTCTTGGAGTTTGATCAGCTAATTCGCCATACTTCATTTGCTGGAAAGATGAGATGAGATGGCTGGAGTTCTAAATATTGATTAAATCACAGAGAAAAATAGAAAGTTGATGACTCACTAACTTTCAAAAGAGCTTTCAGAACCTCATAATTTTGCCACTAAAGAGCTACCAAAGCATCAATATTTTGTCCATATATATACTGAAACTGAGTTTTAACTGATTCTTATTTTCTAATCTTTACAACTCAAAATACTTTATTCAGAGTGAGTTGCCTCAGATATCAAGAAATTCTTGAAATATCGTTATATTAATTATATATTAGCAGTCAATAATTGGTGAGCAGGAGTATCCAGGGTCATTAAAAAACAGTAAAATATCAATATTTGTGTTTAGAAAATCTGATAAAATTTTAAAGATCATTTTCAAATTTTCTTTTACTTTTTGGGACTACCAATATTTTTTTCTCTAGAAACAAAACATGTCTGTTATCAATGATTGAAAATATACATTCCTTTATTTCCAATTCACGGAATTTCCTCAAGCTGAATGGTTATTTTAAAAATAATTAAACTAATATATTGAAGGTGCCATCTTTTTTTTTTAATCTAGAAAATTTAATAGAAATAGTCTTTAAAATACTTCCTACATAAATTATCATTGAATTATCAATGTGGGATTTTTGTTTATGCATTTGTTTCATGTCTGATTATATATTTTGCCTCATATTTATTGATAAGTTCTCAGAGATTAGAGCACATCTCTTTTTTTCTAGCCTGGTGTTAAACATGGACTGGATATCAAATCAATACTTGGTAATAATTTTTGAAATCTCTCCTTTTGAATGTGAAAAACATTCTCACAGTAGTTTTACTGTGATATTTTAATTTAAAGCCTCATGAATTTTACATAATTAAATCTCTTATAATTAGCATTCTATTTTCGTGAAAATATTAATAGAAAGAAGTTAAAAACTAGTATTATTTGCCCTTGTGGTATGAATCATAATTAAACCTATGAATCTAAATTATCATCATTCAAAGAGAGATCAAGGCTGTTTTATCACTGATCAATGGCACTTTAGTTAAATATATTGTAGTACCAATAGTGTGATTTCTGTGTGCAGACACTGGCCTAAGCATGTTACCTGAGTTGTTTAAATGAGCATGCTTTAACTAGTGGTCATGAATTTAAAGCGAGCCTTGACAACAGGGTTGTAATTTTCTATAGCCATTCTAAAAGCTCTTTAAGCTAAACTTATTTTCCCTCATTTACAAATGAGAAAATTGAGGATCATAAAATTTATATAACTTGCCAACTTCCCTTTGAGAACAAAACTCATGCTCTTAAATTAATTAAAAGCAGTATTTTAACTAAGGATCTCATTCTCCATCAGAACTTCCTGTTTTCATAGCTCACTATTTCCCTTATCTTTTAACAACAATCCTTTGGCAATACCAGTCTGTTGTCCCTCTCTTTTCATTTCCTCCCACTCCTTTATGTCACCACTTTTTTGCTGCTTTTTAATAATCACTCTGCTGTCTCTGTCTTCAGCCCCTCAGGCCCCCCTGTCTCTTTGTGGTCTTGGGAAAATGCAAACCTCTGTTAAATCCAACCCTTTCCTTCTTTAAACCTAGCCCTGGAGAGCTAATCTGACAGGAGAAAATCACAACCCTGTTGTCAAGGCTCACTTTAAATTCATGACCACTACTTAAATCATGCTCATTGTGATGCCAGGTAGTTTTATTTCTGTTTTCTGATCTGTTGATCTCAAACACTTCTAAAAGTAAATGTCACATTTTTCTGTTTGATGAAACCTTCCAAGCCTCACTTCATTGTCATTCTCAACTGATCATTTTTGATGCAAAAATTAGGAGCTGGTAGAAGAGAACTTTAACACAATACCACCAGTGAATTATCCCTATACATGAAGACTTGCACAGATACTCTGCATTCCCTTCTGTTACCAAGGATGATCTGTCCATGTGCCTGTGTAACACAAACTTCACTTGTGCTCATTATTCTGTTATTTATTTTCTACTTAAGGACATGTGTGTGAAAGTTGCTCAGTTGTGTCCGACTCTTTGTGATCCCATGGACTTTACAGTCCATGGAATTTTCCAGGCCAGAATCCTGGAGTTAGCCTATCCCTTCTCCTGTGGGTCTTCCCGACACAGGAATCGAACTGGGGTCTCCTGCATTGCAGGCAGATTCTTTACCAGCTGAGCTACCAGGGAAGCCCACTCAAGAATATATGTCTAACAATAATGAAAATTCCAGTAGGCAAGAAAAACACTGGTGATGTACAAAAGAGACAAGATTATTGGTAGATCAAGGATATATATGTCTACCAATAATCTTGTCTCTTTCATACATCACCAGTGTTTTTCTTGTCTACTGGAATTTTCATAATAGCAGTAAATGCTGCTAAATTTCCCAGTTTAAAAAAAAGATAGAAACACTTACATGTCCTAATTTTCTCTACAATTTACTATCACATTTCTAGTTTCCTTTATCTCAAAATCCTCAAAAACATCACTTGTCCTCCAAGTTGTCAATTTCTCTCCTTGCTTTATTGGAACTATTTTTAATTAACTCTTTCCCACCACTACTCTACTGAAATTGCTTTATAAACATATCAGTGGTCTCCACATTGCCAAACACAATGCTTAGTGCAGTTGATAGATCATTGGATTAGAAATAGCTCAACTGGACTTCCATCACCTCCACTAGCTTTGTTCATAGTGATGCTTCCTGAGACCCACTTAACTTCACATTCCAGGATGTCTGGCTCTAGGTGAGTGATCACACCATCGTGATTATCTGGGTCATGAAGATCTTTTTTGTACAGTTCTTCTGTGTATTAATGCCAGCTCTTCTTAATATCCTCTGCTTCTGTTAGGTCCATACAATTTCTGTCCTTTATTGAGCCCATCTTTGAATGAAATGTTCCCTTGGTATCTCTAATTCTCTTGAAGAGATCTCTAGTTTTTCCCATTGTATTGTTTTCCTCTATTTCTTTTCATTGATTGCTGATAAAGGCTTTTTTAAAATCTCTCCTTGTTACTCTTCGGAACTCTGCGTTCAGATGCTTATATATTTTCTTTTATCCTTTGTTTTTTCACTTCTCTTCATTTCACAGCGATTTGTAAGGCCTCCTCAGACAGCCATTTTGCTTTTTTGCATTTATTTTCCATGGGGGTGGTCTTGATCCCTGTCTCCTGTACAATGTCACGAACCTCTGTCCATAGTTCATCAGGCACTCTGTCTATCAGATCTAGTCCCTTAAATCTATTTCTCACTTCCACTGTATAATCATAAGGGATTTGATTTAGGTCGTACCTGAATGGTCTAGTGGTTTTCCCCACTTTCTACAATTTAAGTCTTGAATTTGGCAATAGGAGTTCATGATCTGAGCCACAGTCAGCTCCCAGTCTTGTTTTTGCTGACCGTATAGAGCTTCTCCATCTTTGGCTGCAAAGAATATAATCAATCTGATTTCGGTGTTGACCATCTGGTTATATCCATGTATAGAGTCTTCTCTTGTGTTGTTGAAAGAGGGTGTCTGCTATGACCAGTGCGTTCTCTTGGCAAAACTCTGTTAGCCTTTGCCCTGCTTCCTTCTATACTCCAAGACCAAATTTGCCTGTTATTCCAGGTGTTTCTTGACTTCCTACTTTTGCATTCCAGTCCCCTATAATGAAAAGGACATCTTTTTTGTGTGTTAGTTCTGAAAGATCTTACAGGTCTTCATAGAACAATTCAACTTCAGATTCTTCAGTGTTACTGGCAGGGGCATAGACTTGGATTACCATGATATTGAATGGCTTGCCTTGGAAATGAACAGAGATCATTCTATCATTTTTGAGATTGCATCCAAGTACTGCATTTCGGACTCTTTTGCTAACTATGATGGCTACTCCATTCCTTCTAAGGGATTCTTGCCCACAGTAGTGGATATAATGATCATCTGATTTAAATTCACCCATTCCAGTCCATTTTAGTTTGCTGATTCCTAGAATGTCAACCTTCACTCTTGCCATCTCCTGTTTGATCACTTCCAATTTGCCTTGATTCATGGACCTGACATTCCAGGTTCCTATGCAATATTGTTCTTTACAGCATCGAACCTTGCTTCTATCACCAGTCACATCCACAACTGGGTGTTGTTTTTGCTTTGGTTCTGTCTCTTCATTCTTTCTGGAGTTATTTCTCCACTGATCTCCAGTAGCATATTGGGTACCTACTGACCTGGGGAGTTCATCTTTCAGTGTCCTATCTTTTTGCCTTTTCATACTGTTCATGGGGTTCTCAAGGCAAGAATACTGAAGTGGTTTGCCGTTCCCTTCTCCAGTGGACCACATTCTGTCAGACCTCTCCACCATGATCCATCTATCTTGGGTGGCCCCACAGGGCATGGCTTAGTTTCACTGAGTTAGACAAGGTGTGGTCCTTGTGATCAGATTGGCTAGTTGTCTGTGATTGTGGTTTCAGTCTGTCTGCCCTCTGACGCCCTCTCTCAGCGCCTACCGTCTTACTTAGATTTCTCTTGCCTTGCACGTGGGGTGTCTCTTCACAGCTGCTCCAGCGAAGTGCAGACACTGTTTCTTACCTTGGATGTGGGGTATCTCCTCTTGGTCACCGCTCCTGACCTTGGGAGTGAGGTAGCTCTTCTCAGCCACTCCTGCGTACAGCTGGACAATGGGGGCCTGGCGTGCTCCTGTTCATGGGGTCACAAAGAGTTGGACAAGACTGAGCAACTGAAGTGAACTGAGAACTCTGGGAGTTGGTGATGGACAATGGGGGCCTGGCGTGCTCCTGTTCATGGGGTCACAAAGAGTCGGACACGACTGAGCGACTGAAGTGAACTGAGATCATTGGATGAAGCTGATCATCTGCTTCTCTCTGATTTTTTTTTTTTTTTGTCCATTTGGCTTTTAGGTCATCTACCTTACTTTCCTCCCTCTGCTTCCATGTCTCCTTTTTTGTTTTGTTTTTTCTTTTCTGTGATCCCCTAATAGTCAAAACTATGGTTTTTCCAGTAGTCATGCATGGATTGAGAATTGGACCACAAAGAAGGCTGAGTATGAAAGAATTAATGCTTTCAAACTCTGGAGCTAGAGAAGACTCTTGAGAGTCCTTTGGACAGTAAGAAGCTCAAACCAGTCAGTCCTAAAGGAAATCAATCTTGAATATTCATCGGGAGGACTGATGCTAAAACTGAAGCTCCAAAACTTAGGCCACCTGATGCGAAGACCCTGATGCCAGGAAAGATTGAGAGCAGGAGGAGAAGGGGATGCCAGTGGATGAGATGGTTGGATGACAATGGACCTGAGTTTGAGCAAACTCCAGGAGATAGTGATGGACAGGAAAGACTGGCATGCTACCGTCTATGGGGTCACAAAGTGTAGGACACAACTGAGTGACTGAACATCAATGTGGAAGAGTTCCAAGGCTGAGTAATTAGACCTTATCACTTAACCAGCTACTTGTACTTTCTTGGTGATCTCATGAAATTTTATTGCTTTAACTATTATAACTGAGCTATTATCAATTCCCTACAATTTGTATCATCCTTGAACTCTGGATTAATATATTCAACTTCTCTCTTGGCATCTTTGTTGAAGTGTCTAATAGATGTTACAACTTCAACAAGTCCGAAAGATACTGTTTCACTTTTCCCAAATGGTGCCTTCTTCCTCTCATCTTTTCCATTACAGTTGTAGAAAGTGAAAGTGAAGTCGCTCAGTCGTGTCCGACTCTTTGCGAGCCTATGAACTGTAGCTTACCAGACTTCTCCATCCATGGGATTGTCCAGGCAAGAGTACTGGAGCAGGGTGCTTTTCCTTCTCCAGAGGATCTTCCCAACCCAGGGGTTGAACTTGGGTCTCCCGCGCTGTAGGCAGATGCTCCATCTGAGCTACCAGACTACTCCCTAATTTTAGTTGCTAAGGACAAAATTTTGATCCACTCCCAAGTTCTCTGTTTTTCTCACGTCTTAAATTCAATCCGTCAGCAGACTGTTTGTTCTACTTTCAAAATGAAGTAAAAATCCTACTGACTCCCACCATGTTCATGTCTGCTCCTTAATCTAGCTCACCATAGAGTCTCATCTAGACTTTTATTGCAACTGCCTTATAATTCTTCTCCTAGTTCTTCTAGGAACTAATTCTTCTCCCTAGTTCTGCCCTTGCATTTCTGTATGAAACATGGTAAATAAAATGATCTTTTACAAATTTATTTGATGTTATTACTCTTTAAGAATTTTTCCTTCTAGTGCTTTTCAGTATCAAACAATGCAGGGACATACATTCATGTGTAGCCTGCCCTTTGCAATACCAGTTACCTTTCTGATTTTATGATCTCCATTTTCTGGACAACTTTGTTTCAAACATTGGTCTCTTTGCTATTCTTCAGGGCATTTGTATGTTGCATTTTCTTTATCATACAATATCTTCCCCTCATAAACCTAGTATATTTTATCCCATCCCTCTCTTGGTTCACTTTTCTCTGTAGCACTTTCAGTACATACTACATGTTATTATTATTTATTTACTATGCCACTCCTTATTAGGAATCAGTTTTGTTACAGATGAGGCTTTGATTTGCCCACTGTAGTTCCTGAAGTGTAATGCATTGTTATAATATATTATGTATTCATAAAAGATTTGCCCAGTGAATATATAAATCAAATATTGAAAGTGATAGAGAACAAATATAAATCTAAATTAATAAAATATTACCTGCAATTTCCATTTAAGTTAATGAATCTGAAGGGTTCCAGAATATGTTACCCCAAAATATGCCACTCTGGCGTAATGATTGTTTTAAGCTAAGGGAAACTGAAAAGAAGCAGATTCAAGAAAAACTCTTTACACTGCCTTCCCTACCAGGAAAGGCAAGACTGTACTTAATTACCTGAGACAACTCCAGACTCACATAAGCCTGGAGTCAGCACCAGAAGAACCTACATAGCAAGCCTTACTAACTGATGTTTATCTTCCGTTACGTCTCTGTATAGATTTACCTCCCCACAATTTTTCTCTTCTAGAAGATCAAAGGTTAGAAGCTCAAAGCCCTTTTCTTTATTTTGTCACTCCTCTACAAATTTATTCTTCCTTTGTGAAGATGCTATATGCAACCACGACCTCAGATCCCTTTGAGTTACTCAGCACGAAGTCCTCTGTTTTTTTCTTGTAATTTTGTCTTTTGTCAGTCTAATTTGCAGGGGCCCAGGCAAGATCCTAAGAAGAGTAAAGGAAAAAAGATTTTTATCCTTTCTTTCAAGTCTTAAGTACTTTCAAATGAGTACATATAAAAACTGATCCAGTCTTTAAATAGCTCTAGGTTAATTTGGCTTTCTGACAAAAATAAATTGATAATCTCTACCTTTTTACATCAATGTTTAACATGATTCAAAACTAAAGGATGAGTTGGCTTTCAGAATAACTTTGGGGATGTGATTATATTGCACCTTTCAGGGCATCCAGTTTAATAAACAGTTATCATTTTCTAAGTGTGATTACTATAAGTTGCTGATGAGTAGCAGCACAAGTGCTCCATACATAACATGAACAATGTCTTATACGCCAGATCAAAGAATTACAAAATTATAGGTGTTATTTGAAGCTAGAACATTCCTGTAAAGAAAAAAAAAAATAAAGAGACGCTCTTTCCTTAGGTTAGCAAAAGGAAAATATTATGAAAATCCATTCATATAGAAAAGCCAATATTTAGCAGATGCAGAGAATTTTTTTTGACATATTCATGATATTTTGTTTCAATATCAGGCAGAAAATGTTCTATATCCAATTATTATTGAATGCTAAAAAAGAACAAATGTTAAAGTACATGATATATTTATTTATTATTTTGCTAAGCATTTCTGATTATGGTGCTTTGGAAAGCTCCTAATATGGGATAAAGATATAAAATATACTATCTGTCATATAATAAAATGAATCTTAATTTTTCTACATGGTGTTCTAAGTGCAAAATAGCTTTGGCAAATAGGTGCTTAGTAAATATTTGCATAAATGAAGGATTATTCTTTATATGTAAATATTATTAACAATTATTTGCTAACTCTTGTTAGAAGAACTGTACTCCTTTAATGCGGTTTTAATGACATTTAAACAAGTGGACATTTCTGGAACTGTGCATAAAGAAATGTCAATAATGATGTATATACTCACCATAATTCACCAGGTCATTCAAACCTGGAATTTAATTCAAAATATTTAAAAACCTGCATGATATTGATGGAGAGCAATCAGAGTGAAAGCTTTCTATATCATTGACATCCCCATTATGTCAGGGATTAATCCTGGAACTCTACAGCATCTGCATATTGTGGGTGAGGCGATCCTCAGGATGGACAAGTAGATTGGAAAATGGAAGAAGGGATGTGAGAAAGTAGCAATCAGCTTACTATTTACAATAAAAGTAACTTACTGTTTCAACAAAGGATATGTCAAAACCAAAGTATTCAGGTAAAATATCTGCCTGGAGACGATCTTGATCAATATGAATGACAAATTTCATGAGCATATTAATATTCAATAGTTTCAAAGATAGGGAAAAATTTTCAAGCATTTGGCAAATTTTACTTTCAAATCATTCCATTTACATCAATGTCAAACATTAAACACTTGCTCAGATGGTAGTTTTTCTGATCTTAAAAAAATAAGTACAACAAAAATGTGCTTTGAGTACTAAGGCTTTGTGAATTAATGGTCTGAAAAGAGTCTCTAGAGTTAAAATTCTTGTTATTTTACTGATCTGTAGCATTCTGAAAAACTTTTGTTTTTTTCCCAAAATTGTGTATTAGGACTAAGATGAATAATTTTCATGTAAATTAAGCTGTTTTTGGAATTGTGGCATTTACCCTTTGTGAAATTAGCATCCAGCTGCTTGCCTTTGTCTTCTAATACATAAGATTGCCAGCTCTTTTGAGTTTTCTGACAACAGCTTTTATATCTGTTCTTAAAGCTTGCAGTTGGACTATTTTTTAAAGTTAAAGGCTACATCCTAAAAGTTAATTAAAGTATATTTGTTTACTTGAACTAACAGCTTCACTCCTTTTCTTCCTTTTGCATTTCTTCTTTTTATTCCCTTCTGCAAGTAGCTTAGAGCAGTGACCTAGTAATCCTGAACTCTCATGCATTTTTTTCCTGGTAGGTGGCAATGCTTTGTTTGACCTGAAATTCAAATAGAAACTTTATTTAAAAAACCAAATATGATTGAAAATAAATAGGTGAATCATTTTCTGTTTTTCATTTGTAAAGGGAAGGGCTAGGTGAGACTATGTGCTTACAGATAGTACCATAATAAAGTGAAAAGGGAAGTGAAGTCGCTCAGTCATGTCCAGCTCTCTGTGACCCCATGGACTGTAGCCCTACCAGGCTCCTCCGTCCATGGGATTTTCCAGGCAAGAATACTGAAGTGGGTTTCCATTTCCTTCTCCAGGAATATGACACTTTAACTCAGGAAATCTGCCTACTGTAAGTAAGGAGTACAGTATACAGAAGAGAACCTTTAGTGTTTGATGACCTGTTACATTCATACCAAGATTAATTTCACTTATTTGCAATGCACAATGATCACACTTTTTCAACAGTGATCATTTCAAAATTTTTAAATTGCTTAGGATAATTAATTATAGATAACATACATTATGATGGCTCTAGGAAGAAATATATTATGCTGCTGTGAACAATCAGAGGTTCATTTCCAGTAAATACATCTCTGAAATCACATCTCACAATATCACCTAGCCATGTTTTAACATTTTTATTTTTTGAAACCTGCTCACTTACTACCACTTTGTATTGGATACAACTCTAGTGTTCATAAATCCTCTAGGTCCCTGGTGGCTCAAACGATAGAGAATCTGCCTGCAATGTGGGAGATGTGGGTTCGATCCCTGGGTTGGGAAGATCCCCTGGAGGAGGGCATGGCAACCCACTCCTTTATTCTTGCCTGGAGAATCCCATGGACAGAGGAGCCTGGCGGGCTACTGTCTGTCGGGTTGGAAAGAGTCAGACACGACTGGGTGGCTAAGCACCACACAGCACACACTATTATATATCTTTATCTATCTTTCTGTTTAATCTTGCAGTCAAGTTTTATAGTGTTCACTCGATTTATTTATTTTGCCATTATAGAGAAAACTTTCCTTTTGTGGGTGAGAACCCAGTCATATTTTCAAATTATTTTCTTAACAACTGCAGGATGATCTTTGTTTTAAATTTTTTATTACTAGACATTTGCTTTACAATATTGTCCTTGGTTTCTGCTATGCACACGATGATCTTCTGTCTCTAAAAAAAAATTTAAAATATTTACTTTATGTTAGAGTTATTTGTGATGCTTGTCTTTCTCATAATATTTAACATTCCATAATTCCTTTCTTCATTCTTTTTAGTGCTTTCCCCAGCAGCACTTACTTTAGAGATGGGGTCAAACAGATTGTAGGTAAAATGCTCCAAAATGTTACTAGTTGAATGGGCATGCAGATATTCCCTACTTCCTATGGATTTAAATTTCTGCATTTGTAAAATAGAGTTGAACTCCTTTGGGCAGGTCATGAAATAACTGGAATGTGTCTGACAAAATGCAACACTCAACAGATGCTTCTCCTGTATATTTCAAAGGTGAACTTTTCAATCTATAATCTTATTTACAAATTAAAATGTAATAAGGTGAATTCTAGATAAGGGTTCATGGGATAAAGAATAGTAAGAAGAGGAAGAATTTGTGTTTAAGGAAAGTCCATCTTTAGGGCCACAGCACAAGTACAAAATGTGTAAGTACAAAAAGTGCTAAGCCGCTTCTGTCACGTCACGTGGGAAGCCTTAAGAACAAAATGCAAGAAAAAGTGCATCGGCAGGTAGGTTTCTTACCTCTAGCACCATCTGGGAGGGCTAAGTACAAAACACCTTACGGTAATTTTTTTTTTTTTTTTTAATGGGCTTCCCAGGTGGCGCTAGAGCTAAAGAACCTGCCTGCCAATGCAGGAGACCTAAGAGACATGGGTTTGATCCCTGAGTCAGGAAGATCCCCTGGAGGAAGACATGGCAGCCCACTCCAGTATTCTTGCCTGGAGGATCCCGTGGACACAGGAGCCTGGCGAGCTGCAGTCCACAGGGTCGCAAGGAGTCATACACGACTGAGGCAAGTTAACACACAACAGCAAATGTTTTTAAGAACTTACCATGAAATACTGACATGTTAAATTTCCCACATGGATCACATATAAGAATAATATTTTTGATATTTATACTATGATACAGCATAAATTTGAACTGTGAAACAGAATATATGTATTATATTTGGTTAAAAATGTCATGGTTATTAAACCGACTACATTTTCTGGAGGATTTTGATATCCTTTTGGGATTTTGCGCAGTTTTACATCCTCTTTATTCCAATCCTTACCTTACTTCCTTGTCTTCTTTCCATTGTATACTTACTTCCAGAAACTCTTGAATAAAACTGACAAAATCTCTCTCCTCATGGAACTAATAGCATAACAAATATAAAAATGTAAATATCACTGAAACAAATAAATACTAAGATTATTTTATATATCAACTGAGACTATAGTTAATGATACTGTATTGTATACTTGAAACTTGTTTAGAGAGTAGATCTTAGTGTCCTTACGACACACACAGACACACATACGCACCTGCTTAAAATGACAACCATATGAGACAGTGGATATATTTTATCACACTGTACACCATAAATATATACAATCTTATTCATCAACATAGAGCTGCAAAATCAATACACACTTTATTAAATGTACAAGCAAAAGTATAGGAAACAAATAATAAGAAGAAATAGACCTTTAAATAGGGTAATCTGAGGCACTCTAAGGAAGTGCTATTTAATCTGGAGATTGGAATGTGAATAGCTAGGGAAACCCATGGCAGAAATGGGAGCTAATAGCAAGTGAGTATATTGGCAGAATGCTGAAAGATTATTCTTTTGTCTGTATTCTGGTAATAATTTTAAAAGTCATGTAAAATAAATCTGAAACTACCCATTTTTATACCTAATCTTGCAACTTCAGGTAAATTGGTAAGTAAGCCAGCCAGCATCGGACTTTACTTCCATCACCAGTCACAGCCACAACCTTATATTGTCACCTTGCTTATTAAACTTATATGCAGAGTACATCATGAGAAATGCTGGGCTGGATGAAGCACAAGCTGGAATCAAGATTGCCAGGAGAAATATCAATAATCTCAGATATGCAGATGACACCAGACTTATGGCAGAAAGCAAAGAACTAGAGAGCCTCTTGATGAAAGTGAAAGAGGAGAGTGAAAAAGTTGGGTTAAAACTCAACATTCAGAAAACTAAGATCATGGCATCTGGTCCCATCACTTCATGGCAAATAGATGGGGAAACAATGGAAACAATGATAGACTTTATTTTTGGGGGCTCCAAAATCACTGCAGATGGTAACTGTGGCCATGAAATTAAAAGACACTTTCTCCTTGGAAGAAAATCTATGACCAACCTAGACAGCGTATTAAACAGCAGAGACATTTTCTTTGCCAACAAAGGTCCATCTGGTCAAAGCTATGGTTTTTCCAGTGGCCATGTATGGATGTGAGAGTTGGACTATAAAGAACACTGAGCGCTGAAGAGTTGATGCTTTTGAACTGTGGTGTTGGAGAAGACTCTTGAGAGTCCCTTGGACTGCAAGGAGATCCAACCAGTCAATCTTAAAGGAAATCAGTCCTGAATATTCATTGGGAAGACTGATGTTGAAGCTGGAACTCCAATACTTTGGCCACCTGATGCGAAGAACTGACTCATTTTAAAAGATCCTCATGCTGGGAAGGGTTGAAGGTGGGAGGAGAAGGGGATGACAGAGGATGAGATGGTTCGACGGCAACACTGACTCGATGGACATGAGTTTGAGTCAACCCCAGGAGTCGGTGATTGACTGGGAGGCCTGGCGTGCTGCAGTCTATGGGGTCACAGAGAGTCAGACATGACTGAGTGACAGAACTGAACTGAAGCCAGCCAGGCTCATAACAGTAGTAGAATGTTTCAGATTCAAGAAAGTAAAAATATCTACAACTTACTCAAAATCTCTAGAAATATGAAAGCCAGTAATAAGTGTTAAAACTGAAGTGGGTATGATATGTATAAAATGATTTTATTTTCACATATATTTTGATGCCATAATATGTATACGCCTCAAGAACATTCATCTGAATTTCCCCAGTTATTTGAATAAATAGATCTGTGCTTTATCAGTGTCTTTGTAAAGCTTTACATGAGCAGACGTATCCAGGACTTCATTTTTAAAAATAGACAGCTGCAGAGCTGTAACATTCCAAGTCAGTGACACATTTATAAGAAGCTTAAACATTTGCTCAAAGATGACTAAAAAGCTTCATTCTGGGTTGACCTGGTAGCTAAAGTTGACACATTCATTGTCTATATTAAGGGTTAATATAAACAAACACCAATTTCCACTCTAATTACAGTTTAAGAAATATTAAATTACATTTAAATTTGAACCAAATAATGAAAAAATTCTGAGGCATCAATGAAAAACACCAGAGGTTTCCTGAAACGCATTTTGAAAATATGTTGGTATGTGGTAACTCACTTTCAAAATACTTTGTCTTTCTCTCCAGAAGCCACACAATTCAATTTATGCTGTTCATCACCCTTAACTTTAGGGCTGATAATGTACTAGGAACTAAATTCCAATAAATTTATCTATCACAAAGTATTTAGGATTAAATCAACTATGACTTAATTTGGTCATTATTTATATGAATGTATAAGTTACTAAAATACTGTAATTTTCAGGCATTTCATTCTCACTTGCAATATGAGCATGCAATAAGCTAACAGTTTTGATTTTTGTACTTACAATATAAAATCACTTAAGATTGAACTCTGCAGCCCTCTAGAATGCAACCTACTGTCCTTGAAATATTAATAGAGTTGAAATTATAGCATTTCCTTCCAGATGAGCTTTTTATATTCCTATTGAAATATCTGGGGATGTGTCTTTGTTATCATTTTAGAATGCTGTGAAAATGGCCTTAAGAGGCAGATGTCTTTAAGAGGACTTCAGACCTTTTCAAGAGTTATGTCTGCAAGGTTTGAGTGGATGCAATGTGAAATAACATCCTGTTTCTGATTATTCACAAGTCCTTTCTCATCACAAAGCGCAGTATAATTTTCTTTAAAAAATCATCTCTGTAAAGTCTAGAAAATAAATAGCATTTTGAATAAGTGTTTACTATTAGTGCTTTCAGGAAGTAGATTCTTTGCTATTAAATGCTCCATCTGGCATACTGAAGTGTTATAAGAACACTGTACAAATGTTTCTGCTCTAAAACCATCCATCTTATTTTTATAAATCCATTTATAAGCAAAGAATTTCTTGTAGATATCTTCACATATATAGTTTTCATTTGTCAACTAATTTAAGTGCCAGGAGTTACCATTAATTTGTCAGTCTGTCCCTTGTACCAGAGACTACCACTGGATGTATTCTATTTATTTCACTCTGTAGCAACAGCACTGTTAAAGTTAGAACAAATAGGAAACTCATTTTTACATTTTTTATATTAAGTACACATTTTTAAGTACTTAGACTTAAGTGGAAAACAATGATTAACAGGTGTTCTAAGTTTAAGAAACTGACTTCAATTTTAGCTACTCTAGGAACACTTTTCTTGTTGCCTTAACTCTTTAAGGTCTAAGAGGTGGTCCTTGACCTCTCAACACTACTTTTTAGATAGTTTTAGTTTTGAGGATAATATTTTTGGAAAATTATTTGTAAACAGCTTGCAATATGATGAAGAAGATACTAAGAGTTCAAAAATCTTCATTTTCTCTTTCTTCTAGCATTTATGAGTTCTTCTACCTTGGGTATATTATTTTCAATTAAACACTTTTGAGAATTAGCACACTGAAGAAACTATTAAAAAGCTGCACCTAAATTAAAAATTAGGCAAAAGAATGACTCCACAACTTTTCAAAGGATCAAAGTGAAGTGTTTAACAATCCTATCCAAGAGTTATTTGATTTTCTAGAGAAAAATGCCCTTGATTAATTGAATATTTACCATTACTTTTGATTCAGGCTCTCCAGCATAACATGATATCTTCCATATATTTGTCTGGTAGAGATTAAAGTTACTTTTGTCTGTATATCAGATAATAGTAACCCAGAGGTCACTGTTTTGTTGCCTTATAATCCTATTGACCTATTTTATATCTCAATTGCTAATCTGTTTCTATAATTTTTTCAATGCTAACACATACCCAATGTGTACTCTGTACTATTTATTCAGTACTCACAGCATACTATCAAAATTTCTTTTTAACTGAATTTACCATTGTGCAGTTTCTCTCATTAAATAGCTAAATGTGTCACATTGTCATCCTATATTTGCATGCATCATTTATAATGTTTTGGAAAAAGTACTTTGACAAAAGCTATCAGTACATCTTTGCTGTTGAAACAGTTTTCTTTCTTAGCACCATTTCTGTCTTAGGTCTAGTGTTTTGTTTGTTTTTTTCTTACAACCTCTAAACTGTGAGGAAGTTATTGCTTTGTAGCTGTCAGGGCTTTTGCCTAAATTCACTTTTAATATGGAATCCTGTGTATTAGGACTTCCCTGGTAGCTCAGCTATTAAAGAATCCACCTGCACTGCAAGGTCTGCAAGGAGACCTTGGTTCGATTTGTGGGTTGGGAAGATCCTCTGGGGAAGGGACAGGCTATTCACTCCAGTATTTTTGGGCTGCTCTGGTGGGCTCAGACAGTAAAGAATCTGCCTGTAAGCAATAAATGCTGGAGAGGGTGTGGAGAAAAGGGAACCCTCTTACACTGTTGGTGGGAATGCAAACTAGTACAGCCGCTATGGAAAACAGTGTGGAGATTTCTTAAAAAACTGGAAATAGAACTGCCATATGACCCAGCAATCCCACTTCTGGGCATACACACTGAGGAAACCAGATCTGAAAGAGACACGTGCACCCCAATGTTCATCGCAGCACTGTTTATAATAGCCAGGACATGGAAGCAACCTAGATGCCCATCAGCAGATGAATGGATAAGGAAGATGTGGTACATATACACCATGGAATATTACTCAGCCATTAAAAAGAATTCATTTGAATCAGTCCTAATGAGATGGATGAAACTGGAGCCCATTATACAGAGTGAAGTAAGCCAGAAAGATAGAGAACATTACAGCATACTAACACATATATATGGAATTTAGAAAGATGGTAACGATAACCCTATATGCAAAACAGAAAAAGAGACACAGAAATACAGAACAGACTTTTGAACTCTGTGGGAGAAGGTGAGGGTGGGATGTTTCAAAAGAACAGCATGTATATTATCTATGGTGAAACAGATCACCAGCCCAGGTGGGATGCATGAGACAAGTGCTCGGGCCTGGTGCACTGGGAGGACTCGGGGGAATCGGGTGGAGAGGGAGGTGGGAGCGGGGATCGGGATGGGGAATACGTGTAAATCCATGGCTGATTCATATCAATGTATGACAAAACCCACTGAAATGTTGTGAAGTGATTAGCCTCTGACTAATAAAAAAAAAGAAAAAAAAAAAGAATCTGCCTGTAGTGCTGGAAGCCTGGGTTCGGCCCCTGGTTGGGAAGATCCCCTGGAGGAGGGCATGGCAACCCACTCCAGTGTTCCTGCCTGGAGAATCCCATGGACAGAGGAGCCTGGCGGGCTACAGTCCACGGGGTCGCCAAGAGTCAAGCACGTCTGAGCGACGAAGGGCAGGACAGCACAGCCCGTGCGCTCACGGATTATCCACACTGGAAGGGGCGCTTTGCTTCCTGCTCCCGAGACCCACAAGAAGAGATGTCCTCCGAAACGTTGCCGCTCTTCTGTTCTCCGTGCTCATGTCCACGGAGAAGCAGAGGGTAAGTCCCACCCTGGGGAGGAGAGCCGAGGCTTGCTCACCCCACCCGCATCCTCCTGGGAGCCAGCTTTGCGCAGGTCGCAAGCATGCTGCCACTCCTTGAATGGTGCCCTCTCCCTCACCGCTCGGAAGGCTCACGTGAATTTTCCTTCTGTAGCTGCGTCTTTCACAGTAACAAAAGCAATATTCTGGTCATTATCTGATTGATTCCCTTTAATTCATTCTTTATCTGTTCAGAATTCTGACAGGAGAATTGTTAATCATATTGAGCGACCCCTTCAGAGTGTCAAGTAGTTTCTAGTAATCTATTCATAAAATATTGCTTCCCATGAAAAAAATAGAAACTGTTAGAGTGTTCTCATTCAATTATATTGTTGTTAAGTCTTGGAATTAATTGTCCTAGTATTTCTTCAGGAAACCAAATGAAATTAAATCCTGCATGTATTAAAATCATGCTGTTTTATCTATTGAATAAGAAATAATTACTTTAAAGATTTTTTTGAAAATGAAATGAGACTAAAAATTCAGTAAATATTAAAGATTCTTTGCTAAACCACCTTTTACTTGAATTTTGACACAATATTTGCCAAATAGTCACTGATTTGAAGTCTGTCAAAACAATTTCAATCAAAATCAGCACACTTCTGTTTAGTATAGAGCGCAATTCTCACATGAACAAAGAATTTTTTTTTTTTAATTTTGTAGAGCTTTCAAAAAGATATTTCAGCACATAAAAGATGAGGTTATATTTAGGGTATATATATTTATATATATATTTATATTCAAGACTGTAGAGTTATTGTCAAGTTGAAGGTTTTCCTCCAGTATGTCAGTTTTTGCAAAGTGTTATCATTAGCCCTTTAAAATAAAAATCTTTAAAGTCCCAAATATGCCTTAGTATAAGATACACTATGAGTGCTGAAATATATGTATTTTATCCATTCTAGAGTAACAGATATCTCATACATTACAATAATAGCATGTTACAGTAATATAAGAGCAAATATTTTTTAGAATTTACCGTGTGGCAGATGCTGGACTAGCTAGCTTTCAGAGTGCTTTTAATTCTTGGAATGTTTATGTATCAAACACTGTTATTTCCCCCACTTTAAAGATGTGTATCCCAGGAAATAGGGGTCTTAAGTAACTTATCCAATGTTAAACAGACTTAAAGGGTTTCAAACCATACATGTCTAAGTCCAGAATGTTTACCCTTAAGGATGACACCAGGCTACTTCTCTTGTACAGATTCTTCTATAGTAAAGGCCTAGTTTCACAAATATCTGCAGGAAATCATCACAATCATTACCCTTTCCCAGGAGCTGCTGAAGAGGTCCAGAAAATGCAACCTAAAAATCCTGCAAGGGAGTCAACTGAAAGTGGACCAAATTTTCACCAGTGAAAGTCTTGATATAAAAGTGAATTAGCAGATAAATTTTCTCTTTTCTTCCATTCAGTATCTCTAAAGATGTCCATTGAGAGTTGTTTACCAGCCATTCTGGTTTTAACTCGAGGCCATTTCGGTAACTTACTTACTGATGTTTTGCACTGTTTGCTTTCGTGCCTCACACTGCTGTTTCTCTCACGGATGTTTCTGTAGGATTTTAGTCTCCAGTAAATGTAAGCACTTTTATGCCTCAGGCTCTGCCATTTCCAAGGACCTTGCTTTATCATCCCATCTGTTTTCCACTTTACTGTAAAGAGTTCAACACCCTGTTAGTTATACATTACTTCTAAGAAGCCATCGTTTTTATGTCTAAACCCCAACGTAAAATGTAGGAATCCAGTTAATGCTATTAAATGAATATTTCCATGTGCACACATACTCACTTGTATGCAACATATAAAATGATGGATAAAACTTATGAAACCAGTAAATAAAGTTATATCCATTTGGTGGTTATGTTTTATGTATATTTGATCATATTAGCTGTTTCACATGTTGCCATTTAATCTTTCCAAGAAGTATGTAAGGGAGGTATTAAGTTATAATTTTCACCATTTAAGCAGATGTTGACTAATACAATAAAAATATATATATCTCATAGAAATCCAGTTTTCATTTCCTTTGAATGTATACCAAGAAGTGGAATTGCTGAGTTGTATGGTAGATATATTTTTAATTTGTCTAGGAACCTCCCTGTGGTTTTCCACAGTGATTGGATCAATTTACTTTCCTACCAACGATGTATGTAATTCACTTTCCACCATACTCTTTCCAGAGCCTGTGGCCTCATCTTTTTGATAATAGCCGTTTTAACAGGTGGGAGGGGTTGGTCTCAGATTTAATTCTTTGAGAAATTTCCCACCCAATTCATTAGGCAGAAACCAAAACACTGTTTCTACTTCTCCATTTGGCCCCGAGCTGCTGCCATTCCAACACTGACACAACTTGTGAGATCTTTCAGGACCACTGATCTGCGTTTACTATAATTCCACACCTAGAATTCAGTGCATATTTCTACATCTTCTGCTCATTAGAAATGCTTTGACCTAAGAAACTCTACACATACTCCAGGGCCGATACAAGACCACAGGGAAGAAAGCCTCGTAAATCTGTGCACCAGTCATAGGAATCCAATTTAGTTCCTCTGTGCATATTTCCATGACAACGGAAGAGAGAGCGTGAAGGCTGGAGTTAGCCATATTCAGCATTTAGAAACTTGGTCAGAACTTAAATTCTTTGCAATATATAGCCGTTTATATTTTATCAATGAATGTCTAAAGGGCCTATAAAGACCTATTAATTATAGTTAAATTAACATAATTTAACTATAATTATAATTTAATTTAAAATTTAATTTAATTATAGTTAAATTATATTTAAATTACGTTAAATTATTAACATAATTTAACTATAATTAAATTATATAATATAATATTATAAAATATATAATATAATCTTTAATTAATATAGTTAAAGTCAGTTAATCTAAACCAGCACCACCACCAGCCCACTGGTAAGAAGGGTGCCTGTCTTATAACAAGGTCTGGTCAAGTGTCACACTCCCTAAGTCCTCCTGGAAATGTTTATATAAATACATGTCATTTTAATCTGGTTATTAAATCAAATTATCTAGAGCTTTGTTTAGTTCCAGTTACTGTACACATCAGAAAGTAATAGAATTGAAAGTCTAATAAGTTCTTATTGGATTAGCTGATCCAGGTTGCTATAACAAAAGTACCATAGGCTGAGGGGCTTAAAAAACAAACTTTTTTTTCTTAATCACAGTTTTTCAGGCTTGAAATCAGAGATCAGAGTGCCAGCATGGTTGAATTATGTCTCTTCTTGTATGGGAATTAATTACTTTCCCTAATTATCTTCCAAAGCCCTTATCTCATAACACTATCACACGACTGTTTAGGCTTCAACACATGAATTTTGAAGATCCACAGACATTCAGTCTGCGTTATCATAGTTGTTTTATTTATTTTTGGTAGGTGAAAAAAGTGAGAACATTTGTATATGACATTTCCAACTCTTCAGTCACCTGGGGAAAAAGTCATTTAACTGTATTTATATATTCTTTCTGGCTAATAAAACAGGTTGTACATTTTCATTGTTCGGCACTAGAGTGATGCCATTGTTTGTCTTGTCTTTGATTCTCTGACATTTGTTGTAATATGCAAAATAAGGCTTTTAGAATAATTTTAAATAAAATTGCCATTGGTTGTCTTTGTGGCAGTAACTCATATAAATGGATTTTATGGAAATTGAAGATACATCTTCAGAATACGTGAACTTTTGTCATTGTTGAATATATCTCATTGTTTCTAGTTCTAACAGTGGGAAGCAATATGATAAAACATGGAGAAAATTTTAAGAGTTGTCTAAAGGTGATAGGTTTTAAACCTCTTTGACCTCTGGCTATCATAGACCTATCTTGAAGACAGCAGTTTGGAAAGGCAGTCCCTACTATTGAAAGCAGAGAACTTATACTTCATTCAGTTCCCAGATGTCTGCTTTAAATGCGCTCATCGTCAGTACTTGTGGCTGTCCAGTCACTAAGTCGGGTCCAACTCTGTGCAACCCCAGGGACTGCAGCACGCCAGGCTTCCCTGTCCTTCACCATCTCCCAGAGCTTGCTCAAACTCAGGTCCATTGAGTCAGTGATGCCATCCAACCATCTTATCCTCTGTTGTCCCCTTCTCCTCCTGCCCTCAATCTTTCGCAGCATCAGGATCTTTTCCAGTGAGTCGGTTCTTCACATTAGGTGGCCAAAGTACGCAAACTTCAGCTTCAGCATCAGTTCTTCTAATGAATATTCAGGACTGATCTCCTTTAAGATGGACTCATTGGATCTCCTTGCAGTCCGAGAGACTCTTCTGAGTCTTCTCCAGCACCACAGTTAGAAAGCATCAATTCTTCAACACTCAGCCTTCTTTATGATCCAATTCTCACATCCATATAAGACTACTGGAAAAACCATAGCTTTGGCTATACGGACCTTGGTCAGCACAGTAATGTCTCTGCTTTCTAATATGCTGTCTAGGTTTATCATAGGTCTTCTTCCAAGGAGTAAGCATCTTTTTATTTCATGACTGCAGTCACGATCTGCAGTGATTCTAGAGCCCCCAAGATAGAATCTGCCACGCTTCCGCTTTTTTCCCATCTATTTGCCATGAAGTGATGGGACCAGCTGTCACTAATTTCGTTTCTTGAATGTTCAATTTTTAAGGCAGCTTTTCTTTCTCTTCTTTCACCCTTATCAAGAGGGCTTTTAGTTCCTCTTTACTTTGTGCCATTAGAGTGGTATCATCTGTATATCTGAGGCTGTTAACATTTCTTCTGGCAATTTTTATTCCAGTTTGTAATTTATACAGCCTGGCATTTTGCATGATGTACTCCTCATATAAGTTAAATAAGCAGGGTTACAATAGAGAGCCTTCACATACTCCTTTCCCAATTTTGAACCAGCCTGTTGTTCCATGTCTGGTTCTAACTGTTGCTTGTTTACATGCATACAGGTTTTTCAGTAAACATGTAATGTGGTCTGGTATTCCCATCTCTTTAAGAATTTATCAGTTTGCTGTGATCTACACAGTCAAAGGTTTTAGCCTAGTCAATGAAGCTTAAGTAGATTTTTTATTTCTGGAATTCCTTTGCTTTTTCTATGATCCAATGGATGTTGGCAATTTAACCCTCTGATTTTATGTAATTAGTAAATTAGAAGCCCTGAATTATCTGGAGCAATATAAAGAGCATTCAGATATTTACACATTTGAACATGACAAATAAATAGCTGTGAAACAAATATCTTTGTGATGCACACATTTAAAGTATGTGATTAATAACAACTTCCATACAGCACAGGGCACTCTACTCAGCAATCTTAACCACCATCATCTAAAAAAATCTAAAAAAGAGAGGATATGTGTATGTATAACTGATTCACTTTACCTCACAGCAGAAACTAACACTGAATGAGCTATACTCTAATAAAAATTAATTAAAAATACTATATTTAGGACATAAATATTAGATTCTCCAAATTACTCAATATAGGAGGAATAGTGATATAAAAATTGAACCTAATTCATGTCACTAAAGTTTGACCTAAGAAGAAAAAGCAAGCTGTAAAGAACGGTATGTGTGGAATATACCCATAATCATAGAACTCTATCTCTGAGAATACATAATTTAATTCTGTTTGTTTAAATCTTTTACACCTATCATTTTAATAAAATCACATCCTCAAATACATAAATTGTAAATCTAAATTGATATTGTCAAATTATTATCATTAATAATGGGGTTTTATTTACACAGTGAAACTAATAAATTATTACTGAGTAATGGTAATATGATTGTTGTCACTAAACCCCAAAACACACATGAAAATGAGTTCACTTATATAGCAAGTATCCCCTTTTAAATATGTCAATGTCTTATACTTCCCTTCAGTATCATCTATATAGCCTACTTACGGGGGATGAAAAGTCTGCCCCAAAAGACTATATTAAAGCTAGGAAACAGATCCCAGAAAGGTAAACTAGAAAGTGAAGGGGTTAATCTGTGACTGTAAAGGGAAGATTAAAGGCAATATTGTAGATTTCAGAGCTGATAATTCAATAACCAAGTGTCAGATTTGTTTATATTCATTTTGTAAAATCTTTCATCATATTGACAATCACTATGTTAAATTCAAAGTTCTCACCTTACATCCAAGGCCCCCTCCTTTATCTGTTATGAAAGTGTTATTATAACCCAAGAGTGGGCTGTTAGGACAGAGGCAAGAGAATAGTTTGTAAGTAAAGTCCTCCCTCGTGGCTCAATGGTAAAGCATCGACCCACCAGTGCAGGAGATGCCAGAGACCTGAGTTCTATCGCTGGGTTGGTAAGATCCCCTGGAGGAGGAAAGGGCAGCCCACTCCCATGTTCTTGCCTGGGAAATACCATGGACAGAGGATCCTGGTGAGCTAGAGGCTATGGAGTGGCAAAGAGTTAGATATGACTGAGCAACAAGTAGAAAGATAAAAACTTACCTGGGACTAAAAATTGTGGAGTAAGAAATACCAAGAACTCATTTCTCCATTGAAACAATAGCTGGGCTGGCATCTGCTTTAAGAATCAACGTTCTGAAACTCTGGAATCTAGTAAAAGATTGATAAAAACCAAAGACTGTTTATAGGAGAAGGAAGGTAATACATTTGTATAAGATCGTCTTGCCCTTTTGCTTTGCTTGCCCATCATCCCCCATCTCTTTCCTCAGAGATAGCTTTAGGGATGGCAGTCCATTTTCCCTGCGTGTCATGCTGGAGCCAGAGGCAAAGGTATGTACCCTCTGTCAGTGACCGCGCCTCTGTGTCTTATGCACCCAGCAGGGCCCTGAGGGAACACTCAGGGCCTTATATATAATTTTTTTTCACTTTGAAACATGCTTAGGATTAGAGCCGTAGTCTGAGCAGCGTGTGTTAGAAATACGTGAGGACGTGTATCAGTCACAGGTGCTGGTGGGCCTGATCGGCTCTGCCCAGAGCAGCATGCCTTCCTACAGCCCCAGCGTGATGTCGTGCGGAGGACATCGTTGTAATGGCAGGACCTTGTCACAGATGGCAAATGCAGAAGTGAGGGCTGTATCCTGGGATAATGGATATGGGGGCTTATAATGATTGCCCACATGCCTTAGACACAATCAAGACAGGCCACACGTTTATTCATGTGAATTAGAGAAGCACAAAAAAAATGAGGTAGGAAATCTACTGACTGGTGGGGATAGGTAGGCCAAGAGCTTTAGATCACTTAGAAGGTTTAGGGAGGGAGCGTAGACAGCACACATGTCTAAATTAACCACAGGGCACTGCTGCATGGTCAGTCTGATCAATGGACCGCAGCCTTGTCTAACTCATTGCGCTGAGCCATGCCCTGTAGGGCCACCCAAGGCCAAGGGGCCTGGTGGAGAGCTCTGGCCAAGCATGGGCCACGGGAGGAGGGAAGGGCAAACCAGTGTTCTTGCCTTGAGAACCCCGTGAACAGTATGAAAAGGCCGAAAGATAGGACACTGAAAGATGGACTCCCCAGGCGGGTAGGTGCCCAATTTGATACTGGAGATTAGTGGAGAAATAACTCCAGAAAGAATCAAGAGACGGAATCAAAGCAAACACAACATCCAGTTGGGGATGTGACTGGTGACAGAAGCAAGGTCCGATGCTGTAAAGAGCAATATTGAATACGAACCCGGAATGTTAGGTCCATGAATCAAGGCAATTTGGATGTGGTCAAACAGGATATGGCAAGAGTGAAGGTTGACATTTTAGGAGTCAGCGAACTAAAATGGACTGAAATGGGTAAATTTAACTCAGATGACTACTATATCTACTACTGTGGGCAAGAATTCCTTAGAAGGAATGGAGTAGCCATCATGGTCAACAAAAGAGTACAAAATGCAGTGCCTGGATGCAATCTCAAAAATGATAGAATGATCTCTGTTCATTTCCAAGGCAAGCCATTCAATATCATGGTAATCCAAGTCTATGCCCCTGCCAGTAACACTGAAGAAGCTGAAGTTGAAAGGTCATATGAAGACCTATAAGACCTTCTAGAACTAATACCCCAAAAAGATGTCCTTTTCATTATAAGGGACTGGAATGCAAAAGCAGGAAGTCAAGAAACACCTGGAATATCAGGCAAATTTGACCTTGGAGTACGGAATGAAGCAGGGCAAAGGCTAAGAGTTTTGTGAAGAGAATGTACTGGTCATAGCAAACACCCTCTTCCAACAATACAAGAGAAGACTCTACACATGGACATCATCAGATGGTCAATGCTGAAACCACATTGATTGTATTTTTTGCAGACAAAGATGGCGAAGCTCTATACAGTATGCAAAAACAAGACCAGGAGGTGACTGTGGCTCAGAACATGAACTCCTTATAGCCAAATTCAGACTTAAATTGAAGAAAGTGGGAAAAACCACTGGACCATTCAGGTATGACCTAAGTCAAATCTCTTACGATTATACAGTGGAAGTGAGAAATAGATTTAAGGGACTAGATCTGAAAGACAGAGTGCCGGATGAACTATGGACAGAGGTTTGTGACATTGTACATGAGGCAGGGATCAAGACCATCCCCAAGAAAAAGAAATGCAAAAAGGCAAAATGGTGATGTGAGGAGGCTGTGAAAACCACTATGAAAAGAAGAGAAGCCAAAGGCAAAGGAGAAAAGGAAAGATATTTCCATTTGAATGCAGAGTTCCAAAGAATAGCAAGGAGAGATAAGAAAGCCTTCCTCAGTGATCAGTGCAAAGAAAGAGAGGAAAACAATAGAATGGGAAAGACTATCAATCTCTTCAAGAAAATTAGAGATACCAAGGGAACATTTCATGCAAGGATGAGCACAATAAAGGACAGAAATGGTATGGACCTAACAGAACCTAACAGAAGATATTAAGAAGAGGTAGCAAGAAGACACAGAACTGTACAAAAAAGATCTTCATGACCCAGATAATCATCATGGTGTGATCACTGACCTAGCACCAGACATCCTGGAATGCGAAGTTAAGTAGGCCTTAGAAAGAAGCATCACTACGAACAAAGCTAGTGGAGGTGATGGAATTCCAGTTGAGCCATTTCAAATCCTGAAAGATGATGCTGTGAAAGTGATGCACTCAATATGCCAGAAAATTTGGAAAACTCAGCAGTGGACACAGGACTGGAAAAAGTCAGTTTTCATTCCAATCCCCAAAAAAGACAATGCCAAAGAATGCTCAAACTACCACACAATTGCACTCATCTCACATGCTAGTAAAGTGATGCTCAAAATTCTGCAAACCAGTCTTCTACAGTACGTGAATCAAGAACTTCCAGATGTTCAAGCTGGTTTTGGAAAAGGCAGAGGAACCAAAGATCAAATTGCCAACATCCATTGGATCATCAAAAAAGCAAGAGAGTTCCAGGAAAACATCTTTTCTGCTCTATTGACTATGTCAAAGCTTTTGACTGTGTGGATCACAACAACCTGAGGAAATTCTGAAAGATATGGGAATACCAGGCTACCAGACATGCCTCCTGAGAAATCTATATGCAGGTCAAGAAGCAACAGTTAGAACTGGACATGTTACAAAGACTGGTTCCAAATTGAGAAAGGAGTACGTTAAGACTGTATATTGTCACCCTGCTTATTTAACTTATGTGCAGAGTACATCATCAGAAATGCTGGACTGGATGAAGCACAAGCTGGAATCATGATTGCCGGCAGAAATATCAGTAACTCAGAATTGCAGATGACATCACCCTTATGGCAGAAAGCAAAGAAGCACTAAAGAGCCTCTTGATGAAAGTGAAAAAGGAGAGTGAAAAAGTTGGCTTAAAGCTCAACATTCAGAAAACTAAGATCATGGCATCTAGTGCCATCACTTCATGGCAGATAGATGGGGAAACAGTGGCAGACTTTATTTTGGGGGGCTCCAAAATCACTGTGGATGGTGACTGCAGCCATGCAATTAAAAGACACTTACTCTTTGGAAGGAAAGTTATGACCAACCTAGACACCTTATTAAAAAGCAGAGACATTACTTTGCCAACAAAGGTCTATGTAGTCAAAGCTATGGTGTTTCCAGTGGTCATGTATGGTTGTGAGAGTTGGACAATAAAGAAATCTGAGCACCGAAGAACTGATGCTTTTGAACTGTGGTGCTGGAGAAGACTCTTGAGAATCCCTTGGACAAAAAGGAGATCCACCCAGTCCATTCAAAGGAAATTAGTCCTGAATATTCACTGGAAGGGCTGAAGCTGAAGCTGAAACTCCAATACTTTGGCTCCCTGGTGCGAAGAACTGACTCATTTGAAAAGACCCTGATGCTGGGAAGGATTGTAGGTGGGAGGAGAAGGGGACGGCAGAAGATGATGATGGTTGGATGGCATCACCAACTCAATGGGCATGAGTCTGAGTAAGCTCTGGGAGTTGGTGATGGACAGATGCCCGATGTGCTGTAATCCATGTGGTCAGAAAAAGTCGGACATGCCTGATCGACTGAACTGGACTGATTTTCTGCATGGAATCTCCCATCTAGAAAAGCTAAGTATGGATGATGAAGAAATGACTGCCATAGTTGGTTATTGAAGATCAACATATGCATGGGAGAAGAGCTTTTATTAAGAAGAGTATGTGAATTCTACATATTTGACATTCATGACTTAGGACATTTGTTCAACAAATATTCTTAAATGCCCACTGTTTACATTGTGCTTTAATTCTAGACACTGAAAATATCAAAAACAAAAGTCTAGGATCTAGCAGAAAAAAATGCACAAAAGAAAGATTTACAACTGTACATGATAGTTACCGAATAACATAAAATTGAAACATAGATGTTGAAACTACCAAAATCATCTAGGGAAAATGCATTAGCTTTTCAGAAAGAGTAATGTTTTAAAAGATTGTATGAGCATAAATTAAACTGGACACATTCCAACACATTGCCCTGAATGATTAAAATGAATTCTATTTTGTGAAAGTGGGTGACAATATAGCTTTGTTAGAAGGTAAATAGTATAAAAGCACTTCTTACCTACCTAGATAAAATATTGAACATCATCAAAGAATTCTCGTTAAAATTTAGAAAGTTCAAATATTTAAATAGTCCAAAGATCAAATATTTAAAAAATCCTAAGATTTAGAAATTCTGTTTAAATAAAAAAGAAAGAATGTAGAAACAGTATAAAATAAATTAGAAACAATAGTTTAATGATTATTTTAGTTATTTTTGTTTCGAATTCTTTTGCTATTACTTTTATAATGATAGCAAACTCTTATTAAAATATTTTTATCTTATTAAAATATTTTATTTTTATATGTATATATATACAGTGTTTGATATATCTCTGGTTGGCTTTGAACAAGAAGAGACCTTATGTAGACATTGTGCTGAGATTTTTTTCCAGGAAAAATGGACAAAATTATATTCCTTCTGGACTGATGTTATAACATTGGCCATTCTCCAAATTCACAGAAATTTATTATCAATAAAATCATCTTCATTACATATTTTTGAACTATAAAATATATAGTTTCACTTAGCATTTATTTGATAAATAGCATGATTAAAATTTTACAAATGTTTTATAGTTTTCTATGTATAGGTCTTTTGTTTCTTTAGGTAGATATACTCCTAAGTATTTTATTCTTTTTGTTGCAATGGTGAATGGTATTGTTTCCTTAATTTCTCTTTCTGTTTTTTCATTGTTAGTATATAGGAATGCAAGGGATTTCTGTGTGTTAATTTTATATCCTGCAACTTTACTATATTCATTGATTAGCTCTAGTAATTTTCTGGTAGAGTCTTTAGGGTTTTCTATGTAGAGGATCATGTTTATGTGCCCTTCATAATTTTCTCAATGAATGTTACTTTACCTACTCTATGCATTTTTCTATTTGAAGTAGATTTCTATGACAGATTTTTAAATTCAAATACAAACAGCAGTCTTTTCTTTTTTAAATGTGGGATTATAGAATTTCTAATAAAATGGTATGAAGATAACTTAATATAGTGCAATATTGCATACAATCTTATTCAAAAACATTTTTAGTAGCAAATAATTAAAGACTTTGGAACCGCATTTTGTACAGAAAATTTCAAGCAGTTCAAAAATTATCAACCGTGAAGAAAAACAAAAAGAAATAGTCAAGATATATCAAGCAAATGCACACTTTCTTTTTTCATTTTGCTTCTTTTATCACAATTCCTTGCTATGCTTACGAGCATCTGAATTCTGCAGCAATAAGTTTTTTAAAAACTGTTTGTGTAGAGCAAATGATAACATGGTGGCCCTACACAAACTGCCTTGATAGTGAAAATATTGTGTCTATTTTCTGAATAAGGTATAAGGGAATAAATAAGAAAGTCTTTCAGACTGCACAGCAGGGGGACGCTTGATCCAAAGCCAGATGAGACAGATTAGCTGTGGTGAAGGAAAAAGAAACAGAACGACAATTCTTCAGTTGCGGTCTGGAAGGCGGTGATGAGAATATAAGTGAGCACGCAGCAAGCTTCATAGCCTCCCCAGAAAAGCTCCAGTGGTGCAGATGTGGTGCTTTCCTCCTCTCAGCGCTGACAGATGGTGGGGGGGTGGTGGCCGCAGCAGCCAGATGACTGAAGCAGCTTTTGTTTGTTTAAACTTTCAAGTTTTCTACTTTTTATGGGTCTTTTGGGTTATGAATAATTTGTTTATTTTACTCTGTTCTTTGCTAGTTTTTATTCTTTCTCTAAGATAAACACCACTTTCTTAGGAAAGCAGTTCAGGTTGAAAAAACTTTCATAAAAATATCATTATTTAAGAAGGCAATGAGAAGATCGTTTTCAGGTTAGACAATGTACCTTCTTTCATACTCTGCAGCCAGCACCTAACCTAGTGTCTGGCACAGACTAGAGCTTCATTAATATTCACCTAGTGCATGAACGAATGACTTGGAATTGTTTTAGCATGTGATAGAGCAGAAGGCCTTTCAAATGAAGAGTATTCACCACATTACACCTGAAGTCTCGGTCCCTCCTCTGTCTGTTGTTGATATTTCCTTACAAATATATACTTATTTTTAACACGCTCTGACATTGCAAACTTGTCTGAGAACATATTTGTGGGAAAACAGCAAAATTGTGGCATTATAACAGAGGTAAATTATGTTTCATAATTGAAAATGATTTGTAAAATAACTTCTTCATGGAAGTATAGATGATTTACAAAATTATGTTAATTTTTGGTGTATAGCATAATGATTCAGTATTCTTGCAGGTTATACTCCATTATAGGTTATGACAGCAAAATTGGTATCATTCTCTGTGCAATACAATATGTGCTTGTTGCTTATCTATTCTATATATACTAGTTTATATCTGTTAACTCCATACACTTAATTTGCTCCTTCCGTCTTCCTTCTCCCCTTTGGTAACCACAAGTTTCTTTTCTTGCACCAATTTACATTCCCACCAACAATGTAAGTCTGTCTGTTTTGCATATACATGTATTTATATTATTTTAGATCCCACATATAAGTGATGTCATACAGCATTTGACTTTGTCTGACATTTCACTAAGCATATATATTCTCTAGGTCCATCCATGTTTCTACAGATGGCAATATTTCATTCTGTTTTGTGGCTGAGTAATACTACATTGTTTATATATGTTTTCTAAGCCAGCCATCTGTTGATGTACACTTAGGGTGCTTCTGTGGGCTTTTCTAGTGCCTCAGTGGTAAAGAAACCAGCTGTCAAGGCAGGAGACATGGGATCAATCCCTGGGTCGGGAAGATCCCCTGGAGAAGGAAATGGCAACCCACCCCAGTATTCTTGCCTAGGAAATCCCATGGACTGAGCAGCCTGGTGGGCTACAGTCCATGGGATTGCAAAAGAGTCTGATTCGACTTCATTACTAAACAACAACAACATCTTGACTACTGTAAATAATGCTACTATGAACTTTGGGATTGTGTATCTTTTTGAAGTAGTGATGTTATTTATTTTCTTAATGTAGACCCAGGAATGGAATTGCCAGATTGTATAGTAGTTCTATCTCTAGTTTTCTGAGGAATCTTTATACTGTTTTCCATAGTGACAATATCAACTTACATTCCCACCAATAGTGTACAAGGGTTTCCTTTACAACAACCTTGCCACACCGTTTGTAGACTTTCGGATGATAGCTCTTCTGACGGATGTGAGATAATACCTTATTTGGTATTGATTTGCATTTTCCTAATAATTAGCAATGTTGAGCATCTTTTTATGTGCTATTAGCCATCTGTATGTCTTCTTTGGAAAAATGTCTAGTTAGGTCTTCTGACCATTTTCCCTTTGGGGTTTTTTTTTTTTTTTTTAATGTAGTCTTGTACAGGTTGTAGATTTTGTACAGTAATCTGTCAGTTGGGTCCTTTTTGCAAATATTTTCTCCCCTTGAGTAAAATGTCTTGTTTTGTCAGTGATTTCCTTTGCTGTGCAAATGTTGTTAAGTTTAATTACATATCATTTGTTCATTATTGCTTTTATTTATTCTGCCTTAGGAGATTGACATAAGAAAATATTGCTATGATTTATGCTAAAGAGTTTTCTGTGTTTTCTTCCATGAATTTTATGATTTTAGGTCTTGCATTTATGTATTTCATCCATGTTGAGTTTGTTTTTACATGTGGTGTGAGGGATAATTGTTTTGCATATGACTCTTTATCTTTTCCAGCACTACTTGTGGAAAAGCCTGCTTTTCTCCATGTGTGTTTTTGTCTCTTTGTTGCAGGTTAATTCATTGTGAGTCTGGGCTGACATCTGGGTCCTCTATTCTGTTCCACTGACCCGTGTATCTGGTTCTGTGCCGATACCGCTCAGTTTTGATTCCTATAATTTTGTTGTATACTCTGAAAACTAGGAAGGTTATACCTCCAATTAGTTCCTTTTCTCCCCTTCAAAATTGCTTTCACAATTAGAGGTCTTTGTGGTTCCACGTATATTTTAGCATTATTTGTTTTAGTTCTGTAAAAATCAGCATGACTATTTTGACAGGGATGGTGTTAAATCTGTAACTGGCTTCGGATAGTATGTCCAACTAAACAATATTAATTCTTCCAATCCAAGAGCACAGGATATATTTCTATTTATTTGTATCATGCTCAATTTCCTTCATCGCTATCTCATAGGTTGCAAAATATAGGCTTTTCAGTGCCTTGATTAAGTTTATATATAGGTATTTTATTTCTTTATGTGGAATTTTAAATGAGATTTATTTTTACTTTCTTTTTCTGATATTTCACTATGAGTGTATAGGAATACAAAGCAGTTTTGTGTATTCATCTTGTGTCATGCAAGCTTACTGAACTCATTTATTAGTCTAATAGTTTCAGTGTGGAGACTTTAGGGTTCTCTATATAAAGCATCATTGTTATTGTTGTTGTTTATTGTTCAGTCACTAAGTCAGGTCTGACAATTGGCAATCCATGAACTGCGGCATACCAGGGTTCCCTGTCCTTTGCTATCTCCAAGAGTTTGTTCAAATTCGTCCAGTGAGTCAGTGATGCTATCTAAACATCTCATCCTCTGTCACCCCCTTCTCCGCCTGCCTTTAATATTTATCTTTCTCAGCATCAGAGTCTTTTGCAGTTAGTCAGCTCTTCTCATTGGGTGGCCAAAGTATTGGGGCTTCAATTTCAGCATCAGTCCTTCCAATGAATATTCAGGGTTGATTTCCTTTAGGATTGATTGGTTTGATCTCCTTGCAGTCCAAAGGACTCTCAAGAGTCTTCTCCAGCATCACAATTCAAAAGCATCAGTTCTTTGGCACTCAGCCTTTTTTATGGTCCTACTCTCACCTCCATGCATGGCTACTGAAAAAAAACATAGCTTTGACTGTATAGGGCTTTCTTGTCAAAGTGATATCTTTGATTTTAATATGCTGTCTAGGTTTGTCATAGCTTTCCTTCCCAGGAGCAAATGTCTTTTAATTCCATGGCTGTGGTCACCATCTGCAGTGATTTTGGAGCTCCCCCCCCCCCCAAAAAAAAAAAAAAAATCAATCACTGCTTCCACTACTTCCCCTTCTATTTGCCATGAAGTGATGGAACTGGATACCAGATGCCATGATCTTAGATTTTTTTTTTTTTTTTTTTTAGGCCAGCTTTTTCACACTCCTCTTTTACTGTCATCAAGAGGCTCTTTAGTTCCTCTTCTTTTTCTGCCATTATAGTGGTACCATCTGCATATCTGAGGTTGATGTTTCTCCCAGCAATCTTGATTCCAGCCTGTGCTTCATATCCCACCTGGCATTTGACGTAATGGACCCTTCACATAAGTTAAATAAGCAGGCTGACAATACATAGCCTTGGCATACTCTTTTCTCAATTTTGAACCATCCTGTTCTTCCTTCAGTTCTAACTATTGCTTCTTGACCTGCATGCAGGTTTCTTACGAGACAGGTAGGTGATCTAGTATTCTTAACTCTATAAGAATTTTCCACACTTTCTTGTTATCCACACAGTCAAAGGTTTTAGCCTGGTCCACGAAGTAGAAATAGATGTTTTTCTGGAATTCCTGTGCTTTCTCTAGACTCCAACAATGATGGCAATTTAATCCCAGGTTCCTCTGCCTGACCTAAACCCAGCTTGTACATTTGGAAGCTCATGGTTCGGCAGAACTTTACTAGCATGTGAAATAAGTGCAATTATGTGGTAGTTAGAACATTTGTTAACAGTGGTTTGCCCTTCCTTGGGGTTGGAATGAAAACTGACCTCTTCCAGTCCTGTGGCCACTGCTGAGTGTTCCACATTTGCTGACATGGTGAGTGCAGCACTTTCATATCATCAGTTAGCATTTTAAATAGCTCGATAGGGTTTCCATCACCTCCACTAGCTTTGTTCATAGTGATGCTTTCTAAGGCTCTCTTGACTTCACATTCCACAATGTCTGGTTCTAGGTGAGTGAGCACACCGTTTTGGTTATCCTGGTCATTAAGACCCAAAACATCTGCTTCACTGACTACACTAAAGGCTTTGACTGTGTGAGTCACAACAAACTGTGGAAAATTCCTAAAGAGATGGGAATACCAGAGCACCTTACCTCCCTCCTAAAAAACCTGTATGCAGGACAAGAAGCAACAGTTAGATCTGGACATGAAACAACGAACTGGTTCAAAACTGGGAAAGGAGTACATGAAGGTTGTATATTGTCACCCAGATTATGTAACTTATATGCAGAGTACATCATGCAAAATGCCACGCTGGAGGAAGCTCAAGCTGGAATCAAGATTGCCGGGAGAAATAGCAATAACTTCAGATATGCACTTGATAGCACTCTAATGGCAGAAAGTAAAGAGAAATTAAAGAGCCACTTGATGAAGGTGAAAGAGGAGAGTGAAAAAGCTGGGTTAAAACTCACCATTCAAAAAACTAAGATCATGGCATTCAGTCCCATCACTTCATGACAGTAGATGGGGAAACAATGGAATCAGTGACAGACTTTATTTACTTGGGCTCCAAAATCTCTGTGGACAGTGACTTCAGCCATGAAATTAAAATACACCTGCTCCTTGCAATAAGAGCTATGACAAATCTACACTGCATATTAAAAAAGAGAGAGACATTGCTTTGCCAACCAAGGTCCATACAATCGAAGCTATGATTTTTCCAGTAGTCATGTATGGATGTGAGAGTTGGACCATAAAGAAAGCTGAGCGCTGAAGAACTGATGCTTTCTAACTGTGGTACTGGAGGAGACTTGAGAGTTCCTTGGACAGCAAGAAGTTCAAACCAGTCAATCCTAAAGGAAATCAACCCTGAATATTCACTGGAAGGACAGATGCTGAAGCTGAACCTCCAATACTTTGGCTACCTGATGCGAAAGCCAACTCGTGGGAAAAGACCCTGATGCTGGGCAAGATTGAAGGCGGGAGGAGAAGGGGGCAAGAGAAGATGAGATGGTTGGATGGCATCATCAACTCAATGGACATGAATTTGAGCAAATTCTAGGGGATAGTGAAGGACAGGGAAGCCTGGTATGTGCTACAGTCCATGGGGTATCAAAAAATCAGACATGACTGAATGACTGAACAATAATAAGATCTTTTATTGTAGCATTTTCTGTGTATTCTTGCCCACCTCTTCTTAATATCTTCTGCATCTATTAGGTCCTTACTCTTTCTGTCCTTTATCTTACCCATCCTTGCATGAAATGTCCCCTTATTATCTCCAGTTACCTTGAAGATATTGCTAGTCTTTCCCATTCCATTATTTTCCTCTTGTTTCTTTGCGTTGCTCATTTAAGAAGACCTTCTTATCTCTCCTTGCTACTCTCTGGCACATTGCGTTCAGTTCGGTATATCTTTCCCTTTCTCCCTTTTCTTTCACTTCTCTTCTTTGCCCAGCTATTTGCAAAGCCTCCTCAGCCAGCCACTTTGCCTCTGAATTTCTTTTATATTGAGATGTTTTTGGTCATTGCCTCCTCAGGCACTCTTGTCCACCAGATCTAATCGTTTGAATCTATTCATCACCTCCTCTGTATAATCATAAGGGATTTGATTTAGTTTATACCCAAATAGCCTAGTGGTTTTCCCTACTTTGTTTCAGACATCATACTCCTTGATATTTACTTGGTAGTTACTCCTTGGTGTTGAAAACTTATGTTCACACATAAAAAGTACACATGGATATATGAAGCATATCTTTGTTAATAATTACCAAAACTTGGAAGCAACTGAAATGATCTTAATTAGATAAACAGATAAGCATACTGTTCCATGTAGACAATGCCCTATTATTTGGAAATAGAAATAAATGAGCTATCAATTCATGAAGAAATATGGAGAAAACTGAAATATATAGATATTACTAAGTGAAAGAAGCTCAGTCTGAAGCCTACATATTTATGTTTCCAACCATATGACATTCTGGAAAAGGCAAAACTCTGAAGAAAATAGTTAGCAGTATTTGGTAGTAGTAGGAGGGAGGAATGGATAGTTAAAGCACAGAGGATATTTAGAACAGTGAAACTACTTTTGCTAGTACTACTGTGGCAGACACAAGTCTAAATACATTTGTCCAAACCCATGGAATGTATAACACAATGGGTGGACCCTCATATAAACTCCAGTCCATCAATCATAATACATACCCCATCCTGGTTGGGATGTTGATAGTGGAGGAGGCTATGAGTGTATGGGGGCAACTTCGTATTTGTTCTGTTATTGCTGTGAGCATAAAACTTCCCTAAAGTCTGTTAAGAAAATGAGTGTGTTTAGAATTCTCTCGGGAATCTGCAAATACATATCTAGGGATTCTGATTCAGTTGGCCTCGATAAGTTTAGATCTTTATGTTTTAAACAAGCACCTGGTTAATTCTGGTGAAGGATTTCTGACAAGCACACATTGAGTAAAGCTGATTTTAAAGCCTTTAAAAAGGTATCTGTAAATTAATTTATTATATCTAACAGTACTTGTTCTTATAATGTTGCAAAGTGTGAAGGAATTAATTATTAGACTTGTGACCAGGAAAGAAAACTAAATCAGTCACATTGTGCAATACTTTTTAACATGTACATTTTTTTCAGGAAGATGATATCTAATATATGTCAAGAAATGGGGCAGTTTTCAGTAGCATAATTAAATATTTTTTCATTAAAGTACATTCAAGCTTATAGTTGTGAATAAAGTATTCATAAACTAGCTCTCTTGTGGTAAATGCAGCTATTCACTTGGTCTCATCAGCAAAATCGCTGTCACTGAGGTTTTTCTGTAATAATTTCAATTAAATTTTTTAACTCTTAAAACTAAACCAAGAATAACTAACTGATATCTCTTAAGTATGACTCCTCTTCAGTGATATGAGGCTCTTAAAAAACAAGTAATCCTTATCCTACAAGTGGAAATAAAAGAAAGAAATTTGCTCCTTCCATTTATGAAACTCCAGAAGCTGAAATATGCTCAGTCTTCCTGGATCTAATATCAGTTAGAATGACAGAGAATAGTGGGAAGCATCACAGAGTTTCATTTTTTGATGGCTTGGAGAATTCCAGTTATACCCTTTTATCTTGTTATAACCATTTGTGTACAAACATCACTACTATGTATATTTCATTATTTAAAATCCTGATTTATTTCATAGATTAGGGCATAATCCTGGGCATTTGACTTGGTTCTGGTGTTCAATTTTTTAAAGGCAGCATTGTAGTTGGAAAAATAATGTACTTGAATAAGCTACATTACTGTTAAAATTACAGTTCTATTATCTATTAATGGCTAAGTAATTTCCTCACTGAGCCTTAATTTCACTACCTGAAAAATAGAGTTGGTAATAATTTCCTGTCAGGATTACTGAGAATTATGGTGGCTCAGATGGTAAAGCGTCTGCCTGCAACATGGGAGACCCAGGTTTGTTCCCCAAGTTGGGAAGATCTGCTGGAGAAAGAAATGGCAACCCCTCCCCAGTACTCTTGCCTGGAAAATTCTGTGGACGGAGGAGCCTGATGGGCTACAGTCCATGGGGTTGCAAAGAGTCGGACTTGACTGAGTAACTTCATTTTCTTTTCTTTCTATGGAAGCAATATCCTTAAATCTGTAACCATAGTAAATATACATATTATTTATTTTTATTTACATTAATGTTTATATCACCATCCTAAAACACCATAACAAAATAAGGCCAATAAAAGTTATTTTAACTTTGAAAACAGTAAAGAATTAAAAAAATAAATGTTATCACAGAATGTTCTATGAAATAAGAAAATTGATAGATTTACATCTTCAATATGAATAGCATTGTATGACCTTATAATTTTAGTATCAGTATGCATATATAAAGGTGCTATACATTTGTGACTTTTAAAACTATATGGTTTTCTTTTACTCAGTGGCATAATATTTGTTTCATTTATGACACATGATATAAAATGCTTATTAATAGCAAATGTCAAATTTGACAGCTCCTGGTATACACATATACATATGTATTTCATGCAGTAAAATATTGATAGGTGTAAAAATGATATGATAATTGTTTGTAAGTAACTTACAGATGGCTTAGATCAGCCAACATTCAGATAAATGTCATCACAAGGAAATATGACAATTGCTAAACTCAGTGAATTTAGATTTATCATAATAATGGGGTGAATATTTATATTTTATTCTTTAAATGCTGCCATCACCAATTAATTCACAATTCGTGGAGAAAATTATGATCTACGTCTTCACATGGGTCAAGAGATAAAACTCTGTTAACATGATTAAAAAATAAGTGAAAATATAACTTTGGCTATAAATAGGAACTGGCCAATATGGTGGAGCATGCTGATAGCTTATGGTGAACAATGTTGGATTTGTGATCTCTGAAGAAGATTTAGCTTTGGGACCAGGGACCAGGCTTGATCACTCAAGAGTTTCTGTGTAGCAGAGTTTTATGAAAGTGAAAAGGTACAGAGAAAGCTTCTGACACAGACATCAGGAGGGGGAGAGAGAGTGCCCCCCCCTGGTATTTTTCACAAGGGAATTGTATACTTTTTTAGTTAGTAGTGGTATTAGTCGCTCAGCTGTGTCTGACTCTTCGTGACCCCATGGACTGTGGCCCACCAGGCTCCTCTGTCCATGGGATTCTCCAGGCAAGAATACTGGAGTGGGTTGCGATTCCCTTCTCCAGAAGATCTTTCTGACCCAGGGATTGAACCCAGGTCTCCTGCATTGCATTGAAGAGCTACAGGGAAGATCCACCTTTTTAGTTGGTTATTACAATAAATCAAAAGAATTTCTCAGGGTTGTTAAAGATCTTACCAGACCCACTCCCATAATATACATTCTAAGATAATAGGATTAGTCAGAAGGTTTTTTAAAGAAGGCGAAACTGTTCTCAAGCAGGATACATTGTTATTACATAATCCATAGTACAGTGTTTAAAATCAGTTCTTTGTTGTGTAATCATCAGTTCCAGGCTTAAAGAAAAAAAATGTTTTATGTGACTAAGACTAGGAATGCAGAGGAAAAAAAAGTTTGTCTTTTCTGCCTCCTTGAGAATTCCAGACCCTTTTCTCCTCCTCCAGAACCCTGGACTTCTTATCAACCTGCCTAGGAGTTGATTCTCTCAATGTGTTGTAGAAAAAATAATGTAACCTAGTGTTGAATAACAACAAACATCCTTCCGCAGTAAATACAGTTCAGGGAGACTTTAATTTAAAAAATAACAGTTTAATCTATGCTTCAAGATCTCAGGCATTGCTCTTCTAACGCATCAGCTCTGGATAATATGGTTTTCAGGTTTTACTTATTTATTTATTTTATCTTTCTTCTTAGCTGTGATGGGTCTTCATTGGGGCACACGTGCTTCTTTAGTTGCTGTGCGCGGGCTTGTCCTTGTGGGGGTTTCTCTTGAGGAGTCGGCTCTGGGGCACGTAAGCTTCAGTAGATGCGGTGCGTGGGATCAGCAGCCAGCAGCTAACGAGTCCAGAGCGCAGGCTCAGTAGTCGCAATGCATGGAATTGGTTGCTCCATGGCGTGTGTGGATCAGGTATTGAACTGGCTTCCCTTGCGTTGCATTGCAAGGTGGACTCTCAACCATGGGGCCACCGGGGAAGCCCCTACTGCATAATATATTTAGAAGCTGAAGTTCGATGAACATAGACAAGGGCAAAGATTCTAAAGTGCTCATCATTCAGTTAGTTTTTCTGTAATTAATTAATAATGAATACTTAAATACTGCTTGCTCTATACTTTTATTTTACGCCATTTTTAAGAGTTGGAAAAAAATTCAGTGGAAATAAATCTAACAAACGTGGCAGCACAGAGGTGCGCTGCTTGCTTGCTTCTTGCATCAAGTGGAAAATACCTGCCGTGAAGGCAGAGCGGTGTAACCAGCTGAGAGGCGCCATCTGTTCGCACCTTTAGGAGTTCTCTCCTCTCCTGCTTTCACGCTGAGGTCACACTCTCTCCAGCAAGCCCCACCCAACCGATGACTGCGCTTGCGGGGAGCCCTCGGGCCTGCTCCTTCCTGCCCAGCCCAGGGCTCCCCTGGAGGGCGGTCTGCTCCAGACCTGGTTTCCGGTGTACCCGGCCTTGGGCTGAGATGCTCTCTGCCAGCCCTGCGTCCCCCCGTCTTGCCTTTCACAGGTGCCGGGTTCGCGCGGCAATCTGAATGCTTCCGTTCACTAATCATCCTTCCCCCCTCTGGTTCATCTTTCCTAAGTTATATCTTTAATCTCAAGATAAACCCTGCCCTCCTAACTCCTCAGTGTCAGCTGTGAGGCAGCATACCTTAAGAAAATGAAACACTCATGTAATTAATTTTTGGTCTTTAATACCTGTAGCAGACTTCAGTGACATACTCTGAAGAGATCATAAGATTAGACAAAATGTCCCAGTTAATTGATGGAAACATTCTTATCCCCTTTTTGTTGTTGTACTCTTGGTACATAGACAAAGAAAGTGTTTTAGTCCATTTTGGCCGCTATAAGGAACTAACACACAGTGATTAGTTTGTGTTAGTCTGTGTTCTATAAACAGTAGAAATTTATTTTTCACAGCCAAGATCAAAGCGCCAGTTCAGTCTTGCAAGAGCCCGCATGCTGGTTCACTAACAGCAGCTGTTTTCACTGTGACCTCACGCTGGGGGTGGAAGGGGCAAGGGCTTCTCTCCCTGGGGTTCCTGCAGTGTCCTCAAGTGCTCAGTCCTGTCCAACCCTTTGGACATGAGCCTGCCAAGCTCCTCTGACCGTGAGATTTTTCAGGCAAGAATGCTGGAGTGGGTGGCCGTTTCCTCCTCCAGGGGATCTTCCTGACCCAGGGGACGAACCCAGGCCTTCTGTGTCTCCTGCTTTGCAGGCAGATTCTTTACCCACTGAGCCATCAGTGAAGCCTTTTATAAAGATACTAATCTCATTCATGTAGGGTCTGTGCTCACGACCGAATCGCCTCCCAAAGAACTTTAGAATTATGGCTTCTCACATTTCTTTTCAACATCTAACCTCATCTATAAACAATATTATTTTTACATGTAATGGTTTAGTCACTAAGTCATGTCTGAGTCTTGAGACCACATGGACTGTAGTCTGCTGCTCCTCGGTCCATGGGATTTTCCAGGCAAGAATACTGGAGTGGGCTGCTGGTTAAAAGTCAGTTATACAATACCAAAACCTTCTCAAGAAGAGAAATAGCACCAAGTTACCCAGATTTTGTTTCTTTTACCATTTTTTCAATAAAAGGACAGGACTGCTTGGCAGAATGGCTGGTTCTAGGACTGGGCAGGAAATATAAAAGATAAACCTGAGTATTCTTATAATGCCAGAAAGTAAGGAAGTGTTCAAAAAACAACCAAAAATAATCTCACAATGATAAAGATGTCAAAGGAACACAAGAATCAACTGAAAGAGCTCCCAAAGGCCAAGGCTGAACATTCTGAGCAATAAAATAAAGTAATACTGAGTTATAAAAAGTACAAAATAATATATATGAGGCCATATTAACATAATCAACTGAAAGAGCTCCCAGAGTCCAAAGCTGAACATTCTGAGCAATAAAATAAAGTAATAATGAGTTATAAAAAGTAAAAAATAATATATATGAGGCCATATTAACATAAATGATAGAATAAAGACGTAAAGAGCAGGAAGAATCAAATCTTCCACACAGAAAAATTTCAAATAATTTATATAGATATTTTGTCCTTAGTGAGCTATAGGGCATGGCTCCTCTCACCACAAGTGTGAGCTCCATAGTGACATTTTCCAGAGAGTGGAGAAAAATAACAAAGCCAGTTTTGCCCAGGGATGAGTGTTAACATCAACAATGATGACTTGTTAATAGTAAGCACACTTGATGTAGTGTGATGAAAACGACACGTCACCTCTACTATTTTCCTTCAAAAACACATAGCCACAGTCAAATCACTAAACATAAGATCTGAACAATCCCAACTGAGGAATATTTTATAAATATCTGATCAGTATGCCTCAAAACGGTCAAGGTCACCCAAAACAGGAAAATCTAGGAAACTGTCACAAAGATATGAGAAGTGAATATAATGTAAGATTCTAGAACAGAAAAAAGTGCACTAGCTGAAAGAGAATTTCTTAATAAATTTTGGACTTTATTAATAATGAATCAATACTGGTTCATTAATTGTAACAAATGTATCATGTTAATGTAAGATATAAAAAGGAAAGTAGGTGTGTAGTATGTGGAAAGTCTCTGTACCATCTTTTGTGTCGTATGTGGGAACATCTCACAATGTTTTTGTTAATCTATAACTGTTCTAAAAGAGTTTACCTTAAACATGAAATAAAAGGGAACATATAATTTGGCAAACCAAGAGGTAGAGAAAGAGATGGAGATAAAGAGGGGTAGGAACAGGCAGCAATGTTTTCATGCATCTTTTGTTTGTAGTTCATTTAGTTACTCACTGAATTTATGTCATGTATCTGATATTGGCACAAGCAACAGCGATAGAAAAATGAATGATTGATCTGCTTAATTCAGGTGTCTCAACAACAGGGAAAAATTCTTAACTCTGTAGTCACATCCCTTCCTTCGGTACTCATCCACACTGAAATTCTCTTGGTAACTTTATGACACCTAAGTATTTTCTATGTTAAGGTTCTTCCTTCCCTGGAAAAGCATTTGGCTCACATTGTGTGATGGATTATTCTTTAGATTTCAAGCTAAATGACACTTTCACAATGAGATTACTTCTTGCTTCATACCGAAAGGTGTCACCTTACATCCTATCATTGACAGTGCTTTTCTCTCTCATGGTGTTTGCCATGTTATATATTTGCATTGATAGCTATATTCACACTTGTCAGTCCCCATATCCGTGGTGAACAATGTCCACATTGCTGATGACACTATTGGTAAGTATTTAATAATTTGTTGTTGTTTCATCACCTGCTCATGTCCGACTCCTTGTGGCTCCATGGACTGTAGCACACCAGGCTTCCCTGTTCTTCACTGTCTCTCAGAGCTGGCTCAAGCTCATGTCCATTGACTACAATGGTGCCATCCAACCATCTCATCCTCTGCTGTACCCTTCTTGCCCTCAGTCTTTCTCAGCTTCAGGGGTCTTTTCCAATGAGTCAGCTCTTCCCATTGGGTGACCAAAGTATTAGAGCTTCAACTTCAGCATCAGTCTTTCCAATGAATATTCAGGGTTGATTTCCTTTGGGATTGACTGGTTTGATCTCCTTGCTGACCAAGGGACTCTCAAGAGTCTTCTGCAGCACCACAATGCAAGAGCATCAATTCTTCAGTGCTCAGCCTTCTATATTTAAATGTTTCCTAATAAATTTCTAGGAAAATTTAGTATAGTTCTCAGGTAAATTTATATTTGTATAGAAATAAAATATTAATAATGAACACTTTAGGCTATTAATGTACTCACCATTTTCACAGAATTTGAATAATTTAAAGACTTCAAGTAACTTATTAGAAGACTTATTACATTTCATTATTTTCATTGGATAATTTAGATTGATTTTTTGTTAACTTAATTTAGTTATCTGATGACTGAATCTCTGCTTTATATAATGGGATACAAAAACAATAGCAATGTTCCAAATAGATCCAACAAACCCCTAAAAATGATGATTTCAGTTGGTTAAAGTGTCTTGTAACTTAGTGAACAAGTTATGAAGCTGTTGATCTCATCTGACCTCCTAAAACTCTATTGAAAGTTGGCAATGCCTGTCATTGCTAATTACTGATTAGTAGCATGAAAGCAATAATTTAAAAGTTGGTTCTTTACTTAAGGGCAAAAAATACAAAGACCTCTGTTACTGATTCCAGAAAGACAGACTTTAACTTGAACCTCAAAAGAAATATTTGGGTATTTTAGATCTGGTAGACAGAGTGCCTGAAGAACTATGGGCGAAGTTTTGTAACATTGGGCAGGACAGTGGCCAAAACCACCCCCAAGAAAAATAAATACAAGAAGGCAAAGTGATGGCCTGAGGAGGCTTTACAAATAGCTGAGGAAATAACAGAAGAGAAAGTGAGGGAAAAGGGAAAGATAAATCGAACTGAATGCAGAATTCCAGAGAACTGCAAGGAGATATAATATCATCTTAAATGAACAATGTAAAGGAATAAAGGAAAACAATAGAATGAGATCTGCAGATCTCTTCAAGAAAATTAGAGATACCAAGGGAAATTTTCATGCAAAGATGGGCATAATAAAGAACAGAAATGGTATGGACCTAACATAAGCAGAAAAGATTAAGAAGAGGTGGCAAGAATATACAGAAGAACCGTACAAAAATTATCTTAATGACCCAGATAACCACGATGGTGTGATCACTCACCTGGAACCAGACATCCTGGACTGTGAGGTCAAGAGGGCCTTAGGAAGCATCCACTATGAACAGAACTGGTGGAGGTGATGGAATTCCAGCTGAGCCGTTTAAAATCCTAAAAGCAGATGCTGTTAAAGTGTTACACTCAATATGTCGGCAAATTTGAAAAACTCAGCAGTGGCCACAGGACGGGAAAAGGTCAATTTTCATTCCAATCTCAAAGAAAGGCAATGCCAAAGAATGCTCAAACTACCATATAATTATGCTCATCTCACATGCCGGTAGAGTTATGCTCAAAATCCTTCAAGCTAGGCTTCAACAGTATGTGAACTAAGAACTTCCAGATGTACAAACTGAGTTTAGAAAAACCAGAGGAACCAGAGATCAAGTTGGCAACATTTGTTGGCTCATACAGAAAGCAAGAGAATTCCAGGAAAGTATCTACTTCTGCTTCATTGACAATGCTAAAGCCTTTGACTGTGTGGATCACAACAAACTGGAAAATTCTTAAAGCGATGGTAGAATCAGACCACCTTACCTTTCTCCTGCGAAACCTGTATGCATGTTAAGAAGCAGCAGTTTAAATCAGACATGGAAAAACTGACTGGTTCCAAATTGGGAAAGGAGTGTGATAAGGTTGCATATTGGCACCCTGCTTATTTAACTTCTATCAGAATGCATCATGCTAAATACTGGGCTGGCTGAATCACAGACAGGAGTCAAGATTTCCAGGAGAGATATTAACAACCTCAGATATGCAGATGACACCACTCTCATGGCAGAAAGTGAAGAGGAACTAAAGAGCCTCTTGATGATGGTGAAAGAGGCGAGTGTAAAAGCTGGCTTGAAACTGACCTGTAAGAAAAACTAAGATCATGGCACCTGGTCCCATCACTAATGGGAAATAGAAGGGGAAAAAGTGGAAGCAGTGACAGATTTTATTTTCTTCTGCTCCAAAATCACTTCACTTGGAGACTGCCGTCATGAAATTAAGACCCTTGCTCCTTGAAAGGAAAGCTATGACAAACCTAGATAGTATATTAAGAAGCAGAGACATCATTTTGCTGGTAAAGGTCCATATTGTCAAAGCTATTGTTTTTCCAGTAGTGATGTACAATATGAGAGTTAGACCATAAAGAAGGCTGAGTGCTTAAGGATTGATGCCCTCAAATTGTAGTGGTAGAAAAGACTCTTGAGAGTCCCTTAGACTACAAGGAGATCAAACCAGTCAACCCTAAAGGAAATCAACCCTGAATATTCATTGGGAGGACTGATGCTGATACTGAAGCTCCAATACTATGACCACCTGATGTGAAGAGCCAACACATTGGAAAAGACCCTGACACTGGGAAAGATTGAAGGCAAGAGGAGAGGAAGGCATCAGAGGAATAAATGGTTAGATAGCATCACTGATGACATGACATGAATCTGAGCAAACTCCAGGAGATGGTTAAGGACAGGGGAGCCTGGAGTGCCGCAGTCCATGGTGCTGCAAAGAGTCAGACATGACTTAGTGACTGAACAGCAGCAACATTTTACACTCATTCTTTTTTCCAAAGCATTGTTCAGAATTTGAAATGCTATTTTCCCCACCTTTCATTTTTTAAAAGAGAAATTATTTTCCCAATTTAAAAAAGTGACCAAGGTAACAAATAATAAAAAAGGGGAAAAGGTGAAAATTCGATATAACTACTCCTGAGAAATGTGTTCTGGCAACTTTATCTTACTATTTCCTACAAGAATTGACCTACCATAGGTTTCTGAAGTCTACACCTTTGGCTTCACAAGGTAAGAAGTTAAAATATAAACTGATTAACTTTATGACAAAAATCACAGTGTCCCTAAAAGAACCAGTTGTTTTGGCTAAAAAAATGTCATTTACTGAAAACATTTTCCACTTATTTTCAGGATTTAATATATCCCTACCCCACCCCCCCATAGTTTGTATAGTATTAGAACCATCACTATTTTATATTTTGAAATGAATTATTCTTGAAACTGCCTAAATCTGGTATATAAAAAGATGAGTAAACTAGATTATCAAATAAAATTTCAAGTTATATTATTTACTGATATGTTTCTTTTTTCAGTCAGAACTCTTTAGCATCAGATACTTTTTTAGAAAATATTTTAGCTGTGTAATGATTAGTTTCAGTGATTCTTCTGTAGCAGATGCTTTCTGTGTACATGAGACATCAGTTCAGTTCAGTTCAGTCGCTCCGTCGTGTCCGACTCTCTGTGACCCCATGAACCGCAGCACACCAGGCCTCCCTGTCCATCACCAACTCCCGGAGTTTATTCAAACCCATGTGCATTGAGTTGGTGATGCCATCAGCCATCTCATCCTCTGTCATCCCCTTCTCCTCCTGCCTTCAGTCTTTCCCAGCATCAGGGTCTTTCCAATGAGTCAGCTTTTCTCATCAGGTGGCTAAAGTATTGGAGTTTCAGCTACAGCATCAGTCCTTCCAATTAACACCCAGGACTGATCTGCTTTAGAATGGACTGGTTGGATCTCCTTGCAGTCCAAGGGACTCTCAAGAGTCTTCTCCAACACCACAGTTCCAAAGCATCAATACTTTGGTGCTCAGCTTTCTTTATAGTCCAACTCTCACATCCATACATGACCAGTGGGAAAACCATAGCCTTGACTAAATGGACCTTTGTTGGCAAAGTAATGTCTCTGCTTTTTAATATGCTGTCTAGGTTGGTCATAACTTTCCTTTCGAGGAGTAAGTGTCTTTTAATTTCATGGCTGCAATCACCATCTGCAGTGATTTGGGAGCCCCCCAAAATAGTCTGCCACTCTTTCCACTGTTTCCCCATCTATTTCCCATGAAGTGATGGGACCAGATGCCGTGATCTTAGTTTTCTGAATATTGAGTTTTAAGCCATCTTTTTTACTCTCTTCTTTCACTTTCATCAAGAGGCTCTTTAGTTCTTCACTTTCTGCCATAAGGGTGGTGTCATCTGCATGTCTGAGGTTATTGATATTTCTCCCAGTGAGCATAATAAAGACCTGCTTACTTGCAGGTCAGTTCCACAAGTCTGTCCTCACACAATTCCTTGAATTTCAGGGTCTCTACTCAAAAAATTTTGCTTCTCTCAGCCACTCACTGCCAATAAAACCACTTGATTAAAAAAAATAATAAAACACTTGATAATATCCCACATTTTGTGTATTCTTTACCCTAGACCTATATCTCTTCATACAAAGGAAAAGACAAAAAAAAAAAAAAAAAGAAAGAAAGAAAACAACAATTGTATTGCTCTAATTGAGGGAATGTCTCCTCACCACTGTCCCAAAGGCTCACACTGATTTGGGCTGTAACATGACACAAGGCCTTGCATAAAACACTACCCATCTCTGGAATAGACCCCATTTTGTTCTCTCTTTCATCAACCTGTCACATTAGGTGTGAGGCCATAGATGTGAGTGGTGAGAAAGGCAATGTTGCCTAGAAGATAAGTGAATGGGTATTCTGAACGGGCTTTTGTGAAACATTTACTGTGCCCTGTAGATCTGCCCAGGCCTCATGTATCATTTTCATGGAACAATACATTACTACTGCATTCCCCTGACCTTAAGGATTGGTTGTTCTTACAACACCAAGCTTCTGATGGACAATTCTAATTACATAGTCACTTATCTCCTGTAGTCAGGCATTTAGTCTCTACTAGCTGTGAGTGTCATGCCAGGAGCTTCTTTTCAGATGATGAGTAATTTTCAGTCACAGAAAACACGGCATTCCTCCAGAACCCAGAACTCTCCTTTAAGGCTTCCCAGGAAGACAATATATTTGATTCAATGGATATCTTTAATACCACTGCATTTAACAGTTTGTATAACCCAAGTGACAAGGCAGTTTAACCGAAGCTTGGAAAGACTCTATTTTCTTTTGTTTCTTTCTCAAACCTGGCAACTTTGTGAATCTCTCTGGGCAATGTGTCAGAGAAATATCCCCAAATGTTATGTATATGTTATTTCCTAAATCTAAAAAAAAGCCTATTTAAGTGCTCTGCCGTATTTTTAGTATTGTTCTTTATTTTTACCTTTTCAGAATATCTTGTTATATCCTAAATTTTACCTCTAAGTCATAAACTGACTGGCATTATGCCTTTAAAATATACAGAGTTTATCTATCACCATCTCGTATGCATGTGTTTAACTAGGGCCATGGAAATGCTCGATACTTCCCACTTAGGCAGGTCTTCATTGAAGTAGACACCTGAAAATGCTGCAAAATATTAGGAAAATCAGGCTATCACATAGAACCTGAATTTTAATGTAACTCTGACAGGTAGAGCCTGTGAACTGCTAGTGTGAACTGCATTTTAAAAGTAACTTTTATTAGAGTATTTACAATATTGTGTTAGTTTTGCCACACAGCAAAGTGAATCAGTTACACATATGCATACATCCACTCTTTTTAAGATTCTGTCCCTATCTAGGCCATTATGAGACTTCCCTGGTGGCTCAGATGGTAAAGCGTCTGCCTATAATGCGGGAGACCTGGGTTCAATCCCTGGTTTGAATCAATGGGTCAGGAAGATCTCCTGGAGAAGGAAATGGCAACCCACTCCCGTACTCTTGCCTGGAAAATCCCATGGACGGAGGAGCCTGGTGGGCTACAGTTCATGGACATGAACTGAGCGACTTCACTTCACTATAGGCCATTACAGAGAATTGAGTAGAGCCCCTGTGATGTACAGTATGTCCTTGTTGGCTACCTATTTTATTGATAGTATTGTGTATTTGTCAAACCCAGTGTCCCAGTTTATTCCTCCCCCTTTCCACCTTGACAACCATGTTTGTTTTCTACATCTGTGACTCTGTGTTTATAAATGAATTCATTTCTACCTTTGCTTTTTAGATTCCACATGTAAGTGATATCACGTGTTTATCTTCTCTGACTTCACACAATATGAAAATATCTAGGTCCATTGTTAACAACTTGCATTATTTCATTAATTTTTTTGACTAATATCCCATTGTATTATGTCTCACATCGTGACCTGTACTCAGAATGTGAACTAGTTTTGATCTTTGTGATCAGGATTTAGAAGAACCCTCCATGTCAAGTATCAGACACTGCGTTGATCTATTCTGGTAAAACACTAAGCTGGATGCAGTGGCTGATATTGAGGCTACTCCTTGGTTCATTTAGCATTAGTTCACAGTCATCTGCTGTATTCCATCTGTATGTTTGGATTATATCCTGGACATGCACGGTCACATTGTGGCAATTTCTGAATCCTTGAATGTTTATATAATAAATGTTACTTGAATTTTTAGAAGGTAACTTTCATAGCTAGATTTGAACTGAGATCTCTGCTTTTGAGGCAGCAACTTTGCCTCAGTTGAGATATATTTTCCTTTTTAGTCAAGTCGCTTTGACTCTGTTCTGCCTATTCATAGTTTATTGACCTGTCAGGATATGGGATAGCAGAGACGAAGGATTCCTTTTCCAGCTCTGATCCTTTTAGGGAACTCCCATTCTCTTCGGCTCAGTGCATGCTGGCTATAGCTTCCCGTTTCTCCAAACCAGGACGTCTACAGGTTTCCACCTTCACACTCAGGCCGTGCTGTTTGCCATGCAAGCTTCACTTAACCACAGGCTGGAAGTCACAGACTTATTGAACAGTTCCCCGTCTCACACCCTGCAGGCAGGTATGTATTCTTCACCGAAGTCTATCTGCCTTTACTCGCTATCTAACATGCTGAGTGGGGCAGGTGCTATCTCAGTTCAGATCTTTCACCTTTATTTGTATCTTTCATCTTTATTTGTATCTTTCTGCATATACAGGCTTCTGGAGAGTGAGGAAGATGAAATCCATCAAAAAAGTAACTAGAAAGAGTTTATAGAGCTTCATTTTTTTTCACTCTTATTTTTGGAAATACATTCACTGAATGTAGAATTCTAGGTTGACAGTTTATTTTCGCCCCAATATTTTGAAGATAGATATTTGAATTTCTTTGTAATATGCAAGAAGCCCCAGCTGAATTGATGTAAAGTTCTGGAGCTGAGATGATCCTTTAGAATCACCCCATTCAAAGCAAACAGCCTGAGTATCCTTTCTTGTCTAGAATGGCCTTCTGGTAGCCCTTGCAAAATATAGCAGATCTGCACAGTGGAATAGCTACAACAGTGGTTCTCAGATGACCATGCTGTAGAATGCACAGACCAAGGAAGCTGCTCTTTTACCAGTTTGCTGTTCCTGAAGCAGGTAGTTCTAGAACTGGTGTTTTAAAAAATACTGCCCTACAGACACAGGGAAGAAAATACTGCATGATTGGACTTACACGAGAAGATTCAGGTGCTCTCACCTCCCACTCCCCCCCCCCCCCTACACACACACACGCCCCTTGTGGTTATTAGATAAATAAATCCTGGGGATGGAGTGGAGAGCATGGTGGTTATAACAAACAAAACCGTGTTGTTATGTCTGAAAGTTGTATAGAGAGTAGACCTCAAAACCAAACCAAATTAAACCAACCAAAACAGAGACAAAATATAGCACCTACCTTCAAGAGTCCAGAATATAGTGAAGAAACAAACTAACTTTGAGTAAATGAAACCAATTCTCAGTCTCAAAAAAATCCCCCAGAGAGGTAACTATGTGAGATGACGGGTATGTTCATTAGCTTGACTATAGTAACCAGTTCACTATGTAAAGCAAACCATCATGTTGTGCACGTTTTGGGAGAGAAAAGTTTGTGATTACCCATCAAAATAAGAACAAGAAATATATTAAGTTCCAGATATATTTATTATTATAAAAAGAAATAAATCAAGAAAACTAAAATGCATATCTACCAGGGGAAAATATGTGAGTGAAAAAGGTAATTTCATAATGACTAAATATACTGTACATAATTAGTTTTAAGTAATCATGGCTTAAGCGTCTGTGTGTAACGACGTGCAGGTATTTCGCGTCCTGTGCTGTGAAAGTCGCTTCAGTTGTGTCCGACTCTTGGTGACTGTGATGGACTCCTGCCCACCAGGCTCCTCTGTCCCTGGGATTCTCCAGGCAAGAATGCTGGAGTGGGCTGCCATGCCTCTCTCCAGGGAGGTATTTCATGATCTCATAGAAATGCAAAATAAAACTTAGGAGCATGCATTCTAAAAGAAATATCTATGTAAAGGAACCAGACAAAATCAAAGAATACAGATATTTCAAATACACATAATATTTGAATAGAAAAATGAAAGCATGTATTCTAAACTAATTCATCTCTTATTTCATCCCTAAGAATGTTTTATAAAGCAGAATATGTTTTCTTTCAAAATTAAAAACTACAAAGATAAAAAAAATTGCATAGATCCCTCTCTCTGCTCATGATATAAAAGCACATTTATTAATTTTCAAATTGGAGCCAAGAAAAATAGAAAAACTGACCACTCTCCAAAATTGTTGGTTCCAAGGGGGAAAAATAACATACCTACACATGCTTAGAATATATAGGAGGTGTATTAGTTTAGATAACACTCAGTCAGTCAGTCAGTTCAGTCGCTCAGTCCTGTCTGACTCTTTGCAACCCCATGAATCACAGCACGCCAGGCCTCCCTGTCCATCACCAACTCCTGGAGTTTACTCAAACTCATGTCCATCAAGCCAGTGATGCCATCCAACCATCTCATCCTCTGTTGTCCCCTTCTCCTCCTGCCTCCCATCCCTCCCAGCATCAGTGTCTCTTCTAATGAGTCAACTGTCTGCATGAGGTGGCCAAAGTACTGGATTTTCAGCTTCAGCATCAGTCCTTCCAATGAACACCCAGTACTGATCTGCTTTAGGATGGACTGGTTGGATCTCCTTGCAGTCCAAGGGACTCTCAAGAGTCTTCTCAACACCACACTTCAAAAGCATCAATTCTTCGGTGCTCAGCTTTCTTCACAGTCCAACTCTCACATCCATACATGACCACTGGAAAAACCATAGGCTTGACTAGACGGACCTTTGTTGGCAAAGTAATGTCTGCTTTTTAATATGCTGTCTAGGTTGGTCATAACTTTCCTTCCAAGGAGTAAGGGTCTTTTAATTTCATGGCTGCAATCACCATCTGCAGTGATTTTGGAGCGCAGAAAAATGAAGTCAGCCACTGTTTCCCCATCTATTTGCCGTGAAGTGATAGGACCAGATGCCATGATCTTAGTCTTCTGAATGTTGAGTTTTAAGCCAACTTTTTAAAGCCTGTGTATTCTGTGTATTATAACTGAGTTTATAGGGAAATAACCTGGCATGAAATATGAACAGGTACAATGTCCTAAGTCTTCCGTGATCTCAGAGGACACTGCCATCATCAACGGTGGGAAAACTAAAGATGAATAGTACCCCAGCGGTGTGTAGTGTTTGTGAGTTTATGTGCGCACATGCATGCAAGAGGAGAGAGAGTATTCACGTGGTCACAGCTTCTGCTCATGTTACACGTTCCTCTCGACTCTCGGGCATTAATAGAGCAGCCTTTATGGAAATTGATTTCTTCTCCATCCTAATACTGGAAAACTAAACAATAATTCTCAAACTATAGCATACCTCAGAATCACCACACAGATTGCTGGACCTACCTTATAACTTAAAAAAAAAAAAAAAGATTAAAAACAGTAGTAGGCAGAATTCTAAGCCATTTTGCAACAAATCTTAGTACATTTAAGTGTGAAATATACTCTTGAAGTATATATTTTTAATGCATGACATATGAATTTGCTTAAAGGCTAGCTGCATTTCTTATCTATTATTACATCCTACATTCAGCAGATGTTATATAACAAATATTTATTGAATAAATACTTCCACAATTCACAGTAAATATTTTACGGAGACATTAAGAGATGGAGAAAAATTTAGTTCCTTTCATGAGACATTTCTAATCCAACTGGATGTTTTGTTCAGGGTAGAAATTATCCTGCATTCTATGATCCTGGAATAATAAGATATTAGAAAATGGAAAATCTAATTTCAGTTATACCAACACCACATTTTTAAGGTATAATTTTACTATATCTCCATGAGTTATCTTGACTCTCAGTATTTATCAAATATATGAACACATCTGTTATCTCTTGGGACCTTTATTTTCCAGCAATCCATATGCCTTATGCCAAAATACACTGAGATTTGTGTTCTACTCTGTGTTTTATAGAATCTCTTCACAGGCGCCATTTTTGAAGTTGAGTTCTTAGACAAGTACAGGAAAACAGTCTTTATGCTAAGCTTAAGAGGAAACTAATATTTTCCATTTGACAATAGGATGTTGATAGAAAATCAGCATCTATTGTCTGAAGCAAACCCAGGATAAACCAGCCTCTCACTCTGTTCACTTTCCCTGATTTTTCCATAACGGTAGACATACAAAAGAGGGAAAAATATGGCCTAATGCTGGTTCATTAGAGCAGCTATATACAGTTATTCTACTTCATGCAAATCGATATATCACTTGTGATATCAAGCCAAATTCAGAAACTATTTGCAGATATTGAATAGGAGCTTCCGTGTGGATCCATTTGAATTACAGTCTCTGCTTCATTCTTCTTTTTAAAAATAGAAGTGTCACAAAGTAGTGATGATAAAAAAACAGTGATATTTGCCCTCAAATCTCACTGTTTAGCTGTATCTTCTTTTTTATTGGTTAGTATTTAGAGATGATGTTTACTGGCTCAATGTAATTAGTAAAACTTTGTAAGATGGGCAAAAGAAGGACATTAAGCAATATGATTATTTAATTTTCTCTGATCAGCTCAGGTATCCCAATTATGCTGTGCTGATTACATCTAGAGTAACTAGTCATTGACTTGATTGCTTACAGCAAAGTAAGTGGAGTACTGAGTTGTCAGTAAGAGATGTGAATTGATTTTTTTTCCCTGAATGACCTAAATGAAATGCTCTGTGCAGATTAAAAAAAAAAAAAAAATAGGCAATGCTTGATTTTAGTTGGAAAGAAAGGATTAATGCACAAAATGACAATATCCTGCTTATTGTCTCCAAATGCACTTAAAATTTAACCAATTTATGGAGTTAACAAACATTTTATAAATGAGAGGCACCAATTATTGAAGCTACCAATTGATTCAACTCTACCTTATCTGTGCTTAATTCTTTGCAACTTACAGTGCACTTAACTGATGTAATTTGATCATTATAACCCTGAGCCATGAATAGGGAAGATTTTATGATACCCCTAGTTCATTGCAGCTGAAAGTATGGGCATTACATCTCTTGATCAATGCTATACAACTAGTGAACAATAGCACACTGATTTTTAGATAAGGTAGTAAGTTCATTAGTTCGTCATACCCTATTTGGTCAATTTTCTTTGTGTTTTACAAACTAAGGAATATTTAGTGTGTATACTTTTCTAAGAACCAAAGGCTGAAACTTGCTGTATATAATATACTTTCATAATTAAAACTCTAGAACCAGGTTGCTTGGGTTCGAAGGACAACTCTACCTTCACGTGTGATATGACCTGGAACGAGTTGTTTAAACTCATTTATCTCAGTTTCTTCATTTCTTCTTCTTAAACCAAGGCTAATATTAAAACTGGGTTATAGGGATTTATCTCATAAGGATGTTGTGAGGTTTTGATACTTAATATATTCAAACACTTAGAAGAATTGTTAAGTATGTTACTTTTATATGTTGCAGTTAGTCAGTCATCATTATAAAATGCATTACCATAAAGAAAACAAACAAAATCTCTAAAGTTGATATACTGAATGTTAAGTCCTAGAGCCAAAAGAATTTAGGTTTAGATAGTTATTAAATTTACCTGTGTATGTGCATGTGTGTGTGTGAATTGAAATTATTCGATTATTCAATAATCTGAGACAGAGTGTTATTTCCTCACATTTCCTTTAAATACTCAGAATCATAAAACGAAAATACTGTTGTGCACAACTAGCAGGAAAAAGTTGATTTTTTTATGAAAATATAATGGACTTGTATTAAGCTATTTATCTGGTTTGCCTCATTCTATTAGCAACCTCTTGCAGTGCATTACGTTTTTTTATGGGAGGTGGTAATGCAGACTTCCACATTAACCTGAGACCAGACCTGTGACCACACTTAATAACACCTTGCTCTAACCCACTGTACTAATCAGATGGAGCAGCATTTGAGTTGGATTAATAGATATGATGATCTGAATAACAATTATTGCAATGAACCCTGTGAAAATAAGAAACGGAATATATTTTGGCCTTGAAGTAGTATTAGCCTAACAGCGTAATAGACTTGTCTATTTATCTACACCTAATACATTTTCTCTGTATATTTAAATAACTGTTGGTTTTGAGTTTTATTGAACTTGGAAATTGCCCTAAAATTTCAGCGTGTGCATTTGTATACACTACTGAATATATATGACTTTGTAACATCACTGTGGGAGCTCTGTATGACCATTTTGAGTACTGCTTTTTTTTTTTTTCATTTATTTTTATTAGTTGGAGGCTAATTACTTTACAATATGAGTACTGCTTTTTAAGGGATGCTTACGTTGGAAGACAAAATTGGCATGCACTCATATAGGTAATCATAATTACACACTTTTTTTTCATTTTACAGTCACCAAATTCAGTATCTGTTTTGTTATTGGTTAAGATATTTGAACACAAAATATTACTTATTCATATAATATGTTTAATTCTTTACTATGATGTCTTTCCTAACAGCTTTATTGAAAGTACTCAACACTCATTTTTCTCTATCTCTGGCAATTTTTACCACCTAAAATTATTTTATTTCATTTTATTTTATTTTTCTCTCTATTGGTTCACTGGAATTATATTTGTCTTATTGTATTTTTAATCTGGCACAAAATAAGTACTCAATAAAGTCGGATGCACTTTCACAATTCTTTATTCAAAGCCCTGAGGACCATGCATGTTAAGAATTCAAATAAATTTTTATTTTAGGTATGCAAAAATAAACATATACCAAATGTCACAGCATACTTCAGTAGGGCCTGGACAGTCCCCTATAATCAAATAATATTTTTTAATCAGCAAAACATGGATATTCACACTAGTGAGTTGAATAAGGAATCTCAATATACTCATGTCAATTCAGATCAGGTCAGGTTTTGCTGCCAAAATGAATTTCATAATTTATAAAAATATTATCTGAAGGCTTAAGTGAATATTATGAAACTGTCAAACAAAAAAATGTGAACAAGAGATCAGTCATTCTGTCTTTGAATATTAGGACCTAGTAGTGTGCCTAGCACATGGACAAAATTCAAGAAACTGTTAGTAAATGAATAACAGTAAAAAGCTACTTGTATCTTATGTCCCTTCTCTGAACAAACTGTTCTTTCCATTGATTAACTCATTTATTCCTCATTATTACATGAGGTAGATGCTGTTTCTGTCCATTTCACAAATGAAGAAATTAAAAGGTTATATCCCAAGGTCACAGCACTGTGAGAGGAAAACGCAGTGATTCCATCCAAGAAATATAGTTACAAAATCTATGCTTTAACTGCTATGGCATGGTGCTTCCTGTATTCCTATAATCCGTGGCATATAGCAGTACTCAATAAGTATCAGCTAAATACAGTTGAGAAAGTCTCAGCTAAGTATACAAGCAAGCAAAATTATTAGTGTGTGATGAATTATGGCAATGTATTTAACAGAAAGAGATTTAGAATTGGACAGATCTTGTCTCCATTGTGTATTGAATCTTGACCAGCTATTCTTATTTTTAGAAATTTACTCAACATCTTATCAATTTCATAACTATCATCTGTAAAGTGGACACAGTAACTGCATTTCCCTAACCGGCATTTTGTGAGAATTATGTCAGATTCCATGCATACCCAAATTTCTATAAATTCTACTATCAAGATTAGTTTCTTTTTTCTTATCAACAGTTAAGTATAACTGCAAGGTGGGCTTCCTAGGTGGCTCAGTAGTAAAGAATCCGCCTGCCAATGCAGGAGACTCAAGGGACCCGGTTCGATCCCTGGGAGGGGAAGATGGCAACCTGGAGAGGGAAATGGCAACCTGCTCCACTATTCTTGCCTGGAAAACTGCATGGGCAGAGGAGACTAGAGGGCTATACTCCATGGATCACAGAGCCAGGCACAGCTAAGCAAGTGAGCACACACACGTAACTGCAAGATCTCCGTGATGGGCAGCTTTGACGGCCCACCCGCCTAACCTCTGCGTCTGGGTGTGTTTTCACTGTGTTCTCAGGCGCTCGGCCCTGCCCCACTCTCTGCGGCTCCATGGACGATAGCCCTCCAGGCTCCACCGTCTGTGGAATGTTCCAGGCTAGAAGAGCGGAGTGGGCTGCCATTCCTGCTGCAAGGACTCTCTCCCACCCAGGGATCAAACACGCGTCTCTCGCTTCTCCTGCGTTGACAGGCAAATTCTTCACCACGGAGCTACCTGGAAAGCCCTAAACTAGTGCCTGCCCTCTCTGGGGTTTGAACTCAGGATGTTCAGATTATGAGACGGACATGCTGCCAAGTACACTCTGGTTCTCAGTTATTCAATCAGCCACTAAAACCTAGGTGTTGTGAAGATATTTTGTAGATGTGACTAATATACACAATGTTAACTCTAAGTAAAGGTCCTCCCTTGGATTTCCAGTCAACGGGCGTGCCCCATGAATTTCAGATTTGCCTACAGGTCTTATGATCACATAAGCCAATTCTTTGAAATAAGTGTATAAATATAAATTAAATAGCCATTAATTTACACAGATAAAAATAAATGACTGAAAAAATAAGTAAATGCAAGAGAATACGAAAAACTCCCAAGCAGAAGAATTCCAAATAATTTGTATAAATAGCCCTCAAGAAGGTGAAGCACATAACTCTACATAGGCTGTACATAGTGAATTTTTAAAAAGTGCATTATGGAAGGGGGTGAGTGACTTTATGAAAAATGTTTGTAGTTAACAATAATATGTCAGTATCTGTTCATTCCTTATAAAAATGTATAATGATAATGTAAGATTTTAGTAACAGAAGAAATAGTATAAGACATATAGCAATTTTCTGTACTATTTTTATGTTCTTCTATAAATCTAAAATTATTCTAAAATAAAATGTTTATTAAACATCTTCAGTCATAATCCCTCTGGCTTCAACTACATTGTTGATTTAATTACATTTACTAAAATTGTACACATAATTTTGAGTGAACCTGCATATTGTCAACTCCTCTTTCATGCATTACAAACCATTAATAAAACAGAATTACTTTTGTAGATGTTTATCTCATCTATTACACATCATATTTTAGTACTTTTGTTGTTAGCTTGTAATCTTATTTTTAGTTTCTGGGGATTGATTACTTCCTCTCTGCCCATTAAATATAATAAATTTATATTGCTACTGTATCTCATTGTCATGTCTGAAATTAAATGAGTTTCCCAGGTGGCGCTAGTGATAAGGAGTCCGCCTGCCAATGCAGGAGACACAAGAAACATGAGTGTGATCCCTGGTCTGAGAAGATCCCTGGAGAAGGAAATGGCAGTCACTCCAGTATTCTTGCCGCGAGAATTCCATAAACAATGGAACCTGGAGGTCTGCAGTCCACGGACCATGAAGAGCGGAACATGACCGAGCGACTGAGCAGAGCAACAGCAGGAAATACTGAAGGAACAACATGGGAAGTGTTTCAACTTGCTACTTCTGTTTCGAACAAAATATTTCAGCAAGAGAATTATTTCCAAATTGAATAGCTATTTCCATAGAATAGCTGTCTCATCAATATAAGCACTTTAGTATAAAGTATAAGGAAGGCAATCTGATTAATACTTCATAAATCAAAGACACGGTTTCAAAAATCTAACACTATGTTAGAAAATTATGTTAGTTTAATTGTAATGAGGTGATTACACTTAACCAACTACATTGACTTTTATTATTTCTGGAATATAGTATGACAAAGATATGAAATATTTTTACTTGGAGAGCTTTCAATTCCCATGTGGATTTAAAATCTATGAAGCTATGGATCATTGAATGGTGATATAAGCCTTACAGAATTTATCAACTAGTGATTCTTTCAGAAGCAAATGGCAGAAAAAATAAACTTGTTTAACTCATTAGAGGTTCACAGATCACAATGAAAATGGTACTAGGAGCTCCTTTGGCAAGATTTTTCATTGGAACAAGACCAGTGATACATATTTAAGGCAGTAAGTAGAGGATTTGATTTAGGTCATACCTGAATGGTCTAGTTGTTTTCCCTAGTGGTTTTTCCAGTAGCCATATATGGATGTGAGGGTTGGACTATAAAGAAAGCTGAGTGCCACAGAATTTATGCTTTTGAACTGTGGTGTTGGAGGAGACTCTTGAGAATCCCTTGGACTGCAAGGAGATCCAACCAGTCCATCCTAAAGGAGATCAGTCCTGAATATTCACTGGAAGGACTGATGCTGAAGCTGAAACTCCAATACTATGGCCACCTGATGGGGAAGAACTGGCATTTGAAAAGACCCTGATGCTGGGAAAGATTGAAGGCAGAAGGAGAAGTGGATGGCATAGGATAAGATGGTTGGATGGCATCACTGACTCAGTGGACATGAGTTTGAGTCACCTCCAGAAGTTGGTGATGGACAGGGAAGTCTGGTGTACTGCAGTCCATGGAGTCGCAAAGAATCAGATATGACTGAGCATCTGAACTGAACTGAGCTGAGCTGAGGTAGGGAATTTCCCAGAAAGAGGAAAGCAAATATTTCCCAAGCATTCCACAGCATATTTACACTTGACAGCTCATTGGTATAACAGTTAAAAATCCACTTTTGTTTACAAAGAAGTTTGGCAAAGTGATTATTCTAGTCTTCAGGGAGGAAGTGGAAAGAGAAGAATTTTCACTTAGTAACTAACCAACAGTATCCTCAAAAGACAGAAAAGATGAACCTATAATACAGGTGTGCACGCTCAGTTGTGTCCAAATCTTTGCTACCTCATGGACTGTAGCCCACCAGCTTCCTTTGTACATGGAATTTTCCAACAAAAATATATGCATATATGTATGTGTGTATATGTGTGTGTGTGTGTGTGTGTGTGTGTGTGTGTGTGTGTATTCTAACAACTTAGCTCTCACATTTAGGATAAATATTGAAACAAATATAGCTTATTTTCAAATTGAATTAGCTTTAGCGGTAACATTATTAGTTAGTATTATTAATAATCATTTGGCTGCATATGTTAATATGTTAATTTACACTATAAGTAATATGAAGTGTATTTTTCACTTAACCCATGCAACATCCCAGAAAGATAAATGCTGTTACCCTTATTAATGTACAATGGAGCTAAGGTTTAAAATGATTGATCATATGTCTTAAGGTTCCATGATTAAAAATGGAATAACTATTTTAAATCCAAGCCCATGCGACTCAAAGTTCATGTAGTAAGATAGAGATTTAAAACATCTCCTAGAATAGATATTGGGAGAAATATTGTTTTGTCGTCAAAGATTTAGCCCCATATTTTGTGGCAGTTAATCCTGTGTAAATAGTTTTGTGTCCTGTCCACAAGATTTACCTAAAAAAACATTTGACAATAAAAATAAACTGCATGACTGGCAATAAAGAGCAAATCCATTGAGAAAAAAAATTAAATATAAAAAATAAAGTGAAATCATCTCTTACCACAAAATACATACACAATTGGCTTATTTATTTTAACACAGAATGTGATCAGTGACTAGAAAATGAGCTATAGAAAATGATTACTTCTTGTCATGCCTGAAGGTTAAGTGTTGTTGACAGTTTTCTGTTTTATTTTTCAAGGTCTTGTTTTCTGCTGGCAGCTTAAAAAAAGTTAATAAAAGAGTTTCACTTACTTTCTTCCCTTAGGTTTGCAATAAATAATTTAGAATGATTTCCTAGGTATATACTGTGGGTGATTTAATAATCCAGAGATAGACTGTCAATTCATGAGGCTCTGGATACATTATTCTGAGTTTAATTTCAGTAAAAATAATACCGTGTGCCTGATCCTGTAAGGCGGAAAACCTTGCCAAAAGCCAATGGAGGAGAGAATGTTTGCAATGATTTCCCTTGACAGGCCATGCCTGAACATCTGAAAATTCTATAAGAAAAACAAAAATTCAGGATAGACCCTTCCAGGAATTCATATTGACTAGATTACAAGGGCTATAAATAAGTTATGAATAAATATTGAACAAGGAGATCTTCTTGGGAAGTAAACATTGCATATGGGCAAGCATTTCAAAGAGCACAAGTTCTGATATCTCTTCAAATCAAACTTTAAGGCCACGGGGCTATATCCAAAGTGCATATTCAACAAAGGAATATTTTTACATAATGAATTGATTTTTTTTCCTTTTTTGAACCTCTGTAAGCACATTCCCAATTAATGTTTCTTTTCTTCAGAAAAGGAAATAAAAATGCCTTTTACGTAGCCTCAATACTTTTATTAGAAAAAAAATGAAACTTAGTTTGCTTATGTAAAATGCATGTGAACCATAGTATACAAGGGTTCCTTTTTCTCCACACCTTTGGCAGCACTTGTTATCTTTTGTCTTTTTTATATGTCGTTCTAATAGGTGTTAGATGATGTCTCATTGTGGTTTTGATTTGCATTTCTTTAAGTTAATGATGCTGAACACCTTTTAAGGTACATGTTGGCCATTTGTATGACTTCTTTTGAGAAATGTCAATGCAGGTCCTTTACCCATTTTTGACAGTGTTCTTTTATTTTTTTATTTAAGCTTAGTAGTATGTGTTCTTTATGTATTTTGAATGTTAATCCCTTATCAAATTTTTGGTTTGCACTATTTTGTCCCACTTCATAGGTTGTCTTTTTAATTTGTTGATTGTTTCCTTTGTTGTGTAGAAACTTTTGATTTGATGCAATCCATTTGTTTATTTTTGCTTTCCTTGTCTGTGCTTTTAGTGTCAGATTAAAAAAATATGCTGCCAAGGTCAACATCAAGAAAATTTTCTCCTGTTTTCTTCTAGTAGTTTTACAGTTCCATTTTGACTTAAATCTCTATATATGGTACAAAAGAGCATTTCATTGTACTCTGCAGTTCTATAGATAGTTTTCCAACACTATATGTGGAGAGACTCTCCAGTCTTTATTATGTGTTCTTGACACCCTGTGGACGATCAGCTGACCATAGACGTGTGGCTTTATTTCTGGGCTTTCTGTTTTGTTCTGCTGTTTATATGTCAGTGTTGATTATTTTTAACATTGTAATGTATTTTGAAATCAGACATGTGATGCCTTTGGCTTTCTTCTTGTGCAAGATTGACTCTTCAGGGTCTTTTTTGGCTCACGAATTTTAGAATTTTTCCTCTTCCTATTAAAAAATTCCATTTCTATTTCAACAAATATCTCATTGAATCTGTAGATTATTTTAGGTAGTATGAATATTTTAGCACTATTAAGTCTTCCAGTCCCTGAACATTGGATGTCTTTCTGTGCATTTATACCTTGGCTAATTTTCTGCATTAAAGTTTTGAGGTTTTCATTATAAAGTCTTTCACCTTCTTGGTTAAGTTTATTCCTAAGTATTTTATTATTTTTGATATTATTTTAAGTTGCATTATTGTCCTAATTTCTTTTACAATAGTTGCTAGTATATTTAAACACAATCAATTTTGTATGTTGATTGTGTATCCTACAACCCTATAGAATTTATTAGTTCTAAGGATTTTTTAAATTGATCCTTTAGGATTTTCTATATATAACACCTTTTGTAAACAAGACTGTTCTAGTCCTTCCTTTCCAATTTGAATACTTTCACTTACTTCTCTTACATAATTGTATTGGCTACAACTTCCTTTATTATGCTGAATAAAAGTGGTGAGATTTGTCATCCTTTCCTTGTTCTTGGTTGTCTAGGAAGTCTTCAGTTTTTCATTGCTGAGTGTAATGTTAGCTGTAGGCTTTCGTATATGGCCTTTATTAGGCTGAGGTAATTTCTTTCTATTCTTAGTTTGCTGAGAGTTTTGTTTGCCAATGGGTATGAATTTAGTCTCAAACTTTTTATGTATCTTTTGAGATATTCATGTAATTTTATTTTTTTCTGTTAATGTGGTATGTTACATTGATTTCCTTATATTGAATTAGTCTTGTATACCAAGGATAAATTACACTTGGCTGTAATATATAATCCATTTGATGTGCTGTTGAATTTGAGTGCTAGTATTTTGTTGAGAATTTTTACATTTATATTCATCATGAATAATGATCTGTAGTTTTCTTGTGGTGTCTTTGACTTGGTATCAGGATAATGCTGGATTTATGAAAGTTTGTCTGGATCCTTCTGCTGTTTTTCTGGAAGAATTTTTAAAAGATTGATATTGATTCTTCTTTGAAAATGTGATAGGAATCACCCATGAAACCTCCTGGTCATGGGCTTTTCTATGATGGGAAGTTTTTGATTACTGATGATTAAAGCTCCTTATTTGTTACTGGTTTGTTTAAACTTTTCTGATTCATCTTGATTCAATTTCTGTAGGTTGTATGTTTCTAGAAGTTTCTCCATTTCCTTTAGGTTGCCCAGTTTATTCAATTCAGTTCAGTTGCTCAGTCATGTCCAACTTTTTGTGACCCAATGGACAGCAGAACACCAGGCTCCACTGTCCATCACCAACTCCTGGAGCTTACTAAAACCCATGTCCATCAAGTCAGTGATACCATCCAGCCATCTCATCCTCTGCCATCCCCTTCTGCTCCTTCCCCCAATCCCTCCCAGCATCACGGTCTCTTCCAATGAGTCAACTCTTTGCATCAGGTGGCCAAAGTATTGGAGTTTCAGCTTCAGCATCAGTCCTTCCAATGAACACCCAGGACTGATCTCCTTTAGGATGGACTGGTTGGATCTCCTTGCAGTCCAAGGGACTCTCAAGAGTCTTTTCCAACACCACAGTTCAAAAGCATCAATTCTTCTGTGCTCAGCTTTCTTCACATTCCAACTCTCATATCCATACATGACCACTGGAAAAACCATAGCCTTGACTAGACGGACCTTTGTTGACAAAGTAATGTCTCTGCTTTTTAATATGCTGTCTAGGTTGATCATAACTTTCCTTCCAAGCAGTAAGCATCTTTTAATTTCATGGCTGCAATCACCATCTACAGTGATTTTAGAGCCTAGAAAAATGAGGTCATCCAGTGTTTCCACTGTTTCCCCATCTATCTGCCATGAAGTGATGGGACCGGATACCATGATCTTAGTTTTCTGAATGTTGAGCTTTAAGCCAACTTTTTCACTCCCCTCTTTCACTTTCATCAAGAGGCTCTTTAGTTACCGGATTGCTATTTTCTACTCCAGGGGATCTTCCCAACCCAAGAATTGAACCAGCGCCTCATGTGGCTCCTGCATTGGTAGGAGGATTCTTTACCACTGAGCTACCTCAGAAGCCCTTGCTCTTTTCCTACATGGTGTTTAAAACAATTTTTAAATCCAATTGCTCACATTAATATTTGGTTAATAAATATCATCTTCACTAGAATGTAATTAAGTTATAGACAGAGGTTTTGTGTCTCTTTAATTATTCTAGTGGCCCAAGTGAAAAATACATATTTCAAAAATGGATTTAAGAATAGATGAGTGGATATAAAATTGTAATTTGAATCTATTTAACTCCATCCACCAAAGTTTTCATGCATTCTTTTTATTAAAGTAGTTTTTTTTTTTTTTTTAACTTCTCAGCCAACTTATTCTGCTCAGTATCATTAATTAGTCTTTTGAAGCTTAAGGTACATGAACACAATACTAATTAATACTGAAGAACTACTTAAATTATACTATAGTAATGTTTATTGTTGTTTCTTTATTAGGAAGAAAAACCTCCATTTTTTCATCTGACTTTTTGGGGGTAGGTTGAAACCAGAAGGAAACAAAAGGAAGAAAAAAATCATTTAAAACACTTTTCAGTTCAATAAATATGTCAAAGGACACAGCACATCCTAATCATTTAAAATATTAAATATGCATTTCAAAGTTATTTAAAATGGAAGTATGACAAGTCTGATTTTTATAACAAAAATTATTAACAGTTCTATGAAAAAAAGTAGAAATCAGGGACTAATAATAAAATATTCTGATTAGAAGCCCTCTTTTCAAAAATGAAGTCTCCAATCAGTTACTTTAAAATTAACAATAATCAACAACCAGTAGAAACCCTTAATTTTAGGTGTGCAGCAAATGATTTCTATTATTAACCCAAAGTAAGAAATAAAATGAAAACTATTTTAAAAGCATACATTTTCATCACTGTCGTTTAAAAATAACAGAAAAGGAGAAAGGAAACCACAGTTGACTGAAATTTGATAAAGAAATTTAAACTAGCATTGGAGGACTATTTCCACATTCATCCAGAGAGGGTTAACATTTTGAGTGTTGTATATTTAAATGGAAAATTAACAAATAAAATAAGACACTATAAATATAAAATGATGCAACTCACTGGATACGTTTTGTAGTTACTGAAAGCTGTTGTGATTGTAACTCTATAGCTGATGTCACTTTAAGGCAAAAAAAGTCATTATTTAAAGATATGAAATGTCTTCTTAGCATATGTCAGTGTGCTGTCCAAATTCGGGCAATCCATCTTCAGCTAAAAGGTTCAGATCCTGTATATGCGCAAACCGCTTCCTACTTTAGTTTCTTCTTTTCATTTCAAAATTTTCTATAACAGGACTGGAAGTTGAAGAGATTTCTGTGGTAGAGATGGATTGATAATCTTCTTTTGGTTTGTTCAAGGTATGGTACCAGAAGAGATATTTCTCAAGACTTATTTACTCAAAGAAAGAAAGCTTCCTGGAGAAAATATCAAGTTGAAATGTGAAGGGTGAATTAGACGGGTGAGATGTGTGCTAGAGGGTTAGGATATCAGGGAAGAGCATTCCAGGAATATGATATGTGAGGCCAGTGAGATATGTCCAGAAAAAAATTAACACTTTAGGTAAAGGGGGAAAATGTAATAAAAACTAATCCTTAAACGTCTTGCATAAGCGATTTAAAAAACCCTGAGTGTGCTTTAAACAGAGGATTAATGCAAAGATAAGGATAGCTGTTGGAAATCAGAGAACAAGGCCAGAGACAGGAAAACCAGCAAAGGGACACTTACAATGACCAAGGTGAAAGTTTCAAACAAAAGAATTAGAGTAGGGTTGAAGAGAGGTAGTAGAAACCTTTGTAAAATGAAAAATAGTAGTAGTTGTGGGTGATCTTTATGTTGTCCATTTCAGAATAAAAATGGTATCTGATTTTTGACTTAGATAATTAAGTGGCTGACGGCACTTAAATACAGATGAAAGAGTAGAAATATAAGTATTTTATTCCAGGGAAAGTATAATTGCTTACAAAATCTAGAGATACATGGATAACAAAGAAAGCACTTCTTTGACATATTGACTTGAACTTCTACTTTTATAGGAGCATTGAATATAAGTACTTTGAATAGTCATCTCTTGGAGAAGAAAATGATGCCTATTCCAGCATTCTTGCCTGAGAAATCCCGTGGACAGAGGCTATTAGGCTAAAGTTCATGTAGCCTGTTAGGCTACAGTTCATGGGTTTACAAAGAGTCAGATGTGACTTAGCGACTAAACAACAAAGACAAATTTTGAATGGTCATGTTCTAAATTAAAAAAAAAAAAAAAAAAAAAACATAAAAATGTACCTCGGAAGAACCAAGAAATTGTTACACATGCTTAATCTTTTAAGCGTGTTGTGCTTATAATGCCGTATTTCTTTCAGCTAGGATAGGATGCGATATAGGGTATTTATTAATGTGTCCTATTTTAAAATAATTTGAAATATGTAAAAACATTCAATAAGCCAAAAGATAATATTAAGTAATAGCAGAGAATCATCCATGAAAGGAGGAAAAGGTAAATAAAATAAGCAGAGAATCAAAATTAGAATTATACCTCAGTATCTCTATTTTCCTCAAGTTCTATTTTTCTTCCATGTCAATCAAGAATTTTCTCCAATTAATGGCTTTGTTCTTTTTCTGCACTTGGTATTTTGCTCATGTGTTCTATCGGGCACTTGGTTTTGACCCCTAGCACTGCTGGGAAGAAGAGATTTGAAGTCACTGCTGTGGCTTACCTCATAGGACCTTTGATTGTGGGAATTTTCTTATCAAACATGTTAAGTATTCTGAAATAATCTCACCAGGGGATGCAGTGTCTTTGTGTTCTCAAAGTATTCAGTTCTGTCCCTGTAAAAGAATGTCCTCAGAAGCACCAGATTTCATTGACATTGTTAGGATATGTGATTGCCTTAGAATTTGAAAGTTATTTTTATGAGATACTTCGGTTCTCCCCTCCATTCTCCCAAATAAAGAATTCTACCTTTTAGCTCTCCCACGTATCAAGGTGACTAAGGAGCTATAATTAGAACTTGATTGGGAGAGATACAGAGATACATCTTTAAAATTTCAAACTGAATTCTAATTCTCCAAAGCACCAAGTCACAGTGACGTTAGCAATTTGCTCAAGGTCACATGTTTGTCATATGAAATAATGACAATCGCACTGAGCCTGTTCTTCCTCCAGAGCCCTGAGTCTTACCATTATATTAGTCTGCCTTGAGTTTATTGTGTGCAACATTATTTTCATGAGCAGCACAAAAATTAATGGGGTTAAAAGATCTTATTTAAAAATATTAACTACCATATCATTCTCTTAAAGATTAACCTTGATCATTACTGTACTAAAATTTAGCAATCCCCTGAGGACACTGCTTGTCATGTAACTATTCAAAAGCACGTTTTGTTTTTTTTTCTTTTTCATACCCTTCCCATCACTGTATATGGGACTAATATCCTCCTTACTCATCCACCTTTCTTCCAAGTCATTATTTCTCCTCTCTATAAAAATACAGGTTGAATTTCATCAACAGTGTACATACAGCTTCCAATGCCTACTTTTTGAGCCATCTACAGATTACTGGGACAAGTGTTTATGAAGTCAGCATCCAAAAATGTGGTGCTTCCAATACCCTGGCCTCTTAGTGCCCCATTCCAAAGATATTTTTCTTTCCCTGAATTCAGCCACACATGGCCATTCTTTCATCCTGGTTATTACTGGTTACTGCAACCTCTCCATAAGCCAAATTGCAAATATCCCATTTTCTGCTCTCAAACCCCTGACATTCTACCTGTCTTTGTACACTAATTTCTACAATATATATACCCCTTTGAGAAGTCGTGTCTCCCTCTCCCATCCCACATACTACCTTCTTGCTTGAAAATTAAGACTCTTTGGTTCATGAAGATTAATAGAATATTTTGTTCTTTTACTTCATGGATACTACCTGGAAAAATCCAAATCTGACTCAGCCCTAATCTATCTATTTCTGCCTTAACACACATTACAACTGAGAAATATCCACAATTATGCCAGTAAGTCTCATTTTAGAATCACAATGATAAAATTCACATTGTCCCTATTGTTTCCAAGTGTTCCTACTTTTTACTCTTCTCTCTTGGAGTGTTTTTACTTTTATTGTTCCAGTCAGATGATGATCTTTCTTTCCACTAATTTAAATTTTATATATAATTAGAATGTAACCTACAAGAGCAAGTCACCCTACCTGTTTGCATCAGTGTCTGTAGAGGTGCCTTCGTTCCTGCCACTGTGGATGAACCATGCCTTTTACCAGCCAACCACTTTAATTGGACACTAGAGCTTGTCTACCCACGCCTGTTTAGAATGATAGCTCTCATTATTCTCCCCTGTTCTCATAATCAAATTTTCAGTATATACTGAATCACTGCCATCAGCATAGAAGCATTCTGAAAGTTTCTCCTTTATTAAAAAAAAAAAAAAAATTACCTGATGCCCAATTTACTTTACTCTTGGTAGCAAAATTCATTCAAAGGTTATTCATGGCCACGCATGCCAAATCCTCTTTTGCCTTTCCTCATTTGGCAAAGGAGCTCTCCTGAAGAATAAAATGACTAAGCTCATAAATTTGTTTTTGTTATTGCTCAGTCACTCAGTTACGTCCAACTCTTTGTGACCCGATGGACTGCAACACGCCAGCCTTCCCTGGATTTCACCATCTTCCGGAGCTTGCTCAGATGCATGTCCACTGAGTTGGTGATGCCATCCAACCATCTCGTCCTCTGCTGTCCCTTTGTCCCCCTGCCATCAGTATTTCCCAGCATCAGGGACTTTTCTAATGAGTCAGTTCTTTACATCAGGTAGCCAAAGTGTTGGCGCTTCAGCATCAGTTCTTCCAATGAATTTTCAGAATTGGTTTCCTTTAGGATTGATTGGTTTGATCACCTTACAGCCCAAGGAACTCTGAAGACTCTTCTCCAACATCACAGCTCAAAAGCATCTTCAGCGCTCAGCCTTCTTTATGGTCCAGCTCTCACATCCATACATGACTACTGGAAAAACCATGGATTTGACTATATAAACCTTTGTTGGCAAAGTAATGCCTCTGCTTTCTAATATGCTGTCCAGGTTTGTCACAGGTTTTCTTAATTTTGTGTCTGCAGTCACCATCTGCAGTGACTTTGGAGTCCACGAAAATAAAGTCTGTCACTGTTTCCACTGTTTCCCCATCTATTTGCCATGAAGTGATGGGACTGGATGCTATGACCTTCGTGTTTTGAATGCTGAGTTTTAAGCCAGCTTGTTCACTCTCCTCTTTCACTTTTATCAAGAGTCTCTTTAGTTCTTCTTAACCCTCTGCCATAAGGGTGGTGTTATTTGCATATCTGAGGTTATTGATATTTCTCATGGCAATCTTGATTCCAGCTCATGCTTCATCCAGGCCAGCATTTCTCTTGATTTACTCTGCATGTAAGTTAAATAAGCAGGGTGACAATATACAGCCTTGACGTACTTCTCTTCATATTTGGAACCAGTCTGTTGTTCCATGTCCAGTTCTAACTGTTGCTTCTTGACCTACACACAGATTTCTCAGGACACAGGTATGGTGGTTTGGTATTCCCAACCTTTTAAGAATTTTCCACAGTTTTTTGTGATCCATGCAGTCAAATGCTTTAGCATAGTCAATGAAGCAGAAGTAGATATTTTTCTGGAATTATCTTGCTTTTTCTATGATCCAACGGATGTTGGCAGTTTGATCTCTGGTCCCTCTGCCTTTTCCAAATCCAGCTTGAATATCTGGAAGTTCTCAATTCATGTTCTGTTGAAGCCTAACTTGGAGAATTTTGTACATTACTTTGCTAGCATGTGAAATGAGTGCAATTGTGAGGTAGTTTGAACATTCTTTGGCATTGCCCTTCTTTGAGAAAACTGACCTTTTCCAAGTTCCAGTTCATAAATACAATGGTAAATTCAAAGTACTTGCCTTATTAGATCCACCTTAACAGTTAGGTGCATTTTTTCTTTTCTTTTTTTTGCATTGCTTTTCTGGATCCCACATTCTACTGATTTTACTTTTACCTATCTTTCTTAGCTTCCCATCCTAGTTGCTGACCTCTAACAATTGGAATGACCTATGTCTGAGTTCTGGGATTTTTTTCACATTTCTGTCTAAAATTAGCCATTGCATGTAATGATATTATCCAGATAAAAGCATTGTAAATAATGTCAATAAACTGATGGATACCTAGATTTAGATCTCAAACCCTGATTTCTTTCTACCTTTGAGTTACAAACTCAAATATTTAACTACTTGCTACATGGACTTAGATATTTAGCATGTATTTTAAGTGTGGCATATATGATTCTGACTCTTAATCCATCTAGAGCGACCAGTTGTCCTGGTTTGCTAGGGACCAGGGAAGTTTCCAAGATGTTATGTTTCTTTCATTTCCTTCAATTTACCTCTCAGTAGTGATTTTTCTGACTTCACAATTAAAATAGTAATGTCTCTACCTGGAACACCCTCTTCCCTTTATTGCTTTATTTCATAGAACTTTCCATGGCATTTATCGATCTCTATTCTATCTGTACTTTGTACTTGTTTATTTATCATTATTGTTGTTGTTTAGTCACTAAGTTGTGTCCAACTTTTTGCAACCCCAGGGACTGTATGTAGACTGCCAGGCTCCTCTGTCCATGAGATTTCCCAGGCAAGAATACTGGAGTGGGTTGCCATTTCATTCTCCATGGTATCTTCCCAATCCAGGGATCAAACCTGCATCTCCTGCTTTTGCAGGCAGATTTTTTTACTGCTGAGCTACCAGAGAAGTCCATTTACTTATTATTAGCTACCTCTTAATATGAATTTAAGCCTTATACCCCAAAGTATATTTTATTAACTTAAAAAAAGCAAGGTTTACATTCTTAGTTTCTAAAACATTGACTGACACATAGTATCTATTTGATAGATATTTGGTGAATAAATGCATTTGAAAGACCATGAGATATTCTATACAGTTTTTAAAAAAAGGATTAACATTTTTTTTAAATTTAGCACTGATAAAACTATTTTTGACCATTAAAATGCTTTTCAAAGCTTCTTTTAATACATAAAATATCTCAAATTTAAGAAATGAACTATAGGAAATTATGGGCAGGATTTCCCCTAGGTTTATTTTCACTAACATTAATTTAGTTTTTCCACCATCTTATAGTTGCTGTTTAATTTTCCATAATAAATAGCTTCCTGTTATCTAATCCATATCTATCTATCTAGCATCTTTTTATCTGCAACTTCTATATGTATATTTGTGGTATATGTACATGTAAAGAGATATATATGAACTATATATATATATATATATATAGTGTATATATAACAGTATCCAGATATATAATTATATGGATTATCTATGATAGGCAGACTAATGGCCCCAAAAATGCTCATGTCCTAATCTCTAGAAACGGTGAAAATGTGACCTCCAGATCATGTCCTAACCATCAGAACCTTGTATCACCAAATGAACTTGGCACTATGTGATGAGATTAGGTATTCTCATTCATAGGGAATTTAGTTCTAGACATTTCCATGAATACTTAACTACAAAATACAAACCAGGACTGTGGAAGATGAAGAAAATCTTCAATCTTCAACTCAAAGACACACTAGGTGTTAAAGAAATCTTTAGTAGTTAGAATCATGTATTTATAGTCCTAACTGGTACATTTATGTTTGCTTACAACAAATATTTGAAACCATGAACACATACACACATATATAAGAGCTGAGAATAATTGTTTAGTTTCATGATCAGGTAAACAAGTCTAACTTTCACAGTGATTGTATCAAAAATACTGACTTTATAATAGAACAGTTAGAATGAATAACCCAACATAGAAAAAAATTGAGAATTCAGCCTTTAAGAATAATGTGTAAGGAAACACACTCATTTTTTAAATACTCATTTATTAAGAACATGTGATATTTGGTATAATCAGGCACTTTACTGGGAAATGTGATTCTAAAAATAGCATGTATATGCTAAATATCAGAAGAAATATGTGGTGCTCTGTGATATTTGGACCAAAGTAGCAAACAAATACATCTACAAATGATAAAATTTGTAGTTTTATAATACAAATTTAAAATTACAACATTATAAAAAACCAATAGTCTAGCAGCATACAGCAGAGATGATAGAAATTTTTAGAGGAAATGGATTTTCAGTTGCAGTCTGAAAAAAGAAAAGTTAAATTGCTAAAGATGAGGGAAGAAATAGAAAGGTTGTACTAAGGAGATAGGTGTCCTGGCAGGGAGAAGTTAACACAGATGGAGTTTAGCAGATAAGGACTTATAGGAGCCTGATGTAAGGAGCAAGCCGAAGGACTATAATGAAGGACTGCTCAAGCTATTTCAGAGTTAGCATATTACCCTGAGAGCAACGGCCTACATCTAATGTATTAGGAATAGAATAATGTTACCTCAGTTCAGTTCAGTTGCTCAGTCGTGTCCTACTCTTTGCGACCCCATGAATCGCACGCTAGGCCTCCCTGTCCATTACCAACTCTCGGAGTTTACTCAAACTCATGTCCATCGAGTCAGTGATGCCATCCAGCCATCTCATCCTCTGTCGTCCCTTTCTCCTCCTGCCCCCAATCCCTCGAAGCATCAGGGTCTTTTCCAATGAGTCAACTCTTTGCATGAGGTGCCCAAAGTATCGGATTTTCAGCTTCAGCATCAGTCCTTCCAATGAACACCCAGGACTGAGCTCCTTTAGGATGGACTGGTTGAATCTCCTTGCAGTCCAAGGGACTCTCAAGAGTCTTCTCCAACATCACAGTTCAAAAGCATCAATTCTTCGGCACTCAGCTTTCTTTATAGCCCAGCTCTCACATCCATACATGACCACTGGAAAAACAATATCCTTGACTAGACAGATCTTTGTTGGCAAAGTAATGTCTCTGCTTCTTAATATGCTATCTAGGTTGGTCATAACTTTCCTTCCAAGGAGTAAGGGTCTTTTAATTTCATGGCTGCAATAACCATCTGCAGTGATTTTGGAGCCCCCCAAAATAAAGTCTGCCACTGTTTCCACTTTTTCCCCATCTATTTGCCATGAAGTGATAGGACCAGATGCCATGATCTTGATTTTCTGAATGCTGAGCTTTAAGCCAACTTTTTCATTCTCCTCTTTCACTTTCATCAAGAGGCTTTTTAGTTCCTCTTCACTTTCTGCCATAAGGGTGGTGTCATCTTCATATCTAAGGTTATTGATATTTCTCCCGGCAATCTTGATTCCAGCTTGTGCTTCTTCCAGCCCAGCGTTTCTCATGATGTACTCTGCATATAAGTTAAATAAGCAGGGTGACAATATACAGCCTTGATGTACTCCTTTTCCTATTTGGAACCAGTCTGTTGTTCCATGTCCAGTTCTAACTGTTGCTTCCTGACCCGCATACAGGTTTCTCAAGAGGCAGGTCAGGTGGTCTGGTATTCCCATCTCTTGAAGAATTTTCTACAGTTTATTGTCATCCACACAGTCAAAGGCCTTGGCATAGTCAATAAAGCAGAAATAGACGCTCTTCTGGAACTCTCTTGCTTTTTCGATGATCCAGTGGATGTTGGCAGTTTGATCTCTGGTTCCTCTGCCTTTTCTAAAACCAGCTTGAACATCTGGAAGTTCACGGTTCATGTATTGCTGAAACCTGGCTTCGAGAATTTTGAGCATTACTTTACTAGTGTGTGAGATGAGTGAAATTGTGCGATAGTTTGAGCCTTCTTTGGGATTGCCTTTCTTTGGGATTGGAATGAAAACTGACCTTTTCCAGTCCTGTGGCCACTGCTGAGTTTTCCAAATTTGCTGGCCTACTGAGTGCAGCACTTTCACAGCATCATTTTTCAGGATTTGAAACAGCTCAACTGGAATTCCATCACCTCCACTAGCTTTGTTTGTAGTGATGCTTTCTAAGGCCCATTTGGCCTCACATTCCAGGATGTCTGGCTCTAGGTGAGTGATCACACCATCATGATTATCTGGGTCATGAAGATCATTTTTGTACAGTTCTTCTGTGTTCTTGCCAGCTCTTCTTAATATCTTCTGCTTCTGTTAGGTCCATACCATTTCTGTCCTTTATTGAGCCCATCTTTACATGACAGAATGTGGTCCACTGGAGAAGGGAATGGCAAACCACTTCAGTATTCTTGCCTTGAGAACCCAGTGAACAGTATGAAAAGGCAAAATGATAGGATACTGAAATAGGAACTCCCCAGGTCGGTAGGTACCCAATATGCTACTGGAGATCAGTGGAGAAATAACTCCAGAAAGAATGATGGGATGGAGCCAATGCAAAAACAATACCCAGTTGTGGATGTGACTGGTGATAGAAGCAAGGTCTGATGCTATAAAGAGCAATATTGCATAGGAACCTGGAATGTTAGGTCCATGAATCAAGGCAAATTGGAAATGGTCAAACAGGAGATGGCAAGAGTGAATGTCGACATTCTAGGAATCAGCAAACTAAAATGGACTGGAATGGGTGAATTTAACTCAGATGACCATTACATCTACTACTGTGGGCAGGAATCCCTTAGAAGAAATGTAGTAGCCATCATGGTTAACAAAAGAGTCTGAAATTTAGTACTTGGATGCAATCTCAGAAATGACAGAATGATCTCTGTTTGTTTCCAAGGCAAACCGTTCAATATCACGGTAATCCAAGCCTATGCCTCAACCAGTAATGCTGAAGAACCTGAAGTTGAATGGTTCTTTGAAGACCTACAAGACCTTTTAGAACTAATACCCAGAAAGGATGTCCTTTTCATTATAGGGGACTGGAATGCAAAAATAGGAAGTCAAGAAACACCTGGAGTAACAGGCAAATTTGGCCTTGGAGTACGGAATGAAGCAGGGCAAAGGCTAATAGAGTTTTGCCAAGAGAAAGCCCTGGTCATAGCAAACACCCTCTCCCAACAACACAAGAGAAGAGTCTACACATGGACATCACCAGATGGTCAACACCGAAATCAGATTGATTTTATTCTTTGCAGCCAAAAATGGAAAAGCTCTACACAGTCAGCAAAAACAAGACTGGGAGCTGACTGTGGCTCATTCGTGAACTCCTTATTGCCAAATTCAGACTTAAATTGAAGAAACTAGGGAAAACCACTAGACCATTCAGGTATGACCTAACTCAAACCCCTTATGACTATAGGTGGAAGTGAGAAATAGATTTAAGGGACTAGATCTGATAGACAGAGTGCCTGATGAACTATGGACGGAGGTTCATGACATTGTACAGGAGACAGGGGTCAAGACCATCCCCATGGAAAAGAAATGCAAAAAAGCAAAATGGCTGTCTGAGGAGGCCTTACAAATAGCTGTGAAAAGAAGATAAGTGAAAAGCAAAGGAGAAAAGGGAAGATATACCCATTTGAATGCAGAGTTCCAAAGAATATCAAGGAGAGATAATGTTACTTAGTTTGTCTTTATAAAAGATTGTGCTACCTAGCAGCCATATGTGAATCCACCTTTAACTCATTTTGTCCTTTGTAATATTAGGCATAAAGCAAATAATGGTCATTAATTAAATGAATTAAATAATATATTCATTAATAATCTCCTGTGTGTTTTCCCTGGCACTGAAGTTACAAGGAACAAAGAGGCATGAGCCACATCCTTGTGAGTTTTTTCATTTCATAGGATATTTTAAAGAATGTCCAGCTTGTCATTGCACATTCAGATCTGTACTCAGGAAAGAGGTATGACTGCAGTTGCAAACTTGCAAGTCACTTTCATAAAAATGATAGTAGAAAGAGAGCTGTCATCATCATCTGATATGTTTCACAGATTTTTTTCATAAATGTAAGAACAGAAAGCAATTCATCCTGGTTTTATGCCTTGAATCAATTTCTCTAGGCATATTAAATATAAATGCACATAAAATTTTAACAACAACGAAATCTCATTCATGGATCTATGGTGTGGTTGGTGAACAACATTTTGCTTTAGACACACTTGAAATGACAATGTCAAGCATCTTTTGAATAGTAATCCATGAGACAGATAGTGGTGCTATGATTTGCTGTAAATGTCAGGAGTTCTGAAATATTGTTAAAGCACAAAAATGCCTTTTAGCAAGATAGTGTTGGATGTTATTCAGATGAACAATTTAGTCTTTTCATAGCAAATAACCAATCATGCACCATTTATAATAGAAATAATACCTATACAACTATTAACAATGAAAAAATGATTGGGGACATGTATCCTTGTTATTGGTGTGCTACCACATCATGCAGTTTAAAAAATGATGCTTTATAAGTAATTGCTTTTAACTTTAGCGTCCTATAAAATAATTAAAACTCTAGTAAAGTCCTACAGATACGATCAAAACACAAAACAATATGAGAAAATGGTTAACTTTTTATGCTACTTGGGTGAGTTACAAGTTCATTTTTACACTTAAAGGGAAAATCCCTAATAAGTGAAAAGAATGCATAAGATCAACTCACCCTATTAAATAATTGCTACATAATTATGTCTGCATAAAAAGCATAACACATAAGCCACCTTAGATTTACCCACTTACAGTAGGTGCTAGGCATACTCTTTGTCTTGTAAATGAGTATTGATGGATTGGGAAGCATAGTATATAAGACAGACTGGTAGAAGAAGGGAAATACATTAAATTTCATTTTTAGTACACACATGAGGTCAAATCCCTCTAAAAGTATCATATCCTGAATAGTGTTTTGTATCATGGGATGCGTGCTCATGTTGGTCAGAGGTTCCTTTCTAGAATGACAGGCATTAGATGTTCAGTGCACATTCCCATGTAAGGGTGCTCCATCACCCCCTGACCTGAATCTAAGAAAGACTGATTGCAACTCTCTGGGGTCTGCCCATGTTTTTTTTTTTATTAGTTTAAAACTTTTTCCTTTTCTTGGAATCATCTTTACTGTGTGAAGGTACTCTATTTCTTTCCTAGTATTCTAGTAAATCCTGTTATTTCATTGGTCTCAGTAACACTGATGGAGTATAAGCATTTTGAGAACAGACATGGTGGAATTTGTTGTTGTTGCTGGTGTCATGAGCACCAAGATAAAAATAGAAAAAGCCTGTTTATTGTCTTAACTGTACTGTCAGCTAAGCTACAGTATGACAGTAACACATGGTCCCAGCACACTCACCAGCTTATACAGGTTCATTTCGCATATAATTTGCCACGTGAGTTGCTCCCTACAACTCGCTGATCACAGAGAGCCCTCACTCTAGTCCGTGTCATCCTTTCTTTGGAAACTTGGATGAAGGAGAAGTCTGTATCTGAAAATGGCCAATCTTGTGAAGGGGAAAGCTGACAAAGCAAACTGTGAGTTTGCTCTTAAATGTTCTGCCCAGAAAATTCCACCATATGTGACTGGTCAGAGCAAGCCACGTGGTAAGGTCTGAGTTCAATAAGGTACAGACGTATAACTTCTCCACAAGGAGAGGTCTCACTGGAAGCAAACTTGATCTCTACTTATGTTGTCTACCACAGTGGTTGACAGTGTCCCTTGCCAGAACTCCATTGAACAGAACCCACTTTTTACTGTGGCTCACAAAAATTATTTTTGAAGTTAAAAAAAAAATGGTTCTGAAAACTCTAGAAGTTTGCAGAGTCATTAAACCATAAACCACAACCTGTATGTTGTTCATCTGCTTTTCTGTCACTACAAATTCTCATGCCCTCAAGTAAGCTTGTTTCATGATTCAGAAAGCCATGTCTGGATTCTGTTTACCCTGGGATTTAGTATTCTAGCTCCCAAATTTTGACTTCTTTTGAATGTGAGCATTCCTGAAAATTTTCTTGTAACACTTTCCTGTAATCCTAAACTTCACGATCAGAGTTCCTATCAGCAGATTAGAGTATGTATATTTAAATGTGAACTTTGCTGCTTGCTTATCAATCCTGTGACCTTGAACAAGTAACTTTACCACATTGTGTCTCAGTTTCCTTATTTGTCAAATGAGAATTGGCATAGAATATAATTATTGGGATTATTGTGAGGATTAAAAAATTCAAAAAATGTTCATTCAAAAAACATTTATTGTTTTCCTTATATGTGTTAGGGAATTTGAAGAGGATTGGAGGTTTAATTTAGGAATAAATGGATGCTGTTGCTTTTGTCCCCAAGAAATTTATGTTCCTATGGGAAATATAAATAGAACATCTACCAAAATCAAAATAAATGCAGATATATAAGTCTTACAATTATACACAGAAAAAGTACCTAACTAAAATTTGGGGAAGTGTGGTCAGTGAAGCAGATATTCTTTTTTGATACTTTCTTTTCATTTGTGTACACTCAAAAGCAAATCTAAAGGCCATTCAGGTATGACCTAAATCAAATCACTTATGATTGTACAGTGGAGGTGACAAATTCAAGGGATTAAATCTGGTAGACAGAATGCTTGAAGAAATCTGGACAGAGGTTTGTAACATTGTACAGGAGGCAGTGACCAAAACCATCTTCAAGAAAAGGAAACACAAGAAGGCAAAGCGGTTGTCTGAGGAGGCTTTACAAATAGCTGAGAAAAGAGGAGAGGAGAAGGGGAGGCACACGAGAAAGGGGGAGATGCCCCCACCTAAATGCAGCTGAGTGTTAGTCGCTCAGTCTTGCCTAGCTCTCTACCACCCCATGAACTGTAGTCCACCAGGGCCCTCTGTCCATGGAGTTCTCCTGGCAAGAGTACTAGAGTTGGTAGCCATTTCCTTCTCCAGGAGGTCTTCCCAACCCAGGGATTAAAGCCGGGTCTCCTGCATAGCAGGCAGATTCTTCACCATCTGAGCCACCAGGGAAGCCAATAAGGAGAGATAAGAAAGCCTTCCTCGGTGATTAATGCAGAAAGATAGAAGAAAACAATAGACAGGGAAAGACTAGAGATCTCTTCAAGAAAATTGGAGATATCAAGGGTGAATTTCAGGCAAGGAAGGGCACAATAAAGAACAGAAATGGTAAAGACCTAACAGAAGCAAAAGAGATTAAGAAGAGGTGGAAAAAATACACAAAAGACCTGTACAAAAGATGTCTTAATGACCTGGATAACCACGATAGTGTGGTCATTCACCTAGAGTCAGACATCCTAGAGTGTAAAGTCAAGTGGGCCTTAGGAAGCATTACTGCAAACAAAGCTAGTGGAGGTGGTGAAATTCCAGCTGAGATACTTCAAACCTAAAAGATGATGCTGTTAAAGTGTTACATTCAATATGCCAGCAAATTTGGAAAATTCAGCAGTGGCCACAGGACTGGAAAAGGTCACTTTTCATTCTAATCTCAAAATAGGGCAATGCCAAAAAATGTTCACACTACCGTACAATTGCTGTCATTTCACGGGCTACCAAGGTAATTCTCAAAATCCTTCAAGCTAGGCTTCCACAGCATGTTAACTGAGAACTTCCAGATGTGCAAGCTGGATTTAAAAAAAAGCAGAGAAACCAGGGATCAATTGCCAATGTTCATTGTACCACAGAGAAAGCAAGAGAATTCCAGAAAAACATCTAATTCTGCTTCATTGACTATGCTAAAAACTTTGTGTGGATCCCAAGAAAGTGTGGGAAATTCTTAAAGAAATGGGAATATCAGACCACCTTACCTCTCTCCTAAGAAACCTGTATGCACGTCAAGAAGCAGCAGCTAGAACTGGTCATGGAACAACAGACTAGTTCAACATTGAGAAAGGAGTGCGTTGTGGCTGTATATTTTCACATCATGTATATTATACATCATGTGAAATGCTGGGGCATGCATACTGCAGGCAGATTCTTCACTATCTGAGGCACCAGGGAAGCCCACAAGTATATTTAGTAATTGCACTATTATTCTTATATAAATACCCATGGCTGAATATCAAAGCACAGTATGCTTGCACTTTATTCTTTCTTTGCCTTTCTTCCAATTATTACTTGTCTTTTCATTATCTTGACTTCTTTGAAAGTCTTGGCTATTCATCCCACACTTTCCAATTGTACTTCAGTAGACATTTTGACAAAGGCCGTTATAAAATGTAACCAAGCAAATCTGAGATCTCCATTCTTTTATGTAAACTGATTAGCATCTAAGACAATTTCATTGTAATCCCATAATTACATTTGTGTTTATCCAAGTGTGTTAGTTGCTCAGTCATGTCCGACTCTTTGCACACTCCTCTGTCTACGGAACTCTCCAGGCAAGAATACAGGATTGGGTTTCCATTGCCTTCTCCAGTGGATCTTCTCAACCCGAGGATTGAACCCAGGTCTCCTGAACTGCAGGCAAATTCTTTACCATTTGAGCCACCAGGGCAGACTTCTCTTGAGTAGTTTATATCATTTCTGAGTTCTCTTTTTTTATTGTTTTATTTTCTTATTTTATTAGCACACATTCTCTGTAATTTTCTGTTTGTATCTTTTCATCTTGTTTCCCATTTAATGTTCTAGGATCACTCTTTCACTTTTAATACTAGTTTTCTAGAATTTCCATACTAAGTACCACAATTTAGGTTACTAAGTAGAAATTATTCAATCACAGTTTGAAAGCCTGGCAATCTGCAATCAATGTCAGCAATACCATACTACCTCTTCAAGTTCTAAGAAGGACTCCTTCCTTGCCTCTTCCTAAGTTTTAGTGGTTGATGGTAATCCTAGGTGTTCCTTGGGTTATAGACACATCACTCCAATCACTGCCTCAGCCATCACATGACTATTTCTCTGTGCATTTGTATCCATTTTCATATAGTCTTATAAAGATACCAACCATTGGACTTAGAGCCAACTCTAATTCAGTAGGATCTCAACTTGGTTACATCTTCTAAGACATGATTTCCAAATGATGTTCCATTCACAAGTACTGGCTTTTTGATGGTGGTGACTCAATCTACAATATCATTTTTCTGAAGAGTCCATTCAGTTCTGTTGGATATCTGGTGTTCTGTATGTTTGCCTTTTTCTTTGTAATTTTTCATCTTTATATGGCACAATTATCAAAAGTTTCCTGAAAAAGGATGAAAATAAGCATACTATTTGAGATATTACAGATCTGAAAATATCCCTGCTTTGATCCTTCTGCTGGTCCATACTACATTGTTGAGGGTCCTCAAAAACGCCGTATACATTTCAGCCAAAGCATTTTTGTGCTGACTCTTTCTTTTACCTGAAATGCTTTTATCCTAAAAAGGCAAGACTCGCTCCTTTACTTTTTTCATATCTTTATGACAGATTACCTCAGTTAGATAACCTCAACAGACTACACAATGGGAAATTTTAACCACAATAGCTCAACATTCCAAACTCTCCTTACTCAGCTTTTTATACTCTCTTAACACTTAAAACCATATAACGGTTAAAAGATAAACTGAGACATATTAAAATTTTAAGAGTTTTTTTTTTTTTTTTTTTAAGAAACATAAATTCAAATAGACCAGCATCAACTTAGAAATTGTTAGGAATACTCTGTGACAGGTGCCAGGGGAAAGGCTTTATGGAAAAAGAGTGGATACAGAGAAAGCGCTTTATTGATTGGGTATCACTTAAAGCCTAGTTGACATTTTGATTTCATTACTTTGAGGCATTTACAAGCTTCAGTATTGGTTTGCTTATGTAAGCTACCATGACATCAGGGCCACCTCAGCTTAATGGATTCCTTGCTTAATTAAACATAGTACACTTTATATTTTTCTTATTTATCTGTTGGTGGACATAATCAATATACAATCCATTTTAGGAGTAGAAAAAGAGTCGTATTCAAGCCAAACTGAGGACTATAACCTAAGTAACACAGATTCAAGAAACACCTGAGTTGTGTTCCCCCACACTACAAAATGTGGGAGGCTTACAAAGGCAACATGTGAAAAGTTGCTTGTGTTGCCAGAATTAGGACTGGAGCAGGCATGAAGTAAAAGAAGTAAGGGTGTTTGTTAAGCAAGGATTGCTTGGGGTCTGAAATGGTTGCACAGTTACAAGGGGAGACGTGAGACCACGAAGTTTCAGCTGGTAGTTAGCAGATAATGTTCTAGGGAGGGCTGGTGGTGTCTTTCATGCAGTTCAGAAAAGTCATGTTCTTGGGAGCTTGATACAGAAACTTGTCTGAGAGCCCATCCACAATGACCACCTGCCTTCATTTTCAATGCCTGAACCTCAGCTACTCCATTTTGATTTTTAAATGCGTTCTTTTATTTAATTGTTAAAACACATGCACGATTCATGTTTCAACAGGCCATAAGACAGGCTGTTCTCATCAGCATAAAGTTCAAGCCAAATCACATATAAGGTAGAATGAATTCCCTTCCCTCAATCTGTGACAATTTCTTTCATCATATGTTATCTATTGTTTGTTTCACTCCACTAAAAGTTCCAGGAGGTCAGAATTTTATTTGTTGCTTTGTTTTCGCTGCTGAATTTGCTTATTTGTATTTTTAACAAATATACATATATAAGTTATCCATTACTTGCCTGTATAGAAAATAATTCCCTACTGCAGAACATCAAAAACTCTCAGGCACAAGATTTATTTTCTTAATAAAAAAAGTGTGCAACTGTATAAAATTTTGACCTGTAGAGATTCCTGTATTAACGGCTTCTAATAGTATATATTAAAAACTATTTTCATGATCGCTAAAGCTTCTCATAGAGATGCATATTCAGAGTTCAATATCATTTAGTCAAAGAAACTAGAATACAGAAAGACACCAGCATTTACATTGTGTCATATCTTGCTTTTACAATCTCTTCTGTCACAGCATAATGCAGCACTGTGTCATCAAATATGTGTATTTGTGTCTTGAAATTCAACCTTAGTACCCTCTCATTCTATATTTTAAAAGGATATAACTGTGGTAAGTTAATGAAGATCTCTTTGAGATATCTATCCATATCTAATAACTTGTACTTTTTTCACAGAAATGCATTCAAATAGAAAAGCATATGCATCGGCTGAAAATAAGGATAATAGTTAACAAACTGGGAGACTCAGTTTTGGTGTAGACAATCTGTAAACTGGCCCCAAATGCTTTCAATCCTTGCTTCCTACTATTCAGACTCTTCTAAATAGAGAACGTGTGCATTCTCGGATGCTCAGTGTTCACTTCTTTGTGACTCCATGGACTGTAGCCCGCCAGGCTCCTCTGTTCTTGGAATTCTCCAGGCAAGAATACTGGAGTGGGTTGCCATTTCCTACTTCAGGGGATCTTCCTGTGTCTCCTGCATAGGCAGACAGATTCTTTACCAGTGAGTTACCTGGGAAGCCCCCTCTAAATAGAGGAGACATGCAAAACGTGATGTCATTTTCCAGAAGAGATCACGAGTTCTGACTTCTGTCTTAGGTACTGTCTCCCACTCTCACTCACTCCATCTAATGGAAGCTTTGGATTGAGTTTTGAGCTTCTCTGTGAAGAGGCCTGTGTAGCAAGGAACAGCGACTTTAGCACAGTGAGGAACTGAATCCACAATATGGATAACATTAACAATAATGGAGGTGAGCTTGGAGCAGGACTTCCATCTCCTACTGTAGCCATGGCTGAGAGCTTACTGTAACACTTGAGTTACATGCAGCTAACCAGCTCCCAGTTTCTTGACCCATAAAAACTGTGAAGTAATAAAGAAGGCTATTTAAGTGCATTATTTTTGTTTCATGTAGAGAATAGTGTCCATTTTTTAAATGATTTCCCTTTTTCTATGTATATTTAAACGACATTTATGTGCATTTGCTATTTTACATAGTTTCCCTAACTATGGCACAGAAAATTAAATAATGCAAAAGGGAAGACGTACAAATAATATTAAATAGTATACATACTATTGCAACAAAGTGAAATAAGAATATATAACTTAAAGCCAGATTCTTTAATACATTAAAGAATAGGTTTTTAACTTATTTAAACCTTTAACCTTTAACCTATCCTAAGTAGTCATATTAGTATCCAAACACAAAGGATATATAATATGTAAAGTCTTGAGATCTAAGTGTGCATTTTGTTAAACTACCCCTATAATTGGAGTTTTTATTGAAAATTATACAAATGTTCTAAACTTTAAAAGTAGTGCCAATGCCCGGACATAAAATGATGCTCGAAATACTAAATTACAATATTTTTTACTTTAAACTGAAAATATCTGAAAATTATCTAGAGACAACTGCATTGTGCATCATATAGTTTAACTTTAATTAAGTTCTGCCATGAAAATAGCAAAATTGAAGCTCGCAAAAATAGCAACAGTAAGCAAAACTAAAATTACTCTTGAGAAGATCCTATGAAAATCTCTCCTTCCTTCCTTTTTTCCTTTCTCTCTTTTTTTTCCTCCTCATTTAGCTGAACATGAATTAGCATACACTGACTTAAGAATCACTGTCATGAATGAGTATGCATGGCTCATAACAGGTACTTAGAAAATTACATCTATTGTTATTGCCAATAATATAAATGTGATGCTAATGAAAAGAAAGCTTACCAGAATGGGAAGATGAACATTTAATCAGAAAGAGAAAGTTCATGACTGAAATTCTTTTTTAACAATCCTTTATTCTGATTTCTATTGCAAAATACAGATAGAAAATTAGTTGTCTATTTTAAAATATGATCTACTTAACGTATTTTTCATTCATATACTGCTTTTTCAAAACCTGTCTGTCTTTGTTGAGACCTCTGAACTTCATTTAGATTAAGTAAAAATGAATAGAATTTGCAAGGTAATACATGTGCAAAGGGCTTATTTAGATATTGATATAGTATTAAACATTTTAGAACTCAGTATGGCCCTGGTCCAAGGAATCCTACTGCCTGTAATAATAGAGGTAGCCAGCTACTCTACAATGGTATCTGTTACCTAGCAACCAACTGAAGGCATGGTGTCCTCAGGAATGAACCAAGCTATCTAACCAAGGTTAAGGCAGGAAGAAAAAGGCTTGAGTGTTATTTTTCTTTTTTGTTGTCATTGTTCAGTCATTCACTTGTGTCTAACTCTTTGTGACCCCATGGACTGCAGCACGCCAGGGTTCCCTGTCCTTCATCATCTCCCAGAGCTTGCTAAAACTCATGTCCATTGAGTCAGTGATGCCATCCAACCATCTCATCCTCTGTCGTCTCCTTCTCCTCTTGCCTTCAGTCTTTCCCAGCATCAGGGTCTTTTTCAATGAGTCAGTTCTTCACATCTGGTGGCCAAAGTATTGGAGCTTCAGCTTCAGCATCAGACCTTCTAATGAATATTCAGGGTTGATTTACTTCAGGATTGACTGGTTAGATCTCCTTGCCATCCAAGGAACTCTCGAGAGTCTTCTCCAACACTACAGTTCAGAAGCATTAATTCTTTGGTGCTCAGTCTTCTTTATGGTCCAACTCTCATAACCATACATGACTACTGGAAAAACCATAGCTTTGAATATATGGACCTTTGTTGACAAAGTAATATCTGTGCTTTTTAATACACTGCCTAGGTTTGTCATAGCTTTTTCTTCCAAGGAGCAAGCATCTTTTAATTTCATGACCGTGGTCACTGTCTGCAGTTATTTTGGAGCCCAAGAAAATAAAGTCTTGCACTATTTCCATTGTTTCCCCATATATTTGCATGAAGTGATGGGATCAGATGCCATAATTTTTGTTTTTTGAGTATTGCATTTTAAGCCAGCTTTTTCATGCTCCTCTTTCACCCTCATCAAGAGGGTCTTTAGTTCCTCTTCGCTTTCTGCCATTAAAATGGTGTCATCTGCATGTCTGAGGTTGCTGATGTTTCTCCCAGCAACCTTGATTCTAGTTGTGATTCATCCAGCCCAGCATTTCTCATGATATACTCTGCATATAGGTTAAATCAGCAGGGTGACTATATATAGCCTTAACATACTCCTTTCCCAATTTTGAACTGATCCATAGTTCTGTGTCCAATTCTAACTGTTGTTTCTTGACCTGCATACAGATTTCTCAGAGACAGGTAAGGTGGTCTGGTATTCCCATCTCTTTGAGAATTTTTCAAAAATTGTATTTATTTAGTTGCTTATTTATCTGGTTGCTATTTATTCACACACATATTTAAACAGGCTCCACTTCAAATACATGCATTTTAAAAACTATGCGAAGCATGTATATTGTGAAGCATGTTTTTTTGTGTGACATTTCTTGTGTTCTACGTTTTGTTCGCTTGGCATCATCTATGCTCACGTTTGGTTGTGTTCTCTGTCACTCACTCATGTTCGGTTCTTAAGCAACCCCACAGACTGCAGCCCACTAGATTTCTCAGTTCACTGGATTCCCCAGGCAGGAATGCTGGAGTGGATTGCCATTTCCTGCTCCAGGGGATCTTCCTAACCCAGAGATGGAGCCCATGTCTCTTGTGTCTCCCGCCACGGCAGGCAGACTTTTTACCACTGTGCCACCTGGAAACCACTGAACCAGCTGGGAAATCCACCATGTTTCAACGGTGGCTGATCATTTTTTTCAGGTTGAATACACCTGATAGAAAACCCTAGAGGGTGACTCTCAAAACTGCTCAATATCTGGAGGAGTCAAGATAAAGCTGGCTTTCTCTTATCACAGATATGCGTGTTTAACCACTGATAACTCATTAACACAAGGTCATAAGCCCAGCAGGCCATACTCAAACATTGTGGGGGTGGGGACAGGAGCCACGGGGCAAATATTCCCGCAGGCCAACGTGTTGCTGAGCGATTTTAAAGGCTCCTCCGTAGGCCCAGATGCCCTTACCCGGTGATCTCATTAATGCACCGGTGTAATCACTTTCCCTTCTCCAGTTGCTTTTGCAATGGGAGGTTTGAGGAAGTACAGAGAACTCAAGATAAAGTTGTTGGCAGTAGAAGTAGCCCTGGAAACAGATCCCAAGGATAGGAATCTAAAATAAAATACTTAATGGACAGACAGAAGCAAAGGCTCACATTTCTCATACTGACCTTGGGTGGCTTTGACCTGCAACAGCTTGAAGTGGGGCTTTGGTTTCCAGACAGAGATTGAGGCCAGGCTGTGGTGCTGGGAGCACCAAATCCTAGCCGCCAGACTAGTGATCAGCAACAAGGCCCTGGCCTTTTGGCATTACAGAAAATAATTCCCACAAAAACAGAAAGTAGTGAAAAAGTAAGGTGTTTTTTTTTGTTTTTTTTGTTTTTTTTAAGGATGAAAAAAGAATACAACTTGTGGATAGACACACAGGTGAACTTCGAGAGCCCTCACAGCAGTTTGAATTACTTTTACGGAGTTTCCTTTGGCCAATCATTTTGACTCACCTGATTCAGAGTCCCTATTTGGTATATCTCAGGATCCTCCCATGTATACTCATGCATTTCTTAGCCAAGATGGATTCTACCTCACAGGGCTATGGGCAGCCTGGCAGTAGTTAGCATCATTCCTCTTTGACTTCCTAAGGAGCTTTTCTGTATGTGTGGTTGGGGAGGTCTCCTGACTTCAGGAAAGGAGTGGTCTGGGCAGGACACATCCTCCTCTCTTAATTGTCCTTCTATTCTTCTCTTGGAGTTCTGGTCTACAGTTTTGGTCTTGGAGTTTGATGTATGAAATTAGATCATTTTGTTTAACTACTTTATTTTTATTTATTTGCTTATTTTTGGCAACACCATGCAGCTTATGGAATCTTAGTCCCCAGACCAGGAATCAGACCCAGGGCGCTGGCAGTGGAAGTGTGGGAGCCACCCCTGGGCCACCAGGGAATTCCCCTTGGTTAATTACTCTAGAAGTCTTGGTAAAATAAAATGACAGGCCCAGGTCAATTAAGTATTAGTTGACCTCACTCAGAAGGCCTCCAGGGTAACTTTGAAGCTCCCTCATCTCTTGCACCTGTAGTACAATTTGTGCTGAAAATTTAGCCCCACAATTTCATTCTAAATGTTGCAGAGATACAAAGGAGACTTATGTGGCAGCATCAATAGATTCCCTGTGCAAACATCTAGATCTTCATAAGATAACAGTGAATATCTGAGTTCTTGGAGGACGATCCACCCAGTCTTGAAATCACAGTTTCCTTTGAGCAATACTGACAAAAAGAAGAGTTCTCATTCTTGTTATATGATGAAACCTGCAACCATATGGGAACTCAGCAAAGATAGCACCTAAGGCAGACACTTGGCCCAATGATGCTGAACTGGGAATCTGAGTTCTTGCTCATGGAGCTGAAGAGCGAACTTCACAAACACATGAACACTCAAGGTATCAAACAGGCAGACTTTACTTTAAAGAAGAGAGAAATGCAGAACTCCCAGTGAGAGGAGGTAAAGTGCCCAAAAAGATAGGAATGATAGCAGTTTACATCTTTACTAGTGTTGATGTATCCATCTTTGTTCTGCTCAGATCCCTAACATATGTAATTTCTGACCAATCAGTGACAAGGCCACTATGTCCACTTTCTCATTTTTATGGCTTTCTTTGATCCTCTAGTCCTCGGGTTTTCTTAGACATTGAGTTGCCATCCCATGACCCTTTCTCATGACCCCAGGCCATTGTTTTAGTACCAGATGTATGGGCTAAGACTTAATGGTCCATCTGGTGTTTTTCTTTCTGAAAATTTGGACAGCAGTTACTGATTGTCTTGTCTTGGGTCTGGATGTTTTATGACCCACCAGATCATGGAGGCATTCCTCTAAATGCCTGGAACCTGGAACAACAAGTGTAGCATTAAGTTAATGAGGCAAGACATTCATATGGGAGAAGTAGAGATGGAATTAAAAAAAATGAACCGAGGGTCTGGCCCTACACTGACTTCTAGCGATTTCTACCTCAGCACTGGGTCTCCTCTAATCCTTTACCTGATTTCTCTGCTTAGCAGATGATTAACAAGAGAAGAATCCAGCCTGTGTTTCCAAGAGAAAATAATAATTATTCTAAAATAATTCAAGGTTACACACACACACATATAATATATATGTATGTATATATATGTATATATATACATATTTTGGCAGGAACTGAAGCAATCCATATAGGTGTGGATCATGAAGTTTTTGAACTTATTCTTGTCTGGAAAATCCCACGGGCAGAGGAACCTAGTGGGCTACAGTCCACGGGGTTGCAAAGAGTCAGACACGACTGAGTCACTTCACTTCACTTAACTTCTTCACAGAATATAAAGCTGAGTGGAGAATTTATTGAAATGAAAGCATTCTATCAAGAGTTTAGAAATTAAACTCCTGCCAAGCATTTCTGGAACTTCTCTTGATACATTGTTAGATTGGATTATTGGCACAGGATACAAAATTTGCCCTGAGTTAATAAGATGAGAATGATGAAACTGCTTTGGCAGAGTCCTGAGGAGGGATTTATGAATTTTAATGTGGTACCAAAGGTCTCTCCACCAGAATATAAACCCTGTGAGGTCTTCTAAGTGAGATTGTAAAGAAAATGGAGTATGTCCTGGTGAGTGGGTTTACTGACATTGTTGAAAACCTTGACTTGGGCTGTCCAGCAGAGTTTGGGATCAAGAGAAGGAAAAATACTGTTAAACTGGGCTCCACATCTTTGTTGGAGATCACAGGATTTTGGAATGGCTGAGACTTGCTAGCAATTAAATATAAGAGGTGATATAGGTATAATTTTTCTAATGTTCATAAGTAGTGAATATAATATAATGAACATTGAAAGGATACCCATTTATAAATAGCAACCATATCTATTAAATGAGAAGGATGGGAGGTAGTTATGTTTATAAATTTTTATTTATGTTTTAAAAGATTTGATGTAAGTTTTTGAATTGGTATTATATGTTTAATTTCAATGACACATGCCCCTAGTTTTAATCTATGCAATTTACTAAACTTTATGTGTATTTGGAATGACTTTATTAGATTATTTTTATAAAACATTTCTACAGGCAGGCTAGGCTAAAATATTCTTCATTAAGATTCAACCTAGATATCCTAGAAACTCTTTATGTGTCAGAGAGGGGCTATGTCTCTTATGTATACAGAGTCTCAGTTTCACTGAGGCTCTGTTTTGACACATGCTTTCATAACCATAGAGACAAGGGAAATAGAATACAGTGTATCATGAGTTGACTTTATAAATTTCTAGTCAAAGTGGCCCTTTGTGACTCCTAAGTGGCCAAAGACTGCCATGTGACTCTTTTAATTCAATAGGGTGAAATTGTGTAATCCTATCAGCAGAGGAAAGAGTGACTGTCAAAATGTTTTTTATAGTCAATCATTTCAATTTCTTAATTTTTTTTTTTACTTTTAAGAATTAAGTCAAAGTAAAACAAAGAACAAGAAACCTGAAAGAAAATACTCTTGATTTGTAAATACCAGGCACTATTGAGCAAAATTCAGCAAAAGTTTGGAGGACTGATGTAAGGCTAATTAATTTTAGAGTAATATGATATGAAATAAGTCAGGTGCTGAGGATAGAAATTTGCATGAGTACTAGATAAAGAGCAAAGGCTCAGAAACTATAGGTCTGCAGTCTTTTATCCATGTTTTCAAAATTGAAAAAGCTCCAGAAACCATTTGGCCTGAATATACATTCATTGCAGAAATATCAATGTACTGGCTTAAAGGGTGATTTTTATTGTCCACCAAATTCTGAATTCCAAAACATATTTTTTCCCCAGAAATTTTGAATAAGGTAGAGTAAATCTGCAGTGTATTGGGTCAAAATCATCTTTAGGGTGGAGCTGGAGGGGTAAATGAGAATATGGTAACAGTTGTCTCTTTTCTACCATGTTGGCTTAAGAATAGTTTGTCTTTCTTTGGAGCCCCACATTGGGCATGACACAGGGCCACAGGTCTCTGAGAGTACCTTCATATCTTCCTGTAGTTGATGGTATGGAATAGATGAAGGGTGGAATGTTTTCTGAAGGCAAAGATATGCTGTTATTGTTGTTTACTGCTAAGTCATGTCCGTCTCTTTGTGTCCCCCTAAATTGTAGCCTGCCAGGTTCCTTTCTTTGTCCATGGGATTTCCCAAGTAAGAATACTGGAGTGGGTTGCCATTTCCTTCTCCAGGGTGTATTCCCAACCCAAGGATCAAACCTGCATCTCCTGCATTGACAGGTGGATTCTTTACTACTGAGCCACCAGGGAACCTCAAAGATATACTGAGAGTAGCATTAATGAGAAATGTAACTGCAAAGGCTTGTGTAGATTCAAGGTACAGGCTAATGAGCAGAGATCCCTCTGCCTTCCATGGCAAAGGTAATGAAAATGAAGACCAGGAGGCTTTTCTTTTTACAGCAAAGTCCTCTACATACAAACCTTCAAGTTGTAAGCTTTCAAAGATGCAAATGTACATTCATACGTCCAAAATTTCAGACATGTGAACAAATGGGACTTATGAATGCACTCTCAGAGCAGAACTCCTTCATATGTAGGGGGCTTAGTGTATTCTGAACACAGTTTGAAAAAGGAGATTGGAAAGGACAAACCCATGAAAGGGAAAACACACACACACACACACATGCACACACATGAGTGGGCAAGTTGGACTTTGAAATGACTACTTTACCTAAAATAAATGAAACTAGCTAATATAGTTATTTTATTTTAGTTTCTTTTTCCAGTATCAAAGAGACACTCTTCCTGTAACTCTAATCAAAAGTGGTAGGTTATATATGAAAAGTTTAAGAGAATTTTATAAATTATGCATATCTGAATTACATACTATAATCAATCACAATAATTTCTATCAACTTTTCCAATAAATACTGTGTTTAATTATAATTCCTTTGATTATTTACATAGATCTGATAGCTTTTATAAATGACATGGACAAGCAATAGGTTTGCTTCCCAGGGGGCTCAGTGGTAAACAACCTGCCTGCTGGTGCCAGAGATGCAGGTTCAATCTCTGGGTCAGGGAGATCCCCTGGAGAAGGGAATGGCAGCCCACACTAGTATTCTTGTCTGGGAAATCCCGTCATGGAGGGTCAGACATAACTGAGTAAGTGAGCAGGCAGGCACACACAATCAGTAGGTTTCAGAACAAATGTAGTGTTATTTTAAAAATCAATTTAATACTAAAATCATCAGAGTTTCTGCATTTTATTGATATATCTATAAGCCTACAGCATCTTGCCTCTCTTACTTCACCTGAAATACCTTCCATAATTCAGTTTTAGACTATGAATTGATTTCATTAAAAAAAAAAAAAAAAACAGAAAAAGACCCAAGAGTATTTGGCCTCTGCAGAATATCCATGAGCTGTTTTTTTGTTGGGGATAGCCTATGATAGACAGCGTGTAATCCAGACTTCAGTAGGCTTCCTGGTGACCACGGCTGACAGATCTGTTTATGTTCAGACTTGTGGGATGTTGGTTCTTTCCACGTAAGGAATTAACTTTTTTAAGCCTTGGCCCCCACGCTGTTCATAGTCCTATCATTTAGTCGCAGTGGCAGAATAGCTGCGGGACGTTTCCAGCATGACAAAGCTCCACAGGCTATGAAGTCGGAATTTTTTTTTTTAATGGAACCAATCGAGGAGAAAGATTTCGTCTGGAAGGACTTGATATTTCAGGCCCACTGTCCAAGTTCCCCAAAGAGACCTCCTCTTAGCAGCAGATGTTTGTTCACAAACACCTCACGTGTTAGTTCAGTAACAAACTGTGTTTTTACCTGATCTGGAACTAGGCTCTGAGGCAGTATTCTTCATGTGTTTATTTAAGTAAAGCATACTAAGTTTATTATTGCTAATAGAACCGATTATCACATACTTAATGGCTTAAAACACAACGGCACATTTATAGTATCGCAATTGTGCGGGTCTGAAGTCCAAAATTAGTCTCATCGACTAAAGCTAAGGCGTCAGCATGACTGGGTCTGGCTGGCAGGTGATGGTCTTTTTCAGTTCCGGAGGTTGTTCTAGAGCCTGTAAAGGCCAATTTCTAGATGTGCCTTGAGGCCACAGTTTCGGCTTGCAAACCCTTCCTTGCCTCACTCCAGCATTTCTTGCTCCAGCGGTATATCTGCTACCAGCCCTCTGATTTCCTGTTTCTCTTATATAAAGACTCTTATGATTATATGAAGCCTACACAGATAATACAGGGTAATCTCCCCATCTTAGGATCTTTAAATTAATCATATCACAGGTTCTGAGGTTTAGGACTTGGGTATGTTTAAGAAACCATCATTCAGCCTACCATACAAAAAAAAGCAATGCTGACTTGACGTATCAGCATACTTATTCTTTTCTTAAGCTCTTAATTTAACCACATTTTTACATTCTTCCCAGACACAGTTGAGTTTAAATGCAAGCTTTCCCACTATTAGCCATATGACTAATGGAAATATAATTGATGCATCTGAATTTCTGAGTCATCTAACAATCAGTTATGATTATAGAGTCATGTGTTGAATTGAACATTTTAAAACACAATGTCCTTAGTATTTTGTATCTGTCCAATAATGTCCTCTGATATTGTTATATAAAATGTGGCAGAAGCATCGTGATGTCTCTAGGAAGTGAACTTTCACAGGTTCAGAAGATAGCTTTCTTTTAGTGAGGAATATTTTAGGTTTTATATGCCAGTAATCTTTGTATTTAACAGACAACTGAAGAAGCCACCTGTGGAATTCCAGGTTTAGGGAAATGGTTTCTCATTAGCCCTTCATTCTGAGTTCCTAATTAATAACAAGTAATAAGAATTTTAATTATAAATTAATTTATAGGTTTCACATTTATATATGGGCATTCAAGAGCCCATGATATTTTTTAGTGAAGAAATTAACAGTGGGACAGCAGAATAGGAAATATATGATTCCTGGACAAATCCTCAAACTTCTTTTCTGATTGTATCTGATCATGAAAGGCTTAAGGGTTTTCTACTTACTGTTTTTAACGTTGAAAATGGAAGCATACAAAGCACACTTTCAAATCAAAATTCCAGTTGTAATTTTTAAACTTGATATATGATTATAAAATTGTTGTGGTAGAACAAAGTCCTAAGAAAGACCAGAAACCGCTGGAAAAGAAATGTTAGTGATGGTCTTTCCTTAGCAGCTATCAAAACTTATTCTAAAGTCACTATAATTTAAATTGTGATAGTTGGTTGGAGACAAACAAAAAAATAACCCATGGAACAAAATGAAGGACTTCCAGGTGGCGCAGTGGGAATGGGTGGTACCTTGTCCCACCTGGTGCTGTGGGAGACACAAGAGACACGGGTTTGACCCCTGGGTGGGGAAGGTCCTCTGGAGGAGGAAATGGCAACCCACTCCAGTGATCCTGCCGGAAAACTTCCACGGGCAGGGAGCCTGGCAGGCTGCAGTCCATGGGTTTGCTAAGAGTCGGACATGACTGAGTGAGCACGCCCGTGAACACACACACACACACACACACACACACACACACACACACACACAGTGGAGAGGAGAAACAGCGTCGTCTGTATCTGAAAATTGTTTCAAAACAGAAGGGGCATCGCAGACCGCTGGGAAAAGAAAGGAATAGTTCTGGATTAACTGGTTTATCTGGGGGTACCTAAAATTGGATTATTACCGTGGACACAGAACTATCAGTTTAAAATTAAAAGATTTAACTGTGAAATGAAAAAGATTAAAACTACTTAGACAAATTAGAAAATTATAGTTTTATGATTTACAGATATGAAATGATGTCTTAAACAAGTCCCAAGAAGTAACCACCATCAAAGGAAGGAATGATAAATGCCATTTATCAATGAAGAATTTGAACTAATCAAAAGATATTGTAAAATACTTGATATACAAGTAACAAATCAAGAAAATTACCTGCATTGCATATAATCAAAATTGTATTGTCCTAAAAATATATAACAAATTCCCAAGTATGTATAAAACTATTATCAAACCAGTAGAAAAGACCAATGAAAGACCTAAACGGACTTTCCTCAGAAATAAAATATAAATGATTGATAACAAAAAGCTGTCCCACCTCGTTAATAATCAGAAATATGCAATTAAGGCCACAGTTAGTAACTAATGTTCTTATTTGGAATAAAAAATGCATATAGTACACAGTATTGGTGAGAGTATGGAACCTAAAGAACTCAGGTAAATTTCTGGTGGAATATTAATTTTTACAATCATTTTGAAATACAATTTAAAATGATATAACATGAAAACAAACCATGACTAATTCATGTCAATGTATGGCAAAAACCACTATAATATTGTAAAGTAATTAGCCTCCAACTAATAAAAATAAATGGAAAAAAAATGATATAACAAAGCTGAATGTATGAATATGTTATAACCCAACAGTTTTATTCTCAAGTTGATTACATGGTTACAACTCTTGAAAAATATGCACTATGGAAATGCACATAAGTCCTCCTAGTAACAGTTAAAAAAAAACATGAAACTTATTAAGTGCCCTTTAAGTATATAATAGACAAATAAATTGTGATAAACTCATAAAATGGAATACTGTGAATAAGCTACTGCCACGTAAGGCAATAGAGGCAAATCTAAGAAATATATAAACAAACAAACAAAAATAAGGTTGGAGGAAGATGATAGTTTTGCTTGGTTTTGATCTTTGTAGAAACAAAACATCATATTGTTAGACATTCATAAAAATGTGCTAAGCTATTTTCAACGTACAGGAATAATAAAAATGAGGGTGGTTAGGACAGTGTTGTCAGGCATCAGAAAAGTATTATCAGAGAGCAGCAGTGAGTTTTCTTCAATGGAATGAGCAATTTGGGCAGAAATAACAAATAGGTGTAGATACTACCTACACCAAGCTATCTAAATTCAGTTTCTTGGTTATACTAGTCACAGTTAAATGCTTAATAGCTACATGTATTTGTTGGTCATTATCTTCAACAGAGCTGATTATAGAACATGGTCATCATTGTCGACAGTTATATTAGACAACACTGTTTGCTATAACCTTCTAGCAACAACTTTCACCAACTATACATAAGAGAATAAATACAACAAAGAAAATTACAGTAAGAGTTCTTTTGGAATAAGAATTTTGGAGTAAATTTGCCATGACCTGTCACCAGAGATCATTTCTCTTACTCCTTCAATGATTACTACTATTCAAGTGAAATATTAAAATAATTCTATTTATATTAAAGAAGAAAATCTTGTATTAAAAAAACTGCAGAATTTTATTTTTGAAACCTAAGCAAAATAATTTAAGAATCACCTATAAGTATAATTCATATTAACATGTACTCTATTATTCTATTTAACTTTTTATTGTGATTGCATATACAGTTTTAAATGCTTCTTTTATCTTCTAGTTCAAGAAACTATATTTAAGCCTTCTTATGTATTCACAGTTATTCATTCTAGATTCCTTTTTCTTCTTTGAATTTTTATTGAAACATAATACATTGCTGAAAGGTGCAAAAATCACAAATATCAGCATAATTAAATTTCACAAATGGGGCATGCTATGTGCCCACAACCCTGAGAAGGGGAATAAATAGCATATAAGAAACGTACCTTTTGTGTGTATCTGACTAGTTTTGCTTAAAGTGGTTTTTTTTGTTGTTGTTGTTGTTAAAATCAGTCACAGTCTTCAGAGAAGGCAAAGGCACCCCACTCCAGCGCTCTTGCCTGGAAAATCCCATGGACGGAGGAGCCTGGTGGACTGCAGTCCATGGGGTCGCTAAGAGTCGGACACGACTGAGCGACTTCACTTTCACTTTTCACTTTCATGCATTGGAGAAGGAAATGGCAACCCACTCCAGGGTTCTTGCCTGGAGAATCCCAAGGACGGGGGAGCCGGTGGGCTGCCGTCTGTGGGGTCGCAAAGAGTCGGACACGACGGACGCGACCCAGCAGCAGCAGCAGTCATACTCTTGCGTATAACATTAGTTAATTCATTCTAAATCTACTATATTGTTAGTATTATATTGTGTGGCAACACTCTCAATTATCTATTCTAGTTTTGATGGCTATTTGGGTAGTGTTCAATTTTTTACTGTTACAAATTCATGACCATGAATTTGGAGATCAGATGTATGCATCTTATTGAATACAGTCCTTGGAGTAGAATTGCAAGTTCATAGGATATGTATATGTTCGGTTTCAATAGACCCTGACAGGTGTCTAAGGAGCAGTGATGATTTACATCCCCACCATGTAAACACTGTGGTGAGTGACAGTTTCACTTGCTCCACATTTTGCTAACAATGGGTGCTGCCTTGTGTTTACATTTTCATTTAATAAAGTTGAGCACTTTTTAATGTATTTACCATGTCCATTGCGTTGGTGATGCCAACCAACCATCTCATTCTCTGTCGTCCCCTTCTCCTGCCCTCAATCTTTCCCAGCCTCAGGGTCTTTTCCAATGACTTGGCTCTGTGCATCAGGTGGCCAAAGTATTGGAGCTTCAGCTTCAGCATCAGTCCTTCCAGTGAATATTCAGAGTTGATTTCCTTTAGGATGGACTGCTTTGATCTCCTTGCTGTTTGGATAGGAAGAATTTATTAATTTGGGAACACTCAGTTGAGATACAGTTTAGCATCAGAGTCCCTTGGACTGCAAGGAGATCCAACGAGTCCATCCTAAAGGAGATCAGTCCTGGGTGTTCATTGGAAGGACTGATGCTGAAGCTGAAACTCCAATACTTTGGCCACCTGATGCAAAGGGCTGACTCATTGGAAAAGACCCTGATGCTGGGAAAGATTGGAGCAGAAGGAGAAGGGGACGACAGAGGATGAGATGTTTGGATGGCATCACCGACTCAATGGACATGAGTTTGGGTAAACTCCCAGAGTTGGTGATGGACAGGGAGGCCTGGCGTGTTGTGGTCTATGGGGTCGCAAAGAGTCAGACACGACTGAGCGACTGAATTCAACTGAACTTAAAGATCTTGGAAGAAGTTCCAAACTGGCTACAAAGTAAGTGGTTCCTAGAACCTGAACAGAGAGATGTCCCTGTTGAGCAAAGCTGAAATGCTACCACTGCTATTGCAGACAGTGGAGGAAGAGGCCAAGGGTGCAGGGGAATGGGCGCGCTGGTATATATATAAAGTATAATGCCCAGAGACCCAGTAGATGCTGTTCTATAGTAAGACTCGGAGATTTCACTATTTACCAGGGTCAATAAAGAATGCACTGGTGAGACAAATAGCATTTACTAAAATATTTACTAAAGAATTTGTTGTTGTTTAGTCTCTAAGTCTTGTCCAACTCTTTTGGGACCCCATGGACTGTAGCTTACCAGGCTCCTCTGTCCATGTTATTTTCCAGACGAGAACACTGGAGTGGTTTGCCATTTCCTTCTAAAGAAGTAGTATTTACTAAAACATTCAGTGATGAGTGACTGTTTTGAGATCAGAGCTGAAGGAAAAGGAAGCTGTTACCTGACTAGGCTTACTGCCTGCAAGAGTAACAGAGAAAATAGGACCCTGGGAGCAGATAACACCAGATCACAGGTGGGGCACGCAGCTGCCAGGAACCGAGTGGACACAGCATTCATGAGTCACGGGATCAGAATGGCATCCAAGGGCAACTGACCCCAGAGATGACTGATCCACGGTGGTATCACAAAAGACAACGAGCAAGAGCACTATTACTACTTGCTTTTACTATCAGAGAAAAGCAAGGATAAATGACTAGGAGACTAAGAGCACGGTCCCCAGGTAAAAAGTTACATCCCTTGCATAGTTTCCATATTTGAATAGTTTTCAGACTAGAAATACATATGCTAGAGAAGAGACGGAAATTTCCAACAGGCATACTGGATAAGCTTTTGCATGACTGTATGCAATGATCAACATTTATAGATCTTTATACCTGGATAGGTATGGATACACATTTTACTGTGTATGTGTTATATCACAATGAAACTTAAAAACAGAAAAGTTAATTCAAAGTATGCCCTGTCCCACTACCATTCTTTTTTAAACCCTTTCCTGGCTACACATTGCTTTTAACCTTCTCAACAGCTTTCTCTGGGTTCTGTTTTATTCTTTTAGCTAATCTTCTACCATGCTTCCCCTTGTGCTCTGGGTTAATGTCACCCTGGCTCTTCAAATAGCATGACCTTCACAGTAGGGTTTATGAACCTGCTAATTAACCCCCACACATCTGTAATATATCCAGATAAGCATCGCATATTTTAAAGAAGCTTTTTCTAAATGACAAAATCTAGGTAAGTTTCTTTGCTATTAGGTTTCAGTGAATCTTACATCTTTCATACAGGGCACTTATTTTGGTGTATATTAATACTTAACTATTCACGAGTGCAGTTACAGTATATGATCGATACTTTTCTCCCCACAGTAGTCCATAGAATTGTTCAGAGCAGGGGTCCACTTGCTTTTCCACATCATTGTATCTCAAGGGTTTAGCGCAACGTCTGGCACACACCCTGTGCTGGATAAACCTATTTCAAATTATAGGATAAATAAATATTTTCATCATATGACTTTCTCTCTTCATTACTAAAAGGTATTGGGGGTTATTTGTATTTTTGTATTTGTATTTATGTGTATTCCCACATATATTTTAATGGTAAGTATTGAATTTACTGGGTACTCCTATATCTTCTCAGAAAAGGCAATGGCAACCCACTCTGGTACTCTTGCCTGGAAAATCCCATGGATGGAGGAGCCTGGTAGGGCTGCAGTCCATGGGGTCGCACAGAGTCGGACACGACTGAAGCGACTTAGCAGCAGCCTATATCTTGTCATGTTAAACACTCAGTAAAAATGATTTTAAACTCAATTCCTTTAAACTCAAACTCACGAGTGTGCTGTTGTATTTATTCTGCAGGAATCACAGAGTATCAAGTATAAAGTCTAGGTAATTGCCATTTGAAATATTCATTAAACTTTAGATGAAGAATAATTGACACTTTATAATCTTTCTGGAATTAGAAATGACCAACCTAGGCAGTTTTGGGAAACAATTGGGTGGTTTAGATAAACATAAAACACTAGCAAGTATCATTTTCTGCAAATATTCACCATTGTTTATGTTTTCAGACTTTGCTTGGCTTAGTAGATTTCTCATCTTATATGTTTCTCAGAGCATAACATCTAGATGGTTCAAACAGCCATCTGCCTCATTCTATGAAATTTTTTATGTCCATTTTTATCTCTCCCCATGCACATCTGGTTGTGTTTCTCTTGAAACAAATAAAATATTCAGATTTTCTTTTCATATAAGCTTTAAATAGTACTTACCAAGTAAGCAAGGCACTTGATAAAAGGCAAAATGCAAATAAACATCACAGTGAGTTAGTGATCGGTTGCCAGTATTTGAGTGTAATAATCCAGATTTAACTTACTGTGTTATTTATGAGTATTTAATTGCAAAAAAATCAGACTAGAGATATATGTGATACAAAATTTATGTTCATACTTATGAGACAAAACAGACTTCATTTTAGGGTTTAAAATTTTGCTTAATCCACTTCTTTTATGGTGGTTAGCATATAAATCAAGTTGTATATATGATACATATCTAGAAGCCTCATGGTGAAAAAGAGACAATATATAAGTGATAATTTCTGTCGTTATCCCTTGGGTACACTCTCATTGTCTGACTTCCTGTGCTCACAGCTTGATAGATAAATAAATTCTAAATTTAGTCTGAGAAGGAATAAATCTTTAACTTAGAGGTTGAATATGAAAGCTTCATTGAACAGATGACTATTTCCCTAAAGAAATAAGCAGTCATGTCTGACACATGGCAAGGCCACTGATTCAATGTTTATTTAGAAACAAAATTAAATTATATGGTAATGAATTTCCCAAGCACATGTGGATCTCTGTATTAATGCTAACATATCAAGTCTTTTGTTTTTTCTTGAACGTTATTTAATACATTTAAAATGATTGCCTTGATAGATCCAATTGTTTGTGAGAGTGGTGAGTTCAAATTATTGTTGTTATTCAATTACTAAGTCATGTTCAACTCTTTGCAACACCATGGGCTGCAGTATGTAAGGCTTCCCTGTCCTTCACTATCTCCTGGAGTTTGGTCAAATTCATTGAGTCAGTGATGCTATCTAACCATCTCATCTATCAAGATAGTTACATTTTTATGGTATGATGTCAGAATAATTAAATTCCCATAGCCACATTACCACCAAGCTATTTTATGCAATATTCCAAAATGTTTAAGAATGCCAAAGGACTGATACTGGCAAAACTCCTCCTACACACTTTATCTTAGAGAGCTAGATTTTTATTTCATTAATAAAGGAAACTGTTTTCTGCCTCACCTCTATATTTCAGATGCTTTGCATAGAGCTAGCATAATCAAGTTTCAATAATTGCTTGTTAAATTCATCAGTAAAAAATAAGTGACATAACTAAAAGTGTGACTTAATGAGATTGAAAACCCACAAAAGCTGCATTGAAAGGGAATATGTGGTGGAAAAGGATTATAAAATCTTTTAAAAAATATCCAACTAAAATCCCTCTGGCAGAACAAGGGTTAAAGTAAGAGATGTCAAGGAAAAAAAAAAAAAAAAAAAGAAGAAGAAAATCTCTTGGGAATTGTCCTAAATCAAGGGGAAGATGCTGGGTTGTTTACTGAAACTAGAATAGAGGTTCTAACTATGTCTATGCCGCTGTTGTTCTGCTTACATGCTCAGTCATGTTTGACTCCTTGCAGGCCCACAGACTGTGGCCCTCCTGGCTCCTCCATCCACGGGATTTCCCAGGTAAGAAAATTGGAGTGGGTTGCCATTTCTTTCTGCAGGGAGTCTTCCAAGCCTGGGATCAAACCCACGTCTCCTACTTGATAATTAAAGGGAAAAAACAGAAATGGGAAAAGTTGGAGATATTTACTTTACAGTGCTTGGGATTAATGTGTCACTCACTATGCTGTGGGAATAAACAACACCCTCCCCATCCCCCAGTTAGTTGGCAAAACTGTGATCAGAACTGTGCAAAATTAGACTTAAAAAAAGTCACGTTTGATTTTGTTATTAATTAATCAACAGTGACATTATTTTCCAAGATAAGAGCACAAATATTTTCTAAGGAAAGTAGGCTGCATGGAAAAAGAGTGAGTTGTGAACAATACGACTAGTCATATGCATTCATAGCTCACAAGTAGATTTTAGCGTAGAGAGATATTCAGAAACGCGCCTTCTTACTCAACCACTATTTCACTAATTTAAGCATGTTGATCCTGTGTTTATGCCTCACATGAAGGGCTTTGGCTGAGTGTGTATGGTTTTAGGGTCACTCACAAGGTTGTAACAGAGCTATTGTCTGGGGTTATAATGTCTGAAGGCTTGATGGAGACTGAAGAATCCATTCTAGGCTCACTCACCAGGTTGTTTGCAAGTGGTTTCAGTTACTCCACACATGAACATTTCTATAAGGCCATTAGCAACAGGACACTTAAATCCCCCAGAGCTAGGGATCTCAGAGAGGAAGATAATGCATACAACAGAAACAGATGCCACTGTTCCATTTATAAAATTATCTTGGAAATTGCATATCATAATTTATACAAAATCCTATTGGTCACCCAGACCCACCCTGAGGCAATGTAGGAAAGGATCGCACCAAGTGTGAAGGACAAGATGTGGGGATCACTGGGAATCTCTTGGAGCTGACCACCTTACTCCTTAAGCATTTGTGCCTCTGTCCCAGCTTACATTCACAGTCAGATGTAACTTAAAATGCTAAGTGTGTCTTAGTAGTAGTTGTGTCAGTCACTCAGTTGTGTCCAAGTCTTTGTGACCCCATGGACTGTAGCTTGCCAGACTCCTCTGTCCATGGGATTCTCCAGGCACGAATGCTAGAATGGATTGTCATTCTCTTCTCCAGAGGACCTTCCTGACCCAGGGATCAAACCCAGGTCTCCCTCATTGCAGGCAGGTTCTTTACCATTGGAGCTACAGGGAAGCTCCAAGTGTGTCTTACCTTATGATTTTGTAGGACTGATAAGATTCATTTCATGATGAAGGATTTTGGGTATATAGTCACTTGATGTCCCATGGTCAGCCGTGCTCTCTCTCACAGAAACCATTAGTACGTTGGGAGTTGTTTTCTCAAAGCGCTGAACTTCCTGCAGCAGATGTAATGAACCTGCTTCAGAACCCCATTATTCCAGGTTATGATGCTCCCATGGATCTTGTCTCATCATTTATATAGTATCTTTTCTCACTTTTGATAGCATCAAAACCAAATCATCTTCCAGATTTAGTGGTTCAAGGGACAGAGTTGCTTACATTGCTTACATTATAGTCTGGACTTGCTACAGAGCAAATTTCTGTTCTAGGCTTCACACACAACAGTTAGCCCCTGGTAACATCACTGAATGGGTCACAACACTTTTTCCTAGGTGTATAGTATGCCGTCTTCAGAATTCCCAGAGGCTCACTGGGGATTGAGCTTCCTTCTTTGTGGTAGGAGACATAAAATGCAATAATTTGTCTTTTCATTTGGGTTTATCCCAGTATGCCCTTGATAATGTGTCCCCTAAATACTCTATAGCTGTGAGCTCTCCATCATTGTAGTTTTGAGGGAGAGAGAGACAGCTTGTCTCTTCTGTTCATAGATTTTCAGACTGAAAGAAGTGTATATGAGAGCTACACTTAACAAAACCTGATGAGCTATATTTGCATCTAAACCTGAGGAAATCTTGCACTTTGATTCTGTAATGGGATGGCACTTCTGTGCTCTGCGAGAGAATATGTTAATCTTACATGTGGGGAAGAACATGAGCCTCCTTTGGGGGTCTGAGGGCAGACTTTAGTCTGCCTTCAGTCTTCCTTGTCTAGTGGTTTCAATCTCTGTGAGCGGCCCTCTTCACGTTAAATAGGGCTGACCTATGTTAATATCACCAGCGTGCATGCGTGCCGAGTCGCTTCTGTCCTGTCTGACTCTGCTCCATGCTATGGACCATAGCCTGCCAGACTTTTCTGTCCATGGGATTCTCCAGGCAAGAATCCTGGCATGGACTGCCATGCTCTCCTCCAGGGGATCTTTCTGACCCAGGGATCGAACCCACATCTCTTATGTCTCCTGCATTGGTGGGAGGGTTCTTTACCACTGGTACCACCTGGGAAGCCCTAATATCACTAGGATATTATATAAATGATGGAGTTTGACTTCTAAAATCAGGTCATAAAAAACACTGTTGCTTTCATCTTGTCCTCCTAAATGAAGACCTCTTGCCAATAGCCAGAGTTTAACTGAGACCTTGTGCCAGTAGTTACCTGAGTGACATCTTGGCAGCACATGCTCCAACCCCAGTCAAGCCTTCAGATGACACTAGCTCTAGTTGACATCCCAGTTGCGACCTATTGACAGATCCCAAGAAAGAACAATGCAGCTAAGCTGCTCCTGAATTTCTGATTCACAGAAACTTGAAATTAATAAATGTTTGTTGTTTAAAACCTCTAACTTTTTAAAAAACTTTTAATAGAACTAAACCTAGCCTGGGAAGAAAAGCAGTGGACTTTGTATTCAAATGGACCATCTGTAATGTTTGGCAGGATATCTAATCTGGAGATCTAGTATTCAGCAAGACTGAATGTATAATATACATCAATAAATACTGACTGAAGTCTCTCCAATAGGTTTATAAGTTATCTGATCTACTGCCATCATGAATGTTAATTAAATCAGAACCAGAGTTGGAATCTTTTTTGAAAGTTCCTCCTCACCAGGGAATAGAGGTAGGCAATAAAGCTGCTTTTACACAACAACATTTCTAGGGATTAATTGCAAAAAAAGAACCAAGTTGAATTTCAAAGTTTCCTATTTTTTTTTTTTTCTAACAAGAGAAGAAGGAAAGCCAGCACTCAGAATGAACTGATGGGAATGATAAGGGAAGCTTTAGGCAAACAATTTTAACCATATTAATAATGAACACACAGAGTCGGCTGTAACTGAAGCTACTTAGCAGGTGCACACACACACGTCTGTACGTATATACCTCTACAAGCAACCCCACGTATGCTACTGAAATACTCTGATTTTTTGCTCAGAAGGTACCTTCCTCAGAAGATAAGTGTTTGGAGACAGACACTGCAAGGAATACGGCTACAAGCTATAGACGAGAGTCACTCTGCCTTGTAACTTTTATGTAGGCAGGTCATCGTTGTTCAGTCACTAAGTCATGTCTGACACCCGCGACCTCATGGACTGTGGCCTGGCAGGCTCCTCTGTTCATGGGATTCTCCAGGCAAAGATACTGGAGTGGGTTGCCATTTCCTTCTCCAGGGGATCTTCCTGACCCAGGAATTGAACCTGAGTCTTCTGCATTGCAGGCAGATTCTTTACCAACTGAGCTACAAGGAAAGCCCTCATGTAGGCTGGAGGTAAGCTCAAATCTGTAAAATTCCTTTAAAGTTTAATTCTGCCCAAAGTTGATTTTTCATTTTTCTTCCTTACAGAATGACACAGATCTTACAAAAATGACTTATTTATTTATTTTAAGATAAAAATAAGAAGTAATACAATTAAAACTCATTTTGAATCATCTTGGGAAGGACTGAAAGTGAAAGTCTCTCTGTCGTGCCTGACTCTTTGCGACACCTTGGGCTATACAGCCTGTGGAATTCTCCAGGCCAGAATACTGGAGTGGGTAGCCTTTCCCTTCTCCAGGGGATCTTCCCAACCCAGGGATAGAACCCAGGACTCCCACATTGCAGGCGAAATCCTTACCAGCTGAGCCACAAGGGAAGCCCTTGGGAAGGATTACAAATTTTTAAATAAGCGTTTTATCACCATGGTTAGAAAACAGTGGAGCCTCATCTGTGTTAAGTCAGTACAAAATTAGAATTCTTGCAGTCACTTAATTAGCTGTTATGTGTCCTATAACATATGTTGAATTTGCATCGTGGCTAAGAAATACAAAGGCTAAGAGCTGCAAATGTTGTTGAAAGAGTGAAAAGGAATGGTTCTTCTGGGAGCTAGTTGTGCTGCTTTCCGTTGACGAAAGATGCTTTTCCCTTGTATCACGAGTCACACTGAGGCCTTTTGAAATCAAATGCAACCACAAGTATGCCTTGCATAAGGGGCCCTCAGCAATTAGTTGCTGGTTTTAGGTCATAATACATTTTGGAAGGGAAGCGGGAGAGGGTTAAATGGCCAGTGGGAGAAGAGGCATTGACCTGTCTAGGGAGCTCTTTGACAGGTACCGGCACCTAGGGAGGCTCCCTTTGAGGAAACCATAAAAACCCCAATTGGAAAAAAAGACATATCAACATCGAGACTCTGCACGCCTAGAGGAAGTCTGAGACAGACCATCTTGTGCTAATTAATTGAGACTTTTTCTTTCATTTACTCTTCTCTATATCCTCAATTCCAATCCGAGATGTATCAGATACTGCTTTGGAAGGGTGAAGGAGCTGAAGATGACTAATTGAGGTCTCAACCATGGTCCCCTTCCCCACTGTCAGCTTCATGGCCCAGAGGAATCTCAAACTGGCAGAAGGGACAAGCTTTCATGTTAAATGAAGTTCAGTGTTGAGATGATTAAGCTGGCCTGGCTATTTCTTTTATTACCTCAGAGTAAAAATTCATGATCAACTTTACAGCCAAATGTCAGAAATTAGTTCACTGAGTAGATTTGAAGATATTGGGCTGGCCAAAAAGTTCATTTGGATTTTTCATAAGATGGTTCAGAAAAACCTGAATGAACTTTTTGGCCATCCCAGTATATGAGGCAGAGTGGGAAAAATAAAGTTACTTTCTGATTCTACCTTATTGAGTACTCATTACACAGAAGAAAAAAATATAATCAGTACCAGGTACACAGTAAGTACTCGGAAAACATCAATTTTATTATTTATTATTTCTATTGCATAGCTCTGTGTATACACATTTTCAGCATTGAAAAGAAAATCTACTTTCATTTTTTGCCAAGGATGACATAGATACTGACATCAAAACGACCATGGCAAAATGTTGATGTTTTACATACTTTAAACTTCATCTTTCTTGTCCAAATATGTTTTTGTTCAGAAGGAAAATTTTTCCTTTTTTTTTTTTTTCTTTGGAGGAGGGGTTGGGCCTTCTTCATAAAGTGATCATTAAATTTTTCATGGGTGAAAAACATATAATTCATTGGAAAAGTTCTTCTGCTATATTGTTTACTTACAGTAAATATAATGCAACCAAAAGAGGTATATGCAAAAGGTTTGTAGATATTGAGAGTCTTGCTCCTGGCCAAAACCCCATGTGTGATCTTTCAGGCCTGACCTTAAGCAATTATGTGGCATTGCATTGCAGGCCTCCTGGGGGAAAGTGACTGTTCACACACTAAACTGGGCACATCGCCAGGATATTACAGGCCCTGGAAGGAGTTTCAGTCAATGACTCAAGGCTGCCAAGACCAGCCAAGCTCATAAGTATATTAGCATTTCTAGCCCAGGCATCTTTATCCTGAGGCCGTTTTACTAGACAGCCTTGGCTAAGACACTTTTCTCCACTAGACCCTGCTTTTCTAATACTAGCCCTCCCTTCTCTCCCTCATCTGGCTCTTCAGGTCCATAAGGACACTTTGCAGGCATCTTTGTTCAGTGAGAAGATCACTCCAGTTTCTGCTGCAAGTCACCTGACCCTCTCCCATTACTATTCAGTGGGGGGAAATGAAACAATTGGGAGTCGGTGCCTTTATTTTCTGCCTCTTACTTTTACTGTCACAATAAATGAACAAAAGCGTGATTGCTACTTTCCGTTTAGCGCATTGTTCTAACTGACCACTTCTGCTCCTGACAAACTCAACAGATGAAGCTTTCATTAGAATCTCAAAGAGGACTGGTACTCCCAGAATGATAAAGCATCTTGCTTGATGAGTCTTCGACCATCTAGAAGCTTAGCTGTGTGACAGAATAAGAATGGATTTGAAGAAGTCTCTCAACCATAATGCAATGTGTTTTTCAAACACTTGTTGAAGGGATCAAGGAAGCCCTTGATCCACAATGAAGCAGACCAAGAAGCATACATAATAAAAGCTGTGTTTCCTATAGTAGTAAATATGTACAAAGCTCAGCTCTCTGCACATTACATTTTTTTATCTTGTTTAAGCAATAAAACAGACCTAAGAGGTGGGTGCTATTATTATTCTCATTTTATTAAAAACAAACTAAAGCAAAGAGTGACTAAGAAATACTAACAGTATTATAAAACTAGTATGATGTTTGACTACAAAGTCTGATTTCTCAACCACAGTATTACCTTCTATACCAAAAATAAAAACTCTTCATTCTTAGACTCTTGGGAAAATTTCCATAAGACCTAATTTATCCAGAATATATAATTTGGCTTATAATTTACCTCAATACACAGGGAATAATAAAACTTAATAGGTATGAGTATTCTTAATAGTTTTTATTTCCTTAATTATCACCTATTCAGCTGCCTTCAATCCCATGAACTTGTACCAACTTTTCCACTGTATTTGATCCTAAACTACAACACCCATATACGTTTTTGTTAGGCCTGTCATATTTAGGCAAGTGAGTCACTTTTCTAGGTCATGAACTCTGATGATTTGTTTTTCTAATAGCAAATAGTATTGCTTAACCTGCAGACACTACTTACTTTCAGAATCTTAGAGTTCATGTTTCTATTCCCATATCTTAATATTCAGTTCAGTTCAGCTCAGTCGCTTAGTTGTGTCAGACTCTTTGTGACCCCATGAAACGCAGCACGCCAGGCCTCCCTGTCCATCACCAACTCCTGGAGTTTACTCAAAACTCATGTCCATCGAGTCAGTGATTCCGTTCAACCATCTCATCCTTTGTCTTCCCCTTCTCCTCCTGCCCCCAATCCCTCCCAGCATCAGGGTCTTTTCCAACGAGTCAACTCTTCACCTGAGTTTGCCAAAGTATTGGAGTTTCAGCTTCAGCATCAGTCCTTCCAATGAACATGCAGGACTGATATCCTTTAGGATGGACTGGTTGGATCTCCTTGCAGTCCAGGGGACTCTCCAGAGTCTTCTCCAACACCACAGTTCAACAGCACCAATTTTTCGGCGCTAAGCTTTCTTCACAGTCCAACTCTCACATCCATACATGACCACTGGGAAAACCATAGCCTTGACTAGACGAACTTTTGTTGGCAAAGTAATGTCTCTGCTTTTTAATATGCTGTCTAGGTTGGTCATAACTTTCCTTCCAAGGAGTAAGTGTCTTTTAATTTCATGGCTGCAATCACCATCTGCAGTGATTTTGGAGCCCAGAAAAATAAAGTCTGACACTGTTTCCACTTTTTCCCCATCTATTTGCCATGAAGTGATGGGACCAGATGCCATGATCTTAGTTTTCTGAATGTTGAGCTTTAAGCCAACTTTTTCACTCTCCTCTTTCACTTTCATCAAGAGGCTCTTTAGTTCTTCTTCACTTTCTGCCATAAGGCTGGTCTCATCTGCATATCTGAGGTTATTGATATTTTTCCCGGCAATCTTGATTCCAGCTTGTGCTTCCTCCAGCCCAGCATTTCTCATGATGTACTCTGCATATAAGTTAAATAAGCAGGGTGACAATATACAGCCTTGATGTACTCCTTTTCCTATTTGGAACCAGTCTGTTGTTCCATGTCCAGTTCTAACTGTTGCTTCCTGACCTGCATACAGGTTTCTCAAGAGGCAGGTCAGGTGGTCTGGTATTCCCACTTCTTTCAGAATTTTCCACAGTTTATTGTGATCCACACAGTCAAAGGCTTTTGTGTAGTCATTAAAGCAGAAATGTATGTTTTTCTGGAACACTCTTGCTTTTTTGATCATCCAGCAGATGTTGGCAGTTTGATCTTTGGTTTCTCTGGCTTTCCTAAAGCCAGCTTGAACATCTGGAAGTTCACGATTCAGGTATTGCTGAAGGCACATGGTAACCTTGAGAATCACCAACAAATTTTTGTATACCATGAATCATCACTTTTTGAAAGTGGCACATTTTGTGCTATATTTCATTATATTCCCCCTTTCCAATCACTTTAAAAATTGTAAAAATTTTTATGATTTATGACTACAAATATAAATCCCTAATATCTACAGAAAGAAGAGCTATCTTGGTTTCATATATAGAACTGGGCTTCGGAATCAGACAGACAATGTTGCTAATCTTAACTCTAGCTCTGAAAAACTGCATTATTTTGGAGAGGTATTTACTTGTCTTGGGTCTCAGTCTCTTCACTGTGAAAGGAGGATTACCCTCACTTTGCAGTTATTTTGAAAAAAATCTAGGTAATGTATCAAAAATACTTGGCTCATGGCTTGACAGTCAATAATACAAAGGTCAAACCATTTTTGACAGCTCAGCTTCTGTTAAGAGCTTTAGACTTTTTATCTGATTTGACTTAATCCTCACAAGAACATTATATAGTGCAGACTTGTTGCAAGAAATGATGTCGTCCCCAGTTCTTCATTTTCTGAAAAAAGGCATATACATACTCCATTTCATATTTTATTATTGAGAGCAGTTCTGTGGACTGAATTAATGTCCTTCACAAAATTCATATATTGAAACCCTAACTCCCAATGTAACCATATTTAGAGATGGGACCTTTGGGAGGTAATTAAAATCAAATGAGTGTGTGAGGGTAGAGCCCTCATGATGGCATTAGCGGCTTTATAAGAATAAAGGAAGGTTGTTCTCTCTCTCCTCCGTTGAGGACACAGATAAAACTTGGCTTTCTGCTGACAGAAAGAGAGGCTTTAGCGGGTACCACCTGAGGACAGCTCGATTGTGGACTTCTAGATGTTGATCTTAGATTCCAGAGCTGTGAGAAGTAAATGTCTATTGTTTAAGACACCCAGTCTATGGTGTTTTGGTATAGTAGCCCAAGTAGATTAACACAAGCTGAGATGTAATACCAATATACCCTTATTATTTAAAATAATAATTATCAGATTGCAATGTTTGTTCCAGCAATTGAATTTCACTTATAAAATTGTATATACTTTTAATAGCTCCATCAAATAACCATTTCCTTTTTCTCTCATGCATTGTTCTTTCCTAATAATATCATCTAAAATATAGTCCCCTTATTCTGTTTTCTTTTCTCAAGAGAGACATTACATTCTTGAGGACAGAGATTATTTTTTTTCAACTTTTAATTTTGTGTAACGCATAGCAGAACCTTACTAAATACTTAATGGAGCTAATGAAATAATTTGATGGAAGGAGATTAACTTTTGTGCTACATACTCTGTACTATTTGATTATGTTGAGGAGGGGGATGTGTTATTTATTTAATTTATTGAAAAAAATTCATAAATACTTCATATAGCGTGAGCTCATTCATGTCTATTTCATAGGTATATACAGAGAAAGTTATACATAGATATATATAGGTGAGGGACAGAGGGACACACACACATGACAATATGACGCATGCATATGCTACTGGATTATGGCCTTTGATATATTTTACCTTGTGAACTTCATTTGAGTCTTAACAATACTGTCTTTAAATATTGATACTTAAAATTGGTGACTGGCAGTTTGGTCAAAATTTCCATTTTATTTTATTTTTGTCTGTGACTGGTTACAAATGAACTATACATCCTTAAAAGCAATAACGCCAGCTTAACATCTCTTTCCATGAGGATTCTCTTCACTCATCTTCAATGTGGTAAGGAATACTAAAAAACTGCTTTTCTCTCCTAACATTTCCCAATGTTTCTCTCTCTTTACCCATGTAAAATTTATCCAGCTATTCTGCTTTAATAAAACATTCTACAGCATTAAACAACCCAGGGTGATGGAACAGAAGCACCATAAATGTTTCCATGATAACCACAAATGCATCAAGCCTTGAAGTTCACTCTTCTCTGAACATGAAATTCACTTTTCTGGGCTTCCCCTGTGGTCCAGTGGTTAGGAGTCTGCCTGCTGGAGCGGGGACACAGGTTCGATCCCTGGCCTGGAAGATTCCACATCAGTTCAGTATCAGTTCAGTTGCTCAGTCATGCCCACTCTTTGCGACCCCATGAATCGCAGCACGCCAGGCTTTTCTGTCCATCACCAACTCCCAGAGCTTACTCAAACTCATGTCCATCGAGTCGCTGATGCTATACAACCATCTCATTCTCTGTAGTCCCCTTCTCCTCCTGCCTTCAAACTTTCCCAGCATCAGCATCTTTTCCAACGAGTCAGTTCTTCACACCAGGTGGCCAAGTATTGGAGCTTCAGCTTCAGCATCAGTGCTTCCGATGAATATTCAGGAATGATTTCCTTTAGAATTGACTGGTTTGATGTCTCTGCAGTCCACAGGACTCTCAAGAGTCTTCTCCAATGCCACAGTTCAGAAGAATCAGTTCTTCGGTGCTCAGTTTTCTCTATGGTCCAACTCTCACATCCATACATGACTACTGAAAAAACCTTAGCTTTAACTAGATGGACACTTTTTGGTAAAGTAATGTCTTTGCTTTTTAATATGCTGTCTAAATTGCCATAAGTTTCCTTCCAAGGAGCAAGTGTCTTATAATTTCATGGCTGCAGTCACTGCCTGCAGTGACTTTGGAGCCCAAGAAAATAAAGTCTGTCAGTGTTGCCATTGTTTCCCTGTTTATTTGCCATGAAGTGATGGGACCAGATGCCATGATCTTCATTTTTTGAATGTTGAGTTTTAAGCCAGGTTTTCCATTCTCCTCTTTCACTTTCATCAAGAGACTCTTGAGTCCTTTTCGCTTTCTGCTTATGAAGGGTGGTATCACCTGCGTATCTGAAGTTATTGATACTTCTCCTGGCAATCTTGATTCTAGCTTGTGTTTCATCCAGCCTGGCATTTCGCATGATATACTCTGCATATAAGCCTAATAAGCAGGGTGACAATATACAGCCTTGATGTACTCATTTCCCAATTTGGAACCAGTCCATTGTTCCATATCTAGTTCTAATTGTTGCTTCTTGACCTGCATAAAGATTTCTCTGTAGGCAGGTAAGGTGGCCTGGCATCCACAGCTCTTTAAGAATTTTCCACAGTTTGTTGTGATCCACAGAGTCAAAGGCTTTGGTATAGTAAATAAAGCAGAAGTAGACGTTTTACTGGAACTCTCTTGCTTTTTTTCTATTATCCCATGGATATTGGCAATTTGATCTCTGGTTCCTCTGCCTTTTCTAAATCCGCCTTGAACATCTGGAAGTTCTTGTTCATGTATCGTTGAAGCCTGGTTTGGACAACTTTGAGCATTACTTTCCTAGCATGTGAAATGAGTGCAATTGTGCGGTGTTTTGATTATTCTTTGGCATTGCCTTTCTTTGGGATTGGAATGAAAACTTACTTTTTCCAGTCCTGTGGCCACTGTTTAATTTTCCAAATTTGCTGGCATATTGAGTACAACACTTTCACAGCATCATCATTTAGGATTTGAAATAGCTCATCTAGAATTCCATCACCTCTACTAGCTTTGTTCGTCGTGATGCTTCCTAAGGCTCATTTGACTTCACATTCCAGGATGTCTGGCTATAGGTGAGTGATCACACCCTCAAGTTTATCTGGGTCACTAATATCTTTTTTATATAGTTCTTATGTGTGTTCTTGCCACTTCTTCTTAACATCTTCTGCTTCCATTAGGTCCATATCATTTCTGTCCTTTATTGTGCCCATCTTTGTATGAAATGTTCCTTTGGTATCTCTAGTTTTCTTGAAGAAATCTCCAGTCTTTCCCATTCTATTGTTTTCCTCTATTTCTTTGCCTTGATCACTGAAGAAGGCTTTCTCATCTCTCCTTGCTATTCTTTGGAACTCTGCATAGAGATGGGTATATCTTTCCTTTTCTCCTTTGCCTTTCACTTCCCTTGTTTCCTCAGCTATTTGTATGGCCTTGTCAGACAACCATTTTACCTCTTTGCATTTCCTTTTCTTGGGGATGGTCTTGATCCCTGCCTCTTGTACAGTGTTACAATCCTCCATCCATAGTTCTTCAGGCACTCAGTCTATCAGATCTATTCCCTTGAATCTATTTCTCACTTCCACTGTATAATCAAAGGGATTTGCTTTAGGTCATACCTGGATGGTCCAGGCATTTTTCCTAGTTTCTTCAATGTAAGTCTGAATTTTGAAATGAGCAGTTTATAATCTGAGCCACAGTCAGAGTGTATCTTTTTTGTTGAGTGTATCTTCTCCATCTTCAGTTGTAAAGAATATAATCAGTCTGATTTTGGTACTGACCATCTTGTGATGTCCATGTGTAGAGTCATCTCTTGTGTTGCTGGAAGAGGGTGTTTGCTATGGCCAGTGGGTTCTCTTGGCAAAACCTGATTAGCTTTTACCCTGCTTCGTTCTGTACTCCAAGACCAAACCTGCCTGTTACTCCAGGTATCTCTTGACTTCCTTCTTTTGCATTCCAGCCCCCTCTGATGAAAAGGATAACTTTTTTAGGTGTTAGTTCTAGAAGGTCTTGTAGGTCTTCATAGAACTGTTAAACTTCAACTTTTTCAGGATTATTGGTCGGGGCATAGACTTGGATTACTGTGATATTGAAAGGTTTGCCTTGGAAATGAACAGAGATCTTTCCGTCATTTTTGAGATTGCATCCAAGTACTGCATTTCGGATTCTTTTGTTGACTATGATGGCTACTCCATTTCTTCTAAGGGATTCTTGCCCACAGTAGTAGATATAATGGTCATCTGAGTTAAATTCACCCATTCCAGTCCATTTTTAGTTTGCTGATTCCTAAAATGTCAATGTTCACTCTTGCCATCTCCTGTTTGACCACTTCTAATTCACCTTGGTTCATGGACCTAATATTCCAGGTTCCCATGCAATACTGTTTTTTTACAGCATCAGACTTTCCTTCCATCACCAGTCACATCCACAACTGGGTGTTATTTTAACTTTGGCTCCATCTCTTCATTTTCTCTGGAGTTATTTTTCCAGTCTTCTCCAGTAGCATATTGGACACCTACTGATCTTGGTAGTTCGTCTCTCAGTGTCCTATCTTTTTGTCTTTTCATACTGTTCATGGAGTTCTCAAGGCAAGAATACTGAAGTGGTTTGCCATTCCCTTCTCCAGTGGATCAAGTTTTGTCAGAGCTGTCCACCATGACCTGTCCATCTTGGGTGGCCCTACAAGGCATGACTCATAGTTGCATTGAGTTAGACAAGGCTGTGATTCATGTGATCAGTTTGGTTAGCTTTCTGTGATTTGGTTTTCATTCTGTCTGCCCTCTGATTGATAAGGATAAGAGGCTTATGGAAGCTTCCTGATGAGAGAGACTGACTATGGGGGAAACTGGGTCTTGTTCTAATGGGCAGGACCATGCTCAGAATTAAAGTAAATCTTTAATCCAATTTTCTGTTGATGGGCAAGGCTGTGTTCTCTCCCTGTTGTTTGGCCTTTCCTGTATGGCAGGGGTAATGACTGTAATGGAGACCTCCTTCAAAAGGACTTGCACAGGCAATGTAGGTATTCAGTGCCCCTGAGCCTGCAACGGGCCCCTGCTGGCCCACACCTCCACTGGAGACTCCTGGACTCCCCCGCACTGTGGGGCATCTCGGCCTGTGTGCCCAGACTGCGGAGCTCACTTGCAGCAACTCCTAAGGCCTGCATGCTCCACAACCTGGGCTCCACAGCAAGAGAAGCCACTGCAATGAGAAGTCCAGGCACCACAACTAGCAAGTGGCCGCCCTTGCTGCAACTAGAGAAAGCCTTCACTCAGCAAGGAAGACCCAGTACAGCCACAATTGAAAGAAAGAAGGATTCGCTTTTCCATGTTGTTCTTTCAGAATGTTCTGCCTTCTTTGATCCCTTGCTGACTCTTTTTTTTATTTATTTTTTATTATTATTATTTTTTTTTTCCAGTGGGTTTTGTCATACATTGATATGAATCAGCCATTGGTCTACACGCATTCCCCACCCCGATCCCCCCTCCCACCTCCCTCTCCACCCGATTCCTCTGGGTCTTCCCAGTGCACCAGGCCAGAGCACTTGTCTCATGCATCCCACCTGGGCTGGTGATCTGTTTCACCACAGATAGTATACATGCTGTTCTTTTGAAATATCCCACCCTCACATTCTCCCACAGAGTTCAAAAGTCTGTTCTGTATTTCTGTGTCTCTTTTTCTGTTTTGCATATAGGGTTATCGTTATCACCTTTCTAAATTCCATATATATGTGTTAGTATGCTGTAATGTTCTTTATCTTTCTGGCTTACTTCACTCTGTATAATGGGCTCCAGCTTCATCCATCTCATTAGGACTGGTTCAAATGAATTCTTTTTAATGGCTGAGTAATATTCCATGGTGTATATGTACCACAGCTTCCTTATCCATTCATCTGCTGATGGGCATCTAGGTTGCTTCCATGTCCTGGCTATTGGGTGAGACTGGATAGTTGATAAAACATACCTCGTTATAACTGTAATTGCACAAGATAGCTATTTGTTTAAAAAAAAAAAGTTATGGGACCAAAGACTGTGAATGCAGGTATTAGAAAGTGAAAAATATTTTTCCAGACCTCCTGGTGTTTCAACTTCTCTAATGCACATTTTCTATTTTGCTAAGCATTTTTTTTTTTTCACTTTCTAATACCTGCATTCACAGTCTTTGGTCCCATAACTTTTTTTTTTTTAAACAAATAGCTATCTTGTGCAATTACAGTTATAATGAGGTATGTTTTATCAACTATCCAGTCTCACCCAAGTACACATATTGAATTATGCACACACTCTTAACCTCTGTTGGCTCTGTGAATGTTAGAACATTCTGCAGTAGTTTACTTCTTTTCTGGGAGTTTGGTTGGAAAGATTGAATGAAGGAGTTTGGCTAAACATTGCTTTCACATTTGCTTTTTGTTCATCCTATAGAATAAGGATTGACTCAATTCATCTACAAACCTGGTACTCAAGGTGAACAGGGTTAGCTCAACTTCTCCCATGCCTCTTGACTCTGGCCCCAGGCTGCGTGGTCATCTCTTTTCCCTTGGGATTCTATCTCCAGCCTCTCCCGTTCACGTCCTCTTTAGATATGCTCCATTTCCTCCCCTATCGTTCAGCCCAGAAGAAGCATGTTTATTTCTCAGGGAGTCTGTAGCAGCATTATAAACTCTCTTCTCTGTGCATTCTTGTTAAAGCACCGATTCACTCGGATATTACTCTCTTCAAGAGCCAATACTGGAAATAAAATATGAACAAATCTAATCTGAATATTGCCCCTATTGTACTTTTTAGGATCCCCTATCAAAATGTTACTTTTCCTTAAGGAATAATGGATAATTATGAATAAATGGAGTAGCAAACTCAATGAAAAATGGGAAAGAATAGTTCAATGACTAATATTACATGTATATTTCATCATGCCTATACTGTGAACTCTTCCAGGTCAGAAACTATATTTTATTCACATAGTACAATGCCTGCATTCAATGAATAAAGTTAATCTGCATTTCTCTAATTGTATGTTTAAGTATATATTTATTCTTCAATTTGAACTTTAAAACAATTTAAAAATCTTTTAGAAATAACACAGAGCCAAAAGGTATATATATAGCTTACTTTGTAGCCTTAATTCAAGAACATAGTACATCTTCATCAAATTTTATAATAACCAAAGCTCAGTAGGAAAGCCATTGTATGCTGTCGTCTCCTGCACTTGCAGGCAGCCAAAAGCTTTAATTAGTGAAACATTTGGCAACTATTGTTCTCATGACAGTTTTCTTTGTGATGTCTGATTGTCTTATTCTCTGCTTAGCTGACAGTGACGTGGTCATTGTGTTCACAGGCATAGAGCTCCACTCCTCTCCTCTTCTCGGGACTCCGTTGTCCATGACTTACTCATCGTCTGTCTTCCTCATCGTCTTTCCCTCTGTCTCTAGCCCTCTTGCTCTCTGTCTTCCTCTCTCTCTCTTGTCTGTCACTTGTGTGTCTCTCTATAAATACACACACTCATATATACATATGTCCTATTTGCTCTATTTCTATAGTGAACTCTGACTAACACAGAGATAAAATCATTATTATGATGTGGAAAAACAATTATATTTTAACACTGTTATGTATTTTTATTGGTTTCTTAGCTAATGTCAAAATCTCCACCTATACATTGTTATAAGGTATAATAAGAAAGACCAAATGATTCATATGTGTTATATATAATCCAGGATAATATTATCTGATTTTATATATGAGAGGATGAGGCTCAGAGAAGTAAATAACCTCCAAGATGACCTGGGTGGTGGTCGCTGAACCACTGTTTGAGTTCAATATTGTTTTAATTTGATGTCCATTGCCTTTCTTATTCTGTTAGATGGATTTTCTTTAAAGCAACTTCTAAATAATTGGACATTTTTGGTAATGCAAAGATCATAGAGTGGCAACTGTATATATTTTTAACATTTTTGCTAGAAATTTCTTCCAGATTGTGAGTGGGATCTTACCATGGTTTTGCCTTCTATAGCTACATTTTCATGTCAGCTCTTGAAGCACTTGAAGCTATTTGACCCAAAATAGTCTCTCTTTTTATGTTTTATCATAGGAAACAACAGAGAAGGAAAAATTCTCCCTTTTCAGTATTTTAACTGATATCTGCTTAACTGTCCACTGGTCAATGGCTTCTTGTTTCTAGGGCCAGAGAGGACATGTTGCAACAACTTTGTATAGGCTAGGGAAAACTTCTTCAAATTTTCTACTGCTTAGCTTGAAGAAAATGAAAAACATTATGTTAGATCATTGCTCCTCAAAAAAAGAAAAAAAAGGTACAGGGGAAAATATTGTAGGCATTTAAATTTAATTACAAAGGAGGAATCTAATGACTAGAAGGTGACTAGGAAAATTTAGCATGTATGGCCACACTATAACAATAATTTAAAATAAGTCAGATTAATAAAGTTATAAAACATTTTTTAAATTCAAGCCAAATTTTCACTTTTTCTTATAATCACTTTTATTGAAATAAATATACAAATAGGCCTTCCCAGGTGGTGCTAGTGGTAAAGAATTTGCCTGCCAATCTGGAGACCTAAGAGACAAGGATTTGATCTGTGGGTTGGGAAGATGTAGATTCTCCTACATCTTTGACATCATGGAATTCTCCAGGCAACCCACTCCAATATTCTTGCCTGGAGAATCCCACGGACAGAGGAGCCTGACAGGCTACAGTCCTTTGGGTCTCAAAGAGTCAGAAACGACTGAAGCTACTTAGCATGCATTGCATGCATACATATGATAAATTACATATATTTTGCTGGAAAGTTTGACAAATGTAAACCCTGGCATAAAGGCTACCTTAACCAAGATAAAAACAGAAAGCTGCCTCATGCCTCACTGCAGACAATCTTACTCAGCCCTCTGGCCTTGGTAACTATTAATCCAATTGCTATCACTACAGATTAGTTTTGGCAGAGTTTTAAACTCATATAAATGGAACCATACAGTAGGTACTCTTTTGGATCTGTCTCTTTTCAATCAGCATAATGAAGGTGAGATTCATTCTTGTTGTTTACATGAGTAGCTTTTTCCTTCTTAACACTGAGCACTATTCCTTCGCTCAGTAAAGGAATTCAGCAGAGTTGATATTTTGAGTATGTTATGAGGTTGGCAATGAAGTTCTTTAATTATCACTATGGATGTCTGATGCTTTCATCACTTGTTTTATAAAAAGACTATCCTTTCTCCTCTAAATTTCCTTAGCAGCTTTTTGGAAAATCGGTTTGTCATAGACATGTGACTATTTCGAGGTGCAGCATTCTGTTTCATGATGCTTATCTCTTTTTACCATTATTTCACTGTTCTGATATCTGTAGCTTTATACTCTTGAAATCAGATTGTGTAAATCTTTCAGTCTTGCTCTTTTCAAGTTCATTTACCTATGAACAAATGAATCTTTTCATATGAATTTTGGTACCAATTTATCAATTTCTTCAAATAATAATCTTGCTATTGTATAGACTGTATAGATTTATAGAAAATTTGTATCTTAACAGTACTGAATTTTCCAATTCATAAGCATATTATAAAATATCTTGCCCTTATTATGTTATCTGATATTTTAATACATGTTTTGAAGAGATTCTGTGCTGTTCTAATGTTTTCAGTCATTTTATAATGAATATCTAATTCATGTTGAGTTTTTATCATGAATATGTTGACTTTTGTGTCTTCCACTAAGATTGCAATATGTTCCTAGCTCTCTTTTTGGTGAAAATATCAAAATACATTGCTTAATTTTCAAATGTTTAACCTTTTGTTATTAGGATGAAATTTAATTTTATGTATTGTTCAGTTCAGTTCAGTCTCTCAGTCATGTCTGACTCTTTGTGACCCCATGAACCACAGCACGCCAGGCCTCCCTGTCCATCACCAACTCCCGGAGTTTACTCAAACTCATGCCCATCGCGTCGGTGATGCCATCCAGCCATCTGATCCTCTGTCGTCCCCTTCTCCTTCCACCCCCAATCCCTCCCAGCATCAGGGTCTTTTCCAATGAGTCAGGTCTTTGCATCAGGTGGCCAAAGTATTGGAGTTTAGCTTCAGCATCAGTCCTTCCAATGAACACTCAGGACTGAGCTCCTTTAGGATGGACTGGTTGGATCTCCTTGCAGTCCAAGGGACTCTCAAGAGTCTTCTCCAACACCACAGTTCAAAAGCATCAATTTCTCGGTGCTCAGCTTTCTTCACAGCCCAACTCTCACATCCATACATGACCACTGGGAAAACCATAGCCTTGACTAGACAGACCATTTTTGGCAAAGTAATGTCTCTACTTTTTAATATGCTATCTAGGTTGGTCATAACTTTCCTTCCAAGGAGTAAGTGCCTTTTAATTTCATGGCTGCAATCACCATCTGCAGTGATTTTGGAGCCCCCCAAAATAAAGTCTGACACTGTTTCCACTGTTTCCCCATCTATTTCCCATGAAGTGATGTGACCAGATGCCATTATGTAGTGTTAGGTTTTATTTAATGAAATTTTCTTGAGGATTTTGTTCTCCAGGGATAGGGTCTCAATTTTACTTTTTGTAACGTGTATATCAAATTTTAGTATCAGACTTATACTGACATCAGTCTCCAATGATTTGGAGAGTGTTCTCTCCTCTGATTTATGAAATAGTTTGAAGAAAAGCTTACCTATGTCTCCCCTAAATTTTCTATTAGCATTCATCACATCACTCAAAATATCTGTGCCATAAAGTTTTTTTCTTTAAATAAAAAAATTCTTTCTTTAACAAATATATGGCTATTCATGTATAATATGGCTACTATTTCATGTGTTCTTGAATTAAGCTTGCTGAATGTATTTTTAAATAAATGTGTCTTTTTCAATTAAGTTATTGAACATATTTTTTACAAGTCATTTGTTATAATCTCTGAGTTTCATAGATCTGTAGTGTTCATTCCTACTCCATTTCTGATAGTAGTAATAAGTGTTTTGCCCTATTTTTCCTTGACTATAATAGATAGGGATATATCAACTTTATTTTTGTGCAGAAAAAACAGGTTTGGCTTATAATATTTTTACAGCTCTATATTTGATGTCATTGATTTCTGCACCTCTCACTATATGTAGCCTCATAAGTTATGTGCATGCTCAATCGTGTCAGTTGTGTCTGACTCTTTGCGATCCAATGAACTTTTGCCCACCAGGCTCCTCTGTCCTTGGAATTTTGCCAGCAAGAACATTAAAATGGGTTTCCATGCCCTCCTCCAAGGGATCTTCCTGACCCAGGGATCGAATCCACATCTTACATCTCTTGCATTGCATGCAGAGTCGTTACATTTGAGCCACCCAGGAAACCCAGTGTCTACATATATCACAATAAGTGAGTCAATTTGGCTGATAATATTGATCATATGTCCAACAGCCTTACTGAACTTTGCCTACTTGCTTTATTACTTACACTAAAATAGACATTAAAATCTCAGATCTTGAATTTTTTGAAGCTTTTGTCAAGTTATGTCTTCCAGATAGATGGATGAGTTTTACATTACTTCTATTTCTTAAAGTCTACTTTATATCACTTTACTGTAGTCACATAAGGACTTCCCTGGTAGCTCTGATGGTAAAGAATCTGCCTGCAATGCAAGGAGAACTGAGTTCAGTCCCCAGATTGGGAACATCCCCTGGAGAAGGGAATGGCAACCCACTCCAGTGTTCTTGCCTGGAGAATCCCAGGGATGGAGGGGCCTGGCGGGCTGCCGTCTCAGTCAGTTCAGTCGCTCAGTCATAGCCAACTCTTTGCGGTCCCATGAACTGCAGCACGCCAGGCCTCTCTGTCCATCACCAACTCCTGGAGCTTACTCAAATTCATGTCCATCAAGTTGTTGATGCCATCCAACCTTCTCATCCTCTGTCGTCCACATCTCCTCCTGCCCTCAATCTTTCCCAGCATCAGGGTCTTTTCCAATGAATCGGTTCTTCGTATCAGGTGGCCAAAGTATTGGAGTTTCAGCTTCAGCATCAGTACTTCCAATGAATATTCAGGACTGATCTCCTTTATGATGGACTGGTTGGATCTCTTTGCTGTCGAAGGGGCTCTCAAGAGTCGTCTCCAGCACCACAGTTCAAAAGCATCAATTCTTCGGCACTCAGCTTTCTTTATAGTCCAAATCTCACATCCATACATGACTACTGGAAAAACCACAGCCTTGACTAGACCTTTGTTCGCAAAATAATGTCTCTGTTTTTTAATACACTATCTCGGTTGGTCATAACTTTTCTTCCAAGGAGCAAGCGTCTTTTAATTTCATGGCTGCAGTCACCATCTGCAGAGATTTTGGAGCCCCCCAAAATAAAGTCTGTCACTGTTTCCACTGTTTCCTCATCTATTTCCCATGAAGTGATGGGACCTGTTGTCATGATCTTAGTTTTCTGAATGTTGAGTTTTAAGCCAAATTTTTCACTCTTCTCTCACATTCATCAAGAGACTCGAGTTCTTCTTCACTTTCTGCCATAAGGCTGGTGTCATCGGCATATCTGAGGTTATTGATATTTCTCCCAGCAATCTTGATTCCAGCTTGTTCTTTATCCAGTCCAATATTTCTCATGATATACTCTCTGCATATAAGTTAAATAAGCAGGGAGACAGCATACAGCTTTGACATACTCCTTTCCTGATTTGGAACCAGTCTGTTGTTCCATGTCCAGTTCTAACTGTAGCTTCTTGACCTGCATACAGATTTCTCAGGAGGCAAGTCAGGTGGTCTGGTGAAACTAGAACACTTTCTAACACCATACACAAAAATAAACTCAAAATGGATTAAAGATCTAAGTGTAAGACCAGAAACTATAAAACCCCTAGTGGTATTTCCATCTCTTTAAGAATTTTGCACAGTTTGTTGTGATCCATACAGTCAAAGGCTTTGATGTCAATAAAGCGAAAGTAGACTTTTTTCTGGACCTCCTTTGCTTCTTCAGTGATCCAGCAGATGTTGGCAATTTGATGTCTGGTTCCTCTGCCTTTTCTAAATCCAGCCTGAACATCTGGAAGTTCACAGTTCACGTACTGAGCCTGGCCTGGAGAATTTGGGGCATTATTTTGCTGGCATGTGTGGTAAGTGCAATTGTGCAGTAGTTTGAGCATTCTTCGGCATTGCCTTTCTTTAGGATTGGAATGAAAACTGAACTTTTCTAGTCCTGTAGCCACTGCTGAGTTTTCAAAATTTGCTGGCATATTGAGTGCAGCACTTTCACAGCATCATCTTTTAGGATTTGAAATAGCTCAACTGGAATTCCATCACCTCCACTAGCTTTGTTCGTGGTGATGCTTCCTAAGGCCCACTTGACGTCACATTCCAGGATGTCTGGCTCTAGGTGAGTGATCACACCATCGTGATTATCTGGGTCATGAAGATCTTTTTTGTACAGTTCTTCTGTGTATTCTTGCCACCTCTTCTTAATATCTTCTGCTTCTGTTTTGTCCATATCATTTCTGTCCTTTGTTGTTCTCTTCTTTGCATGAAATGTTCCCTTGGTGTCTCTAATTTTCTTGAAGAGATCTCTAGTGTTTCTATTCTGTTGTTTTCCTTTATTTCTTTGCATTGATCACGGAGGAAGGCTTTCTTATCTGTCCTTGCTATTCTTTGGAACTCTGCATTCAAATGGGTATATCTTTCCTTTTTTCCTTTGTTTTTCAGTTCTCTTCTTTTCACAGCTATTTGTAAGGCCTCCTCAGACAGCCATTTTGCTTTTTCGCTTTTCTTTTTCTTGGGGATGATCTTGCTCCCTGTCTCCTGTACAACGTCATGAACAGGCTATGCCACTGCCAATGTGGGGGGATAAATTATAATGAGACATGCAAACTCTGTCCTGAGAAATGCTTAATTTGTTACATTTCTGTAAAGGGTATTATGTCTTCCCATTGTTGCTTATCAATTTTTTCTGCTTATCAATTTTGTAAAGTATTTTGTGTTTCTTTTCTTATTTAGATCTGTGCATAAGAGATAACCTAACATCCGAATGTCTTCCATTAACTAGAAAATAGGTAGCTTTTTAAAATTGTTCTCAGGATCCATTTTCCATGACTCTGGGAAGGACTAAATAACACTACCAGATGGCTTGTAGGCAAGGGTGTCTCTAAGCCTCTGAGGTATTAAGTACTCTATGCAATTTTTTAAAAATCATGCGAATCTTATTCTCACATGAACAGAGTGGTTTGGGCCTGCCTCTTCATGACAAGTACATTAGCCACATTCTCAGTTAAACTGTTGTCTTTAAAGCCCTTCCCCACCCCCACACAATAAAGTGGAAAAGAAATTCTGGAGCAGTCTCTGCCAGAAAGTGAGTCATGGCATTGTCTGACCAAATTCCCAAGATGATACTAGAACTCTTTCCTCAGCTCAAATCATTTTCTGATCTCCTGGGGAGGGAGATTGGAAAATTTCAGTGTGAAATGTGATTGACACCCAATGTCTAATCTTGGTTAAAATTTTGGAAGTGAAATTACACTGAATTAACATACAACAAGATAATATTAAATAAGTGACTTTTATCTAAAAAGATACACAACGAATGATCCATTATTATGATACATTTTGGATTTTTAATATGTTTCTTAAAAGTAATTAGTAGAGAAAATATTCTTCATATTAAAAGATCAATGTTTTAAGTATTTATGGAAAATACAGTGATGCTTAAAATTAAATTAAAAAGATGAGTTAACTTGAATACACATTCTGAAATTAAAATCTCTTCTCTTAGATATATAGAAAATAATTTTAAGAGAAAGAAACTTGTTACAAATGTAGGAATATAAAAATGTACAACAATTTATTAAATAAAACATAGAGTTATAGCTCCCAAAACAGTAAAACTGATATAGATTTATAATAAGTGACTAGTTCCTAAAAGTTAAAATAATTTTGTTTCCTCAGATTTATAACAAATTCAATCTTATAAATGAATCTGCAGTCTTATGGGCCAGAAAGATCAAGTCAAATTTTATTTGGGCAAATTTCACTCATGTTACGCTATAATCAAATTGTAGATGCTTCAAAAATTCAGGTTAAATATATGAATACTTCTGAAAGCTCAGTTACATGAAGCTAAGGTTTCAAGAAGGCCTTCCTGAGTGGCGCTAGTGGTAAAGAACCCACCTGCCAATGCAGGAGACTTAAGAGATGTGGGTACATTCCCTGGGTTGGGAAGATCCCCTGAAGGAGGGCAGAGCACTGCGCTCCGGTATTCTTGCCTGGAGAATCCCATGGACAAAGCACCCTGATGGACTAGATAGAGCCCATAGCGTTGCAAAGAGTAGACATGACAAAAGCAATTTAGCACAACACAGCAGCAGAAGGCTTCAAGAATACGCCTAAATAAATAGTTCTTGCACATTTACTTCCATTTAGATATACAGCTTACTTAACAAAGGATTTTCTGTTTAGCCTAATATTCTAAAGTATATTATTCTACTCAGTTCATTTTTAAATACCCAAGTTAAAATACATTTCGGGAGAAATAAGTTTAAAAAAAAAACTTTGAAGACACATTTTAAGCTTATTACCCTGCTATATAAAATGCTTTAGAATAGGTCAGTTTAATAAATTGATTTATTTAGCAAATATTATATTTTCCAGTGCAAAAGTCATAACTCAGAAAGAAAAATCTATATATTGGGAGATAATGTATATATTGTAGGGTTATTCTACAAAAGAAAATCACTCTTACTAATGTTTTAAATCTTTTTTAGTATGTGATTATGATATATTCCTGAGAATATCATAAACTATTCTGTAGCTTTTATTTTGCTTAATATTACAAATAAGCTTTATACAGTTTATAAACTATTTCCAAATATTATTTTAACAATATTTAAAATTTTAATTCACATATTTAGTGACTACATATAATCACACACACGATTATTTTTCAATACACACCATTTACATATGAGAAGAGAGAACATTCCTTTGTTTAGGAAAAAACAAAATTGAAATATACAAAGAAAAAACTTCACTTTGCAATGTGATTGGTCGGGACTTTTTTAATGCAGAGAATGCAGATGGTGTAAGTTTGAGAGATTCTGAGAAAGGTTCCTCTTACCCGCTGCTGCTGCTGCTAAGTCGCTTCAGTCATGTTGGACTCTGTGCGACCCCATAGACGGCAGCCCACCAGGCTCCACCGTCCCTGGGATTCTCCAGGCGAGAGCACTGGAGTGGGCTGCCGATTCCTCCTCCAATGCAGGAAAGTGGAAGTGGAAGTGAAGTCGCCCAGTCGCATCTGACTCTTCGCGACCCCATGGAGGAGCCCCCAGGCTCCCGCGTCCGTGGGATGCTCCAGGCGAGAGCACTGGCGTGGGCTGCCGATTCCTCCTCCAATGCAGGAAAGTGGAAGTGGAAGTGAAGTCGCCCAGTCGCATCTGACTCTTCGCGACCCCATGGAGGAGCCCCCAGGCTCCTCCGTCCGTGGGATGCTCCAGGCGAGAGCACTGGCGTGGGCTGCCGATTCCTCCTCCAATGCAGGAAAGTGGAAGTGGAAGTGAAGTCGCCCAGTCGCATCTGACTCTTCGCGACCCCATGGAGGAGCCCCCAGGCTCCTCCGTCCGTGGGATGCTCCAGGCGAGAGCACTGGCGTGGGCTGCCGATTCCTCCTCCAATGCAGGAAAGTGGAAGTGGAAGTGAAGTCGCCCAGTCGCATCTGACTCTTCGCGACCCCATGGAGGAGCCCCCAGGCTCCTCCGTCCGTGGGATGCTCCAGGCGAGAGCACTGGCGTGGGCTGCCGATTCCTCCCCCAATGCAGGAAAGTGGAAGTGGAAGTGAAGTCGCCCAGTCGCATCTGACTCTTCGCGACCCCATGGAGGAGCCCCCAGGCTCCTCCGTCCGTGGGATGCTCCAGGCGAGAGCACTGGCGTGGGCTGCCGATTCCTCCTCCAATGCAGGAAAGTGGAAGTGGAAGTGAAGTCGCCCAGTCGCATCTGACTCTTCGCGACCCCATGGAGGAGCCCCCAGGCTCCCGCGTCCGTGGGATGCTCCAGGCGAGAGCACTGGCGTGGGCTGCCGATTCCTCCTCCAATGCAGGAAAGTGGAAGTGGAAGTGAAGTCGCCCAGTCGCATCTGACTCTTCGCGACCCCATGGAGGAGCCCCCAGGCTCCCGCGTCCGTGGGATGCTCCAGGCGAGAGCACTGGCGTGGGCTGCCAGTGCCTTCTCCGCTCGTACATGCTGTCTAGAGCTATTCAGACCTGGAAACGAGCGGTATCATGTCCTTCACGGTTGGTCACCAAGACCTTTAATCCGTGTCTCCCAACACATATTCTTCCAGGCCCAGAATGTGCCCATTCCCCGCCCCGCGCCCCGCGCCCCGCTTTGTGTACTGTTTTCATTTAAAGCGCGCTTGAACTTCCCAAGTGGCACTGGTGGTAAAGAACCCGCCGGCCAATGAAGGAGACACGAGAGATGTGTGGATGCCTCACTCCGTAAATTGCCACAAAATGCATCTAAACTTCTAATTTGGTGATAGTATCCCTCAAGGTCCTAAGACAAATAAATAAGTGATATATAAGAAGCAGTCTCACGGTTCAGAAAGAGACAGTACATGAGTCCTTCGGCCCTTTTATAAAGTTTTGTAATGAAATCTCATCTCTCATTCTTTTCCAATGTATGTACATGGAGTTTTATTTTATATGGAAATGAAGTTAAGTGATTTTCCCAATATTCTATAGCATGATTCTGTCAAACTTTCTTTTTTTAAACTTTATTTTTTTAATTGAAGGATAATTGCTTTACAGAATTTTGTTGTTTTCTGTCAAACTTCAACATGAGTCAGCCACAAATACATATATATGTGCACGTGTGTGTGTGTGTGTGTGTGTATAATGTTTGAAAATTGTAAAGTGCAGTATAAATGTAAGATATTACCATTTTCCTCGTTAATTACACTTTGAAAGTTTTTCCTTTAACAATGAAATTCACCAAATTTTCACACAACAGCAATCAAGATTGTCAATAAGAATAGCACCAGCCATGATGATCTGTTGGTCAGTGATCCAAGAAAAGAAAAACAGCAAACATTGGGGACTCTGGGTATAGAATGAGACAAATACTTGATTTAAACTGACACTCGTCAATGGGCTTTCCAGGAGCAATAAAATTTGACAGCCAAGTCGTATGTGTCAACTGAAATCAGACCTACTCAGCGTCTGTGAGCACAGCTTTCTGTCAGATCTTGTTTTTCTCCACACTGTCAAATTTTCTTCCTATGTATATAACCATTCATCATAGTCATCATTATCATCAACATTGTCATTGCCAACAAGTAATTATCACTACTATCATTTGTGAGATACCTAATTTTACATATGCTTTGTATGGATTATATAATTTTGTTTCTAAAGTGATGACATGCAAGTTTTCTTAAGTTTCCACTGTTCAGCACATTTGCATATATCTACTGTCTCAGCCTCAATACTACTGACATTTTGGGGTAGATAATTCCTTGCTGTTGAGGGAAAGACTGTTCTGTGTCTGTAGAATGTCTAACAGCACCTGTGGCCTTGACCCACAAAATGCTATTAGGACCTCCACCAAGTTGTGACCGCAGTAATGTTCACAGATACTGCCAAATATCCACAGGCAAGAGGGTATGTAAATTCTAAGCATCCTACCTCACACTTGGTTGGGAACCCTGCTGTAGCCAATAAAGCAGCCACAACCTCATGCCAATTAGATTTCACGAAACATATATTTTACTTTTGGTCAAAAGATCCAGGCTTGAATGCCAACTTTGCCATTATAGTATCTTTTGATCTAGGATGAATAATTCAATTAAGTCCTTATTTTTTGTCTATGAAGTGAGAATACTAACATACCTTCCTGTGAATGAGTGTCATTTTTCAGTCTTAACACAAAATTGTTTATGTTTCCATAATACTGAAAGTAAGCCTTTGCCTTATTTTACCTGTGGCCGGTTTTCAGTTACTAAGTCATGTCCACAGTTCTCAACTCCATGCACTGCCGCACCCCAGGCTTCTCTGTCCTTCACTATCTCCCAGAATTGCTCAAATTCATGTCCATGGAGTCGGTGATGCCATCCAACATCTCATCCTCTGTCACCCTCTTCTCCTCTGGTCCTCAATCTTTCCCAGCACCAGGGTCTTTTCCAGTGAGTTGACTCTTCAACTCAAGTGGCCAAAGTACTGGAGCTTCGGCTTCAACAACAGTCCTTCCAGTGAACACTCAGGGTTGATTTCCTTAGGGATTGACTGATTGGATCTCCTAGAAGTCCGAGGGGTTCTCAAGAGCCTTCAGCACAATTTGAAAGCATCAATTCTTTACCTATTACTTTATAATAAATCACAATGTCTATTCTGTTTGTAAAATATTTCCCAATAGCAATTAACTTGCTCATTTTTTAAAAAAGGATTTGTTCATTTGTTTTTATTAGCACCAAACACATTAGAATGTTAATGCTTTAAGGGGAACACTGTCTGTCTAGGTAAACAGTTGTGCATGGCATTTTACACATGAGAAGTGTTTACATGGAAAGTGTTTAATATATATTTAGTGCCATGACTTTTTGTGAAAATCCATGGGAAAGTGACAGAGGACTTCTTACTGCATTGTTGATGCTCATTAAATGACACTTCCTTCTTCCCTTGCATTTTAAAGAAGAATGTGCCTCAAAATTATCTACTTGGTGGACAAAGTATGTAACAATCTGGAATAGGTTATGTTGTTAAGTCGCTCAGTCGTGTCCAACTCTTTGCGACCCCGTGGACTGCAGCACACCAGGCTTCTCTGTTCACCGTCTCTCGAAGCTTCCTCACGCTCATGTCCATCGAGTCAGTGATGCCATCCAACCACCTCATCCTTTGTCATCCCCTTCTCCTCCTGCCTCCACACTTTCCCAGCATCAGGGTCTTTTCTTGTCATGATATATGTTAGGCATATATAAACTTGTGTTGTTTTAAGCTGTCTGTATTGTAATACCTTGTTATACCAGCAATATAAAATTGTAAAAGACAGTACCCAGCATCTATTTTTTAGCTTTTGTTTTTTCTTCATCTCTTTAACAGAAAATAATACAAGTTGTAGGGTATAGAAATTATAAATTGGTTTGTAATCCAGTTGTGTAATGTAATCATTCTGTCCATTTAGTAAATATAGTTGAGTGATTGCTAAGTACCATCATTCACTACTTACAGAATATATAAAATATTTAAGAGTCACTTCCCTTTATAAATTTGGACTCATTGGAGACAGGAAAATGGAAAGGAAATAAACATTTAAAAGATATTTTTAAACTCTGTCAGATACAATAACAGATGTGTCCTGAAAACCCTACAGCGACATATAACTTCCTCAGGACATTCTTTTTGAGAAAATAGAAATACACTCGCCCACCATTGTAGTACATCGTTTTTAAGCTCATTGAAATGCTGAATAAAATCTTTTCAAAGAGAATTAAATTAATTCACACAAGACAAGGAAAGAAACATCTCTTTTCAAGAGGCTTTAAGTCTACTCTCCTTAATAGAGAAACCAAGATTAAAAGAGGTGAAAAATGATGAGAATGACCTTTTTAGTTCTAATCACACAAATAAATCAGAGCAATGGTGATGAATTCATTAATTTTGATTAAAATGGAACTATGAAGTCATTTGAATTAATTCAGCAATCACCGTCAAGAAGAGGTGCTTTAGAGCTTGATATCGAGTGGTCCCTTAATTAGCACTTTGACCCAGTCTTTGGGAAATGTGTACAAAGATCTTCAACTGAGTTGGTTTTGTATACAGAAGGATCAAGTCACGGAACTGAACACCTAAGGTCTGTGGTCCTGCGAGGGGAGGAGTTGTTGCTTAGAAGCCTTAACCATGATTATAAACCTATTTCCTTTAGGGAAGTAAAAAATACTTCAGGATTAAAATTTTCAGGAACATAAGCTAGCAGTAATAGCAGAAACTGCTAGCTGTTTCTCATAGAATTTTATCCAGATAAATAAAAAATACTGTACTCATAACTGATACGACATTCCCAGTCCAATGTTGGAAGACATAGGCCTATGGTGCTAGGAGTGCAACAGTGTCAGAGGATTCTCACAAGTTCTTACAGCAAATCAGAATAGAAAAAGACCTCAGATGCGCTTGCAAAGTGTACATTTTCATCTCACTTTTAACTTACTTGGGGTCCATCGATAAATTATCATAACAAAAAATGGAAGCATAATTTTCATATTGAACAGTCGAAAGTTTTCTATAGAGTTCAAAAAAGTGCAAGTTATTTCCAATCATGTTTATAATAAGATGTAGAACTCTTAACTGAATATATCATGGGAAAACATTCATTAATTAAAATACTTCATTGAATTAATCATTCCATGCTTTACCTGGTTCATAAGTAGGCTGAAATGAAGTTGAACAGGGTATCTGCACACAATTCAAAACAATAGACTCCTTTGCAAACTATTGTTTTCAAGGCAGGATAAAAAGCACAGTAAGCCAGTGGTGTTAGGGAGTAAAGCTTATTTTTCTCTCTTATTCTGGAAAGCAGATTTTTAACTGTACTGCCAGGCAGAGATCACTCTCAGCAGGGCACTGTTGATTTAAGAACAAAAAGAGAGACTCTTTAATACAGGATTTTAAATAAAGTCAAATAGATTTTTAAAGACAATCCCAACTCTGAAACACTCACATCCATGCAACACTGGTCAGCAGTGTCTCCCGTTGCTGGGCTGTGCCGGAATAGAGTCTGTCTCAGTTACAAAGGCTGTAACAAAGGTTCTGCTGTACCCTTCCAGTTCCTCAGACTAACGCACTCCATTCACCAGGGAGCCAGGCACCTAAGGAATCTCTCCTGTGATATAATCCGGACCGCTGTGCTTTCTATACCGTTCATTCCATGGTGTTCTGGGCTAAAACTGTAGGTATACGTTTTAGCATTCTTATTGCCTGGAATTCACATGCTACAAGTTCTCCGTCTTCGTGTACAGTTTGTATCAACTGATTTCTATTGAAGACTTTGCTTTTCAGTAACACTTTAATAGAATGTATGCACACATAAGGCGTTCCCAGGTGACTCAGTGGTAAAGAATCTGCCTGCCAAGCAGGAGCCGCAGGAGATGAAGATTTGATGCCTGGGTTGAGAAACTCCCCTGGAGGAGGAAATGGCAACCCACTCCAGTATTCTTGCCTGGGAAATTCCGGACAGAGGAGCTGGGTAGGATACAGTCTGTGGGGTCAGTAAGAGTCAGACATGACTGAGCCACTGAGCACGCAGGAAGGTAGCTATATATATATATTTTTTGTTTGTTTGTTTGTTTATTTGTTTGGCCTTTTTTACACTCATTAGGTTTAGCACTAGTTTCTTCCTATATTCTGCCAGTAAGATTTCCTCTTACTTAGCAATGGGGTGAACATTATTATTTCTCTCTTTCAGATGCATTCACTTCAGGCTACAGATCCTTCTTGAAAATCAGAACCCTGTTGTGCATCAATTTAATACTTGTAAAATTTTAATACTTTGTAGCAGTTACTTTACCCATGGGAGCAATTCTTCAGTTCAGTTCAGTTCAGTTCAGTCGCTCAGTCACGTCCGACGCTTTGCGACCCCATGGACTGCAGCACACCAGGCCTCCCTGTCCATCACCAACTCCCAGAGTTTACCCAAACTCATGTCCATTGAGTCGGTGAGGCCATCCAGCCATCTCATCCTCTGTGGTCTCCTTCTGCTTCTGCCTTCAATCTTTCCCAGCATCAGGGTCTTTTCCAATGAGTCAACTCTTCGCATCAGGTGGCCAAAGTATTGGAGTTTCAGCTTCAACATCAGTCCTTCCAATGAACACCCAGGACTGATCTCCTTTAGGATGGACTGGTTGGATCTCCTTGCTGTCCAAGGGAACCTCCAGAGTCTTCTCCAACACCACAGTTCAAAAGCATAAATTCTGTGGCACTCAGCTTTCTTCACAGTCCAACTCTCACATCCATACATGACCCCTGGAAAAACCATAGCCTTGACTAGACAGACCTTTGTTGGCAAAGTAATGTCTCTGCTTTTTAATATGCTGTGTGGGTTGGTCATAACTTTCCTTCCAAGGAGTAAGCGTCTTTTAATTTCATGGCTGCAATCATCATCTGCAGTGATTTTGGAGCCAAAAAAATAAAGTCTGACACTGTTTCCACTTTTTCCCCATCTATTTGCCATGAAGTGATGGGACCAGATGCCATGATCTTAGTTTTCTGAATGTTGAGCTTTAAGCCAACTTTTTCACTCTCCTCTTTCACTTTCATCAAGAGGCTCTTTATTTCCTCTTCACTTTCTGCCGTAAGGGTGGTGTCATCTGCATATCTGAGGTTATTGATATTTCTCCCAGCAATCTTGGTTCCAGCTTGTGCTTCCTCCAGCCCAGTGTTTCTCATGATGTATTCTGCATATTAGAACTTCACAATCCAGCAACATCTAATCCAACATCTTTCCTTATAAATGGGTGAGCATTTGTTTTACTTGGTGATAAATATTTTAAAATGTTATTGTTACATGTTCATCTCTATATATATTTGCTTTCCAACTTTTAAAGAAATATTTCTAATGTCAAGGTAAATAAATGCTGGGAGATATAACTATAGGGTTATGAGACCTAAATAACTCAGCATATGTAGTTCTATTATTTTTTAAAATCATGTTTCATTTTTCTCCATATATTTTTATTGGTTTATTGGATTATCATAGTTTAGTTTTTTTGAAGTCAATATGCATATTAACATAGATAATAACCCTATTAAAGAAAAATATTCTGACACATTAAAACAGTAAGGAAGACTTTATTCAAGATTTGCAGTAGGTGTCAAAACCATCATAACAAGGGAGAAACATGGGGCCCAACTCCAAGTGAAAGAACATTGAGGATTTCCAGTCGAGGAGCAGGTTGTGGGGGTCTGTAGATATACAGTTGCTAAGAGGAGACATCAACACAATATCTAATATAATCCTGCTGGAAGCAGACCAGGGTGATCAGCTATCACTTGGGGGATGGTGGGATATGAGAAGTGTGATCAGATATTAACTGTGATCAGAAATTAAATATGACAGGATTCTCTTTAAAATAATTTAGCAGGATTTTTATGAAAACTGAACTCTGAAAGGAAAAGGATGAACAAATATCAAATTTGATACCTAGTTTAGAAGAGGGCTCAGAAGAGCCTGACCAAAGTTTGGTCAACTGACTAAAAATTGTCTAAAGTCTTTGTCAGTTTAAGAATTCTTTTTTTTTTTTTCCTTTACCAAGTAAATTGTTTCATTATTTTCTTCCTTTTATGCTATTCAAAAAATACTTGCTTTTTCACTAAGTTTGAACATATCAGATATGCCACCTACTTAGATCCATTTTGCTTGCTCTTCCTTTTCCTAGAATTCTTTCTACACATATTTACATATTGTGTTCCTTTACTTCTACTGAATCTGTACTAAAATATCACCTTTCTTAGACTGAACTAACCTAAAATTACAAGTGGTTCACCTTCAGCCTACACTTCTCCTCCCTTTCTTCTATTTTATATTTCTCCTTACAACTAAAATTATACGTGTATAATACATGTATGATATACATTTAATACATATTTATTGTATGTGTATTTATTTCTCCTATCTTTTTACCCATTTGTGTGAAAGCATCTTAAGGGTGAAGGTTTGGGACTGTTTTATTCTGTTTTGTAGTCCTAGCACTTAGATTTGTACTTAGCACAGTCTGATAGAGAAGGTATTCCATAAGTATTTGTTAATGAGTGAACAGATAAAGCCTGGGTGTTTTATTTCCTTCAGGGTAGTTATTTAGAAACTTATGCCCTAACTCCTATTATTATTTTTTTACACAGAATTTGCTTTGGAATTGCATTCATAGACCATGCTGTATGATTTTAATATTTAATGGCGGGGGCAATCTTCATCTCGAAAAGTACATGTACTTTTATAGAAGCATAAAATCTAGAATATCCATATCAGATAATTAAAGTATATATTTATTCCAGTCTATATCATTTGCAAAGAAAACTCAGCATGATCGTAAAGCATTGTGTTGCTTCAAAGTGAATCACCGAGAACAAGATTTACATGATCCGTCTCATCTAAAGCTGCGAAGTTTGTGATCACTGATTTAGAGTCATACTTAAGGACCCATATGTACCACTACCGATTCCCAAAGAACACAGTAAGGAAACAATGCTTATCAGTTCAGTTCAGTTCAGTCGCTCAGTCATGTCTGACTCATTGTGACCCCATGAACTGCAGCACGCCAGGCCTCCCTGTCCATCACCAACTCCCAACTCCACCCAAACCCATGTCCATCGAGTCAGTGATGCCATCCAACCATCTCATCCTCTGTCGTCCCCTTCTCCTCCTGCCCCCAATCCCTCCCAGCATCAGAATCTTTTCCAATGTGTCAGCTCTTGACATGAGGTGGCCAAAGTACTGGAGTTTCAGCTTCAGCATCAGTCCTTCCAATGAACACCCAAGACTGATCTTTAAGATGGACTGGTGGGATCTCCCTGAAGTCCAAGGGACTCTCAAGAGTCTTCTCCAACACCACAGTTCAAAATCATCAATTCTTCGGCGCTCAAATTTCTTTAGAGTCCAACTCTCACATCCATACAAGACTACTGGGAAAACCATAGCTTTGACTAGACAGACCTTTGTTGGCAAAGTAATGTCTCTGCTTTGTAATATGCTGTCTAGATTGGTCATAACTTTCCTTCCAAGGAGTAAGGGTCTTTTAATTTCATGGCTGCAGTCACCATCTGCAGTGATTTTGGAGCCCAGAAAAATAAAGTCAGTCACTGTTGCCCCATCTATTTTCCATGAAGTGATGGGACCAGATGCCATGATCTTAGTTTTCCGAATGTTGAGTTTCAAGCCAACTTTTTCACTCTCCTCTCTCACTTTCATCAAGAGGCTCTTTAGTTCTTCTTTACTTTCTGGTGTCATCTGCATATCTGAGGTTATTAATATTTCTCCCGGCAATCTTGATTCCAGCTTGTGCTTCATTCAGCCCAGCATTTCTCATGATGTACTCTGCATATAAGTTAAATAAGCAGGGTGACAATATACAGCCTTGACATACTCCTTTTCCTATTTGGAACCAGTCTGTTGTTCCATGTCCAGTTCTGACTGTTGCTTCCTGACCTGCATACAGGTTTCTCGAGAGGCAAGTCAAGTGGTCTGGTATTCCCATCTCTTTCAGAATTTTCCACAGTTTATTGTGATCCACACAGTCAAAGGCTTTGGCATAGTCAATAAAGCAGAAATAGATGTTTTTCCAGAACTCTTGCTTTTTTGATGGTCCAGCAGATGTTGGCAATTTGATCTCTGGTTCCTCTGCCTTTTCTAAAACCAGCTTGAACATCTGGAAGTTTACGGTTCATGTATTGCTGAAGCCTGGCTTGGAGAATGTTGCGCATTACTTTACTAGCGTGTGAGAAGAGTGCAATTGTGTGGTAGTTTGAGCATTCTTTGGCATTGCCTTTCTTTGGGATTGGAATGAAAACTGACCTTTTCCAGTCCTGTGGCCACTGCTGAGTTTTCCAAATTTGCTGACATATTGAGTGCAGCACTTTCACAGCATCATCTTTCAGGATTTGAAATAGCTCAACTGGAAACTGTGGAAAGTTAGAATTTAAACTGAAGTGTTGGTTTTTCAGCATAAATTCAGCATATACCAGAAGTTTTGTGAATTCCCTTTTGGCTTCTAGAAATGCACAGAACAAAAATATTTTACATAGAATTGTGATACTCATTTTGTGGGCTCTCTGGAGAACTCAAATAAAGTGGTCATTTTCTATTCATTAACTGACAGAGGTGGCCTGATCACATTGAAGAGGAGGCATCCAGGGCTAATCTCTCCATAATTCAATTTTTATATAAGAATTATTTCTTCTTTTCCAAAACAAGATGGAAAATATGGAACAAATAGAAGATAATATGTACCCTCAAATCATCTCATCTCACTCATATTTCTCCACAAAAAAATTATAATTCAGTTTAAACTAATTAGACAAGCAAATAAATATCATATATCTTTGGGAATTGACATATTTTCTGATAGAACAAATCTGTGAGATAATTTTATGACATATATAGAAGCTTGTTAATTTTAAAAGATTAAGATACTCATTGTACATGTTAAATTATTAATTTTCTTACTACTTTTCCAATTCTTACTATAACCAAAATGATACCTTATTTGCCATTGTGTGCAATCCCATCTCTTGGCAAGCTACCCTTTGAAAAGCTGCTAGGAACGTTCTTAATGTTTCCTGGGATTTCTTTCTTTTTTTGATGAGTGGCTTATAAACTGAACTTTTAAATAATTTTTCTAATTAGTTTATTTCCTGTTGGTTTTGCTGAGTCTCCACTGATGCACGGGCTTCACTATAGGCACGGCAAGCAGGCGCTGCTCCCTGGCTGTGGTGCAGGGCTTCTCAGTGGGGCCGGCTCCTGCTGCGACCGCGGCCCGAGGCTCGCAGGCTTCACCAGTGGCGGCCGCGGGCTCCGTCGCTGCGGCTCCTGGGCCCTAGAGCTCAGGCTCAGAGCTGTGGTAAACGGGCTTGGTTGCCCCGTGGCAAAGGGGATCTTCCCAGATCAGTGAGCTAACTCCGCTGAGCCACCAAGAAAGTTCTGGGATTTCTTTTTTTAATTAGAAAAGTAATATGGGCCATTGTTACTAGGAAAACTACAAATACACATATAAACAACTCACCAATCTTTGTCTTGTGCATATATTTAGACATAATAAGGTCAGATTTATAAAGTGAATTTATAAAATTCAGTTAAAGAGTAATAAACAATTGATTTTAATATACGTTAGTATATTCCTTCCAAAAAGGTGACAAGAATAGACTCTCCTTTCATCAAGGTATGAAAATGTTCACTTCTCTCTAAAGCAGTTAAACAGAATATTTTTATGTATTGTTTGTCAGTCTCAATTAATCTGAGTACTAATAGATCTAACTGAGAACAGTTTTTATTTACCGGGCTTCTGGATTTTAAATTTTAAATAATTTTCCAGATTACCAGTATATTTTATTTGTATTTATGGGTTAGTTTTTAAACATTTTGAAAATATTTAAATATGTTTATCTTTTTGTCACATAGCTTCTTTTTCTTTAATTTTTATTGGTGTGTGTTCAGTTTACAATACTGTGTTAGTTTCACATCTACAGCAAAATGAATTAGTTATATATCCACTCCATGAAATTAAAAGTCAGTTGCACCTTGGAAGAAAATCTATGACAAACCTAGACAGCATATTAAAAAGCAGAGATATCACCTTGCTGACAAAGGTCTGTATAGTCAAAGCTATGGTTTTTACAGTAATCATGTGACAGTTGGACCATAAAGAAGGCTGAGCACCAACGAATCGATGCTTTCAAATTATGGTGCTGGAGAAGACTCCTGAGAGTCCCTTGGACAGTAGGATAATCAAACCAGTTAATCGTAAAGGAAATCAACCCTGATTATTAATTGAAAGGACTGATGCTGAAGCTGTATTTCAGTACTTTGGCCAATACTTGGCCAACGATGCATAGAACCAACTCATTGGGAAAGAACTTGATGCTGCGAAAGATGGAGGCAGGAGGAGAAGGGGAAAACAGAGGATGAGATGGTTGGATGGCATCATTGAGTCAATGAACATGAGTTTGAGCAAAGTCGGGGGGATGGTGAAGGACAGGGAAGCTGGCACGCTGTGTTCACGGGGTCACAGAATCGGACATGGCTTAGCAACTGAACAGCAACAATTGCTGATGTGGGCAGGCTTTAGTTCTATTGCTCCCAAATACGGCATTAACAGCAATGGTCTTATTACAAGTCTGGCATCGGTTGGAGAGTTGGAAACCATCACACTATATTAATGCACAGAGGGAAGTATACATGCAACCAGTAAAATAACAGGACTGGAGAAAAACACATTGCCTAAATACTAGAATTCATAAGGAAATGACAAAAACTTCTTGGTGGTACAAAATAAGAGGTCAAAAAGGCCAGTTTGAGTTGACCAGATTATCACGAGGTAAAGGTCAGTTTAATAATAAGTGTAATCCTCCTGTGAGACAGAGTGGTGGCAAACAGAACTTCAGTACTTCCCTCCGGAAGCTTTCAGTTAATCACTTCTGATGCCTCATGGTAATACACATGTGGAACATAAGAGCCACTATCATCATGGCTCAAACAGGATAACCATAATCCTCTTACACTGTTTTATTTGGGCAAGAAAAAAAATGTATCTGATATAAGAATAATAACTATTGACAGTGTAACAGTTTTTGCTTCCTGCAACCAACTGCAAATCCCAATGTAGTATTAAGTACAGTATTAAGTACTTTATTTCTTGTTCACATATCTTATGATAGCGACATAATAGAAAGAATTGGTAAGTAGAATCTTAAAGTCACTTTTAATATTCTTATGCAAATTATGCCATGCAATTGTAAATAAGCATATCCTATTGATGTATGCATGTTCACCTGTGTCTGACTCTTTGAAATCCCATGGACTATGGCCCACCAGGCTCCTCTGTCCTTGGGATTTCCCAGGCAACAATGCTGGAGTGGGTTGTCATTTTCTCCTCCAGTGGCTCTTCCTGACCCTGGGGTGGAACTCGAAGCATATCCTAACCTATTGTAGCTGACCGTTATTATGGATTTATGATTACCTCTCTGGTAATAATGGTTTTAATGTTTATTTTCAACTTCCTCCTGAAATAACATCTTCCATTTCTTAATACATCTGAAGTCTCGTATCTTCCTCAGTTTCAAACTACCCCTGATTATTTCAGTTGCCTTTGCAGAGTCATCAACCTCCATCTATCCATTTAATATTGGTGATTGGTGATTACTTGGTTTTAGGCTGTGTTCCTTTCTGACATGATTAATTAACACTGTGTAATCTTAGGCATGATCTTAGTTTTCTGAATGTTGAGCTTTAAGACAACTTTTTCACTCTCCTCTTTCACTTTCATCAAGAGGCTTTTTATTTTTAGTTCCTCTTCACTTTCTGCCATAAGGGTGGTGTCATCTGCATATTTGAGGTTATTGATATTTCTCCCTGCAATCCTGATTCCAGCTTGTGCTTCCTCCAGCCCAGCATTTCTCATGATGTACTCTGCATATAAGTTTAATAAGCAGGGTGGCAATATACAGCCTTGACATACTCCTTTTCCTATTTGGAACCAGTCTGTTGTTCCATATCCAGTTCTAACTGTTGCTTCCTGACCTGCAATACAGGTTTCTCAAGAGGCAGGTCAGGTGGTCTGGTATTCCCATCTCTTTCAGAATTTTCCACAGTTTATTGTGATCCACACAGTCAAAGGCTTTGGCATAGTCAATAAAGTGGAAATAGATATTTTCTGGAACTCTCTTGCTTTTTTGATGATCCAGCAGATGTTGGCAATTTGATCTCTGGTTCCTCTGCCTTTTCTAAAACCAGCTTGAACATCTGGAAGTTCACAGTTCACATATTGCTGAAGCCTGGCTTGGAGAATTTTGAGCATTACTTTACTAACGTGTGAGATGAGTGCAAATGTGCAGTAGTTTGAGCATTCTTTAGGATTGCCTTTCTGTGGGATTGGGGTGAAAACTGACCTTTTCCAGTCCTGTGGCCACTGCTGAGTTTTCCAAATTTGTTGGCATATTGAGTGCAGCATTTTCACAGCATCATCTTTCAGGATTTGAAATAGCTCAACTCAAATTCCATCACCTCCACTAGCTTTGTTCGTAGTGATGCTTTCTAAGGCCCACTTGACTTCACATTCCAGGATGTCTCGCTCTAGGTGAGTGATCACACCATCGTGGTTACCTGGGTCGTGAAGATCATTTTTGTTCTTCTGTGTATTCTTGCCACCTCTTCTTAATATCTTCTGCTTCTGTTAGGTCCATACCATTTCTGCCCTTTATCGAACCCATCTTTGCATGAAATGTTCCCTTGGTATCTCTAATTTTCTTGAAGCAATCTCTCATCTTTCCCATTCTATTGTTTTCCTCTATTTCTTTGCATTGATGTGAGAGTTGGACTGTGAAGAAAGCTGAGTGCAGAAGAATTGATGCTTTTGAACTGTGGTGTTGTAGAAGACTCAATCTTGAGGGTGCCTTGGACTGCAAGGAGATCCAACCAGTCCATCCTAAAGGAGATGTTCATTGGAAGGACTGATGCTGAAGCTGAAACTCCAGTACTTTGGCCACCTCATGCGAAGAGTTGACTCATTGGAAAAGACCCTGATGCTGGGAGGGATTGAGGGCAGGAGGAAAAGGGGACGACAGAGGATGAGATGGCTGGATGGCATCACCGATTCTATGAACATGGGTTTGAGTAAACTCTGGGAGTTGGTCATGGACAGGGAGGCCTGGCGTGCTGCGATCCATGGGGTCGCAAAGAGTCAGACACGACTGAGCGACTGAACTGAACTGACGTGAATCTTAGCCAAGATTATGGACTCAATTATATACAACAATGGCTTCTAACTGTGTATATTCAACCTGAATCTCTAGACAAATACAGATATCCAACAAGTTCGAATCTGTGATCTCACTGTTTTCTTTCTCTCTGTACCATCTGCTCCTCCTCGTCTTCCCCCACCCCCTGTCTTCTTCCTCCTCTTCTCCTTTCTCTTTCTCCTGCTTCTTATTCTTCTTTTCCCTGCTTTCTCTTTTTGTTATTTTTTGAACTACTTAGGTGTTTATTTACAATTTTTTTGTGTCTACCATTGTCTCATTAAATATATATATTTTTACAAATTATTTTACTGATTGCCTTAGGATTATTAACATGTATCCTTTCCTTACTTCAGTCTTACTTCTAGGTTATACAGGCAGTGCAAGAATTTACAACATTACAGTTGCATATCTTCCTTCACATTCTTTGTGAAATTAGGTATTTTATTTCTACATGTTATAAATTACATTTTTTCAAAAATTTTATTGACGTGTAGTTGATTTGCAATATTGTGTTAATTTCTACTGTACATTACGGTGACTCTGTTATACGTATAAATGTGTTCTTTCTCGTATTCTTTCCATTACGTTTTATCAGGGGATGCAGACCTCAGTTCCCCATGCTGCACGGTAGGACAGGATTGTTTCTCCATCCTCTATGGCTTTCTGGATGGCTCAGCAAGTGAAGGGTCCAAATGCAGTTCAGGAGACAAGGGTTCAGTCCCTGGGTTGGGAAGACCCCCTGGAGAAGGAAATGGGAACCATTCCAGTGTTCTTGCCTGGGAAATCCCATAGACGGAGGAGCCTGGTGGGCTGCAGTTCATGGGGATCTCAAGAGTCAGACATGATTGGGCACACAGCACATATAACCGTCTGCATGACTAATCCCAAACTCTCAATCCTTCCCTCCCCATCTCCCACCAACAGTAACCACAAGTTTGTTCTTTTTTCATCCTGATCAAGAGCACACACAAAATACTTACAAGTAAGGTGATATTTAAAGGTTAAAAATTGGAATGCTTTTCCTCTAATATTGGGGACAAAGCAAACATTTGCTCTATTTGCTCTCATTACTTCCATTTAATATTGTTTTAAGATCCTAGCCAGTGCTTTAAAGCAAGAAAAGGAAATCAAATCCATATACATTAGAAAGGAGTATAACGTTGTCTTGGTTTACAGACTACTGAATAGTTTATGTGTGAAAATCCCACAGGCTTCAAAAAAAAAGGTATATGAGTTAATGAAAGTATAAGTGAACTCCGCTCAGTCATGTCCAGCTCTTCGCAATCCCATGGTTCAGTCCATGGAATTCTCTGGGCCAGAATACTGGAGTGGGTAGCCTTTCCCTTCTCCAGGGGAACTTCCCAACCCAGGAATCGAAGCCAGGTCTCCTGCATTGCAGGCAGATTCTTTACCAGCTGAGCCACAAGGGAAACTCTTGTGAGTTAACTAACATGAGTTAGTAGGGGGCTTTAATAAGTTGACAGAATACTAAAACAATATGTAAAGGTCAGTTGTGTGTATGTGTATAGATATATATATATACATACATATATATGTATATATGCTAGCAATGCATATTTTAAAATTGATATTAAGAATAAATACCCTTAGCCAAAGGATTCGACAACAAACACAATGTCCTTAAAAATAATTTTATGAAAGTGTTTGTAAGACCTCTGTGCTAAAAACTTTCAGATTGCCGAAATAAATAAGAACAGCATAATTTGAGAAATACCTATGTGTAAGGATCAAAACATACAACACTCTAAAGCTGTCTATTCTTTTCAAACTGGTGTGTAGATCATGGACTGTAGCCAGCCAGGCTCCTCTGCCCATGAGGTTTTCCAGGCAAGAATGCTGGAGTGGGTTGCCATTTCCTTCTCCAGGGAATCTTCCCGACCCAGGGATTGAACCCTGGTGTCCTGCATTGCAGGCAGATTCTTTACCGACTGAGCCACCAGGGAAGCCTGGATTAAGCACATTTCCATTTAAATTTCTGGCAGTATTTCTGTAGAAATGAAGAAGCTATTTCTAAAAAGACCTTTTGCTGCATCTCTGCATTACAACTCGGATTTTAAGTTAATCTATTTCAATCAAGATGGTTTTAAAAACCTATGTTGCAATAGTAACAGAGCCTAACCTTCTGATAAAGAATAACCAGAGTGGAAGTAGTCTAACATCCATTATCCACAGGGTAGATGTATAAAAGTTGTGTTTTCCTACAAACACAATAAACAAAAATAATAATCAAAAACAAACCAAAACAGTAGGCATATAGTTTGCCCAGAAACTCATAAACAAATCTTCTAGTAGATAGCATCAGCAGTGGTTAAACCAAGATTAAGTCAAGGATTTCATATGCGCCCTTCAAATTTAGTTGCTAAAAGCTGAATAAACATAATGCTATGGGAAGGGGCAGGGACCTTAAATACAAAACCTTACCTAAACATTTTAATATTTTTGTGGTGGATTCAGTTATGCTTTTGCTATGCAAAGTATTTTATTTATGAGAAAATGTGCAGAGGATCCAAAGAAGATATAGAGTAAAACATGATACCCCAAGCTTTTTGGTTCATTCGTTTCACAAGCACACTCACAAACATCTGTATCCCAAGATGATTTTCATGAAAAATTATTTTCATGTTATAAGATTTGAAGTTTAGTGACATTAATATATTTCCTGACTTAGAAAGTTGATGATTTGATAGCTCAACTTTAATACTTGATTGTGTTTTTTTCAACATTTTAAGTGAGTATATGTACATATGACTGTTTTTTTCCAGTGGTCATGTACGGATGTGAGAGTTGGACTATAAAGAAAACTGAGCGCCAAAGAATTGATGCTTTTGAACTGTGGTGTTGGAGAAAACTTTTAAGAGTCCCTTGGACTGCAAGGAGATCCAACCAGTCCATCCTGAAGGAAATCAGTCCTGAATGTTCATTGGAAGGACTAAAGTTGAAGCTGAAACTCCACTACTTTGACCACCTGATGCACAGAGCCGACTCATTTGAAAAGACCCTGATGCTGGGAAAGATTGAAGGCAAGAGAAGAAGGGGACAACAGAGGATGATGGTTGGATGGCATCACCGACACAATGGATATAAGTTTGAGTAAACTATGGGAGTTGGTGATAGATAGGGAGGTCTGGAGTGCTGCAGTTCATGGGGTCACAAAGAGTTGGACATGACTGAGTGACTGAACTGAACTGAAAGTACATATGATTTATATATTTATATACATGTGAGTTAAATTTCATAGGTTACTCAATAACAATTTTTATCCCTTTGTTACCCTTAAATTAGCTAATTTACATAAAACCACTACCTTTATAGGAAATTGAGTGTATATCTTTAAAATAAGGACATCTCCTTCAGCAAATTTTTTAAAATCATATGAGATTTATTTTAATAATATAAAGATGAATTGTCAGTGACATGCTTTTCATTATACTTAGTCAATATTAGATTTTTTCAGATAAAAATAATGTAGAATGTTCATTTGCTAAGAATAATGAGCGAGAAGGATAAGAGAAGATAGGATATGGTCCAAAGTGCAGGAGTCGGCCTTAGAGAGAACTGTGGATTGTTCATCTAGAGTAATTTAAGTGGGGATGAAAAATATATAGGCATTAACACATAGACAATGATTTTGTAGTGGTGTTTCTGGGAGTGCATGAACTTTGTCTTCATTTTTTTTTCATAAATTAAAGAAGAACATAAAACACATGTATACTGTGCAGAAAATAGATAACATAGAAGACTAAGTACTACTATTTTGAGGAAAATTTGTTTGCAAAGTTGACTCTTTTCTAAAGGTGTATGGAAATTTATAATCGTGAGAGCATACCCACCATCCACATAACTTTTAAGAGTGAATAACACTGTATAACCTGTACAGAAAAATGTGACTTTATGCCAAGCACTTATTTTCCTACTGAAAGTCTTAAAATGTGGTAAGTGCTGCATAGAGCATGCCTACAGAGCCCAAACAAAATAATCCCAACAAAAACTCTGATCACTGAGTTTGTAATGAATTTTCCTGTTCAGTTCAGTCCAGTCACTCAGTCATGTCCAACTCTTTGTGACCCCATGGGTTGCATCATGCCAGGCTTCCCTGTCCATCACCAAGTCCTGGAGCTTGCTCAAACTCATGCCCATTGAGTCAGTGATGTCATCCAACCATCTAATCCTCAGTCATCCCCTTCTCCTGCCTTCAGTCTTTCCCAGCATCAGGGTCTTTTCCAATGAGCCAGATCTTTGCATAAGGTGGCCAAAGTATTAGATCTTCAGCTTCGGCATCAGTCCTTCTGATGAATATTCAGAGTGATTTCCTTTAGAATTGACTTGTTTGATCTCCTTGCAGTCTAAGGGACTCTTAAAAGTCTTCTCTAACACCACAGTTCAAAATCATCAGTTCTTCAGCACTCAGCCTTCTTTATGGTCCAACTTTCATACTCATACATGACTACCGGAAAAACTATAGCTTTGACTAGATGGACCTTTGTTGGTAAAGTAATGTCTCTGCTTTTTAATATGCTGTCTTGTTTTGTCCTATCTTTCCTTTTCAGGAACAAGTGTCTTTTAATTTCATGGCTGCAGTCATGAATTTTTTTTTTTTCCCCCTTGTCTCTATATTTTGCTGTGCTTGACAAATTCACATGGTGCCTCAATATCACTTATATCATTATTTGAAGTGAGTTTCTTATACCTTGTACACGATATATAGTTATATCTTTTTTTTTTTTTGGTGCATACCTGGCACTTTTGGGAAATCTTAGTTCCCTGGATCATTATTTTCTTTATAAATTCACCTTGTCAATCTGACTTTCAGTTGGTGTATTTAAATATTTTACACCTAATGTAGTTTTTAATATATTTGATTTTGTTAGACATTTTATTTTTAGAGTTATTTGTTTATTCTTCATTTCTTTGTATTGAATTTTGTTTGTTTTTCTGTGTTGTTTGTTTGTAATTTTATAAAATTTAATTTTGATTTGTTTATGTTGTTTCTGAGTATATCTCTTTGTAAATATTTTAGTAGTTGCTATAGATACCATATTATACATACATAGTTGATCACAATCTAGTAAATTCACCATTTTTTGCCAAGTGTAGAAAACTTATATCCCTTTAGGTTTCTTTACATTTTCCCATTTTTAAATAATTGTCTTAAATATTTTCTCTACATACTCAAGAACCACATCAGTTGATGTTATAATTTTTACTTATATTTTCAAACATAATTTAGAAAACTAATGAGTCTAATATATTTACTTGGATTTCAACCTCTTATATTGTGTTTTCATCCTCTTTGATGTCCCAAGATTTCTTCTTTTATCTTTTTCTTTTCACCTCAAGAATTTCCTCTAGCCTTTTGCTAATGCTTGAATGATGACAAGTTCTCTTGTTCCAGACCTGAAAATGAAATTATTTACATCTTAACTAATTAACTCATAGACTTTTTATAGTTTTGAAGATCTGTTTTACTCCAAAACCAATAAGGAGTTGTTTATCATTTTTTCTCTTTTCAGATTGAGCAATTTTTTTCACAGAGACTGGAAAAATCATTGACACCTTGAATTGTCCCCAATCTCTTCTAAATAGCCAACCCTCTATTTAAAGCTCTTTGGAGAGAACAGTGTCTCTTGGAACAGGTAAGAAGTCAGTATCTTTGAGTTTCAGGGACAATTTTATTAAATAGATAATTAGAAATCTCTCTTTATTAGATGGATGATACATGGAAGGAGATACTCTTGGTAACTTTGTTGTTTTACTTGACATTTTCCATTACCAGCATTGTTCTCATGAATAGTTAGAGGCCTTTGAATAGATATATACTGCTATCACTATGTTGTTTGAATTTTACTGTTAAGTTAGATTCTGGCTTATTTTAAAAAATGATTTATCTGAAAACTGGTCTTTTGTCTTCTTAAGCCTGTTCTTGATTTTGCTGATATTTTATTATATAGGGAGGAGGAAGTGATCCTCGGGTTAGTTGTAAACCACTTAATCTTTGACTAAAAAATTTTTTTTAATTAATTTGTTTTGAATTGAAGGACAAATGTTTAACAGAATCGTGTTGGTTTATGTCAAGCATCAACAAGAATCAGCCATAGGTTGATGCCTCTTGAACTTCTCTTTGAAATTAATACCTGGGAATAAATGAAAGAAATGAATCTTGATGGAGCATAGACCACTCTTCTCCATACTTGTTCATAATAGATATCATGCCTGGATCCCAGAAAAAGAGGTGCTGGGTTTGAAGCTACCCCTGACTTCCTCAATCTTTTTCTTAACTTTAAATCTTCTTACAAAATGCCACTTTTTTATGATATCAAGATTTCTTCCTTATTCTAAACCATCTCTTTAGAACCTGACAGGTTAAGTATTGTTTAGTTAGTTTTTGTTTCAAGTCATCATACCTTTTCTTTAAATTAGATTAACTTTGTTCAGAAGTAGAGAGATGATTCATATTTTTTATGGCCACATTTTAAAACTCAAGATAGGAATCACAAAAGCATTGGCAAAAGTTATTAGTTAAATATGACTGCTTGGGCACAATGCCCTTTTTATTTAATATATTCATTTGTTTGGTTTTATTTAACATTTATTTTAACATATTTATATATGTAAATGCAGTAATATTTTTCATTTGACCAGTTCCTAGTTCCATTATCTTGTCCTATGGTTTACCATTAACAGGTGCAAGTATTGCTTAATAAATTCCATAATGACTCTTCCAACCTAATAGGAAAAAATAAATTTTCCCTTGAAATTTTCAAAGTGGCTTTTTTATAGTATGTCATGTTTTAGAAGTTAAAGTGAAAAGTGGAAGTATTAGTTGCTCAGTCGTGTCCAACTTGTTGTGACCCCACAGCCTGTCAGGTTCTCCTGTTCATGAAGTTCTCCAGATGAGAAGGCTGGAGTGGGGAGCCATTTCCTTCTCCAGGGGGTCATCCTGATGCAGGGATTGAACCCAGGCCTCCTGCACTGCAGGGAGATTCTTTACCATCGGAGCTAATCAAATACCAAAATCATAGTAATAAAAAATATAAAACTATTAAGCTACATTTTGACAATGAGCTAAAGTCACAAAAGGGAATGCTTCAAATTTACTCAATATTAACAAGCCAATTAGGAGTATTTTTCTGGTTAAGTAGTGACTGGAAATTTCAAAACTCTTACAGAGATTTTATTTTACATAGAGTATATTTAAATAATGTTTTACCAGAATTTGCTTCTTAGCTCTCTAGTCACAATATCTCTACCTTCAGAGAGTTCAAAACTCCAAGAGAACTGAAAATAGGATGTACTGGCAAGTACACATAGAAAAAAGCTCTGTGGATAGGGCATGTACACTGTTCCTTTCTCTTAAAGTGGCCTGTCTCTCTCTTTTGCACCAAGATAATTGACACTGATGATACACAACTGCAATTTTCCCCTTTAACTTAGATTTATCAGAGAGTTTCTTTATTTCTCCAAGAGACATGACAAATTGGCAAGCATAAACTATTTTTCTTACATAATTTAAGATAAAGACTCAATATCATATTATATATTAAATTTATTTATCTTTTAAAATATTCTAATGACTTTGGTAGGTCATGTTTCTAGCTGATATATTTCCATTCTGTTTTTTTCAGTTAATACATTTTAATTACATTTGCTCACAGATCAAGCAATCAAATATCAAAGGCTCAAAGATTCTCACTCAGCTTGGCTTATGAAACTTTCAGCACTTGTCACCCACATATTCCTTCTTTAGCACTGTGGCCAAACAAAATCTGGTTTTAAATTTACTGATATCTGGAACAAGAAGGAGACTTCCCAGGTGGCTCTGTGGTAAAGAATTCACCTGCCAATGCAGGAGACACAGGGGATGCGGGTTTGATCCCTGGGTCAGGAAAATCCCCTGGAGGAGGCAATGGCAACCCACTGTAGTAGTCTTGCCTAGAAAATTTTATGGTCAAAGAACCCTGGTGGGCTATAGGCCAGGGGGTTGCAAAGAGTCGGACATGTGTGAGCACACACACAGAACAAAAGGGAAACTGAATATTTGATATTTCTCCTTAGAGAAACAGAATTTAAGGTAAACAAAAATTTAACAGGAGTTGGTTGTGAATTAATTTTTTCATTAGCATTGGGCGCATTTTCTTATCTTGTTTATCAGTAATATCTTCAGAAATAATTTAATGTCAGTTCTAAGAACAATTTCCTTCCATTCCTTGTACTCATCAAAGAAAGATCTCACATTAGCTATGATTGCCATGAAGTGGTTCTCTGAGAATCTGCACTAGTGAACAGTGATGCACCCTGATAAGAAATCACAGAGGACTTTTAACCACCTTTACACAGGCTTCTCTAAAGATAACTTCTCTCTTCTAAGTTTTTGATAGGACCTAGAGTATAAGCAATTTGAATTTATATTTTATGACAAGTATTATAAGTGTTTTAAATCCCTTTGATAGGTTATAATAGAATAATACACTCTGTAAAGAAGAGATGTGTGTAATGGATTTGACATTTTTTATCACATCTGAAAATTTGTGGAGAGTTAAAAGAAATAATTAAATCCTTCATACACAAGTATGCAACATATACAGGAGTTTGCATGGGTTCCAAATTTGCCAAGTAATCATCAGCAGTTTTATTTTCTTTGAAATTTCAATTAAAATGCTTATAGGTTCTAAGAAGAATGTGAATAAAAACTGCTGTAGGACTGGCAGCCAAGATAAGTAGACATCAAGTATGCATGATAAAAGGAAAGCAGAATTGTAATTTTAATGTCATTGCAGTAGTTTTTAAGGCAAAAAGTAGAGTATAAAATAAGAATCTTTTTATAGTAATAAATGTTACAATGCAAAGTGAAAATATAGTAGTCATGTGTTTTTATATACTCAATAGCAGAGTAGTAGTTATTGGAACACTACTATCCATCTTTGTCAGATCAAGTATGTAAAAAATCAGTTAAGCCTTGCTTTGAAAGAATCAGATAAAAATTTAGATGAGGGAAAGCAGACAAGGTATATGCATTATTTTCAAATAGTTAAAGGGTGATATATGAGTTTGAATTAAATTTGCTTGGTTAGAGTATAGAGATAAAGATAGAGCTCCTCAATTTCCAGAAAGGTCTTGTTAGAGGCTTTAACTTGTGTACAGATATTTAGCAGGCAAATTGCCATTTGAAGGACATGCATACCAAACTGTACAGGGTGAGTAGGAGAAGTCTGAGGCTGAGAGGAAAATCAGGATTCTATTACAATGGTGTTTTAATGAATGGTGAGGGTTGGTAGCCTGGTGGCTCAGTGAGAAGGAATCTGCCTGCCAATGCAGGAGATGCAGATTCAGTCCCTGGGTTGGGAAGATCTCCTGGAAAAGGAAATAGCAACCCACTCCAGTGTTCAATCCCATGGACAAAGGAGTCTGGCAAGCTACAATACATGGGGTCACAAAGAGTCAGACATGACTTAGCAGCGAAACAATAACAACAACCAGAGTTGGTACAGTGCTTGAGAAGATATGAAAAATATTGTAAAGGAGTCAGTGGTTGATTGCCATGGACTACATGAAACTAGCTGCCAAAGTCTCATAAACCGATGGGAAATGTAGATGTGATTTTTGCTTCATAATGAGGGATCTATTTTGCTATTAATGTAATCAGCTCCTACCAGCATCAGGTCTGATTCACTTGCAGATTACGTTGCAGCCTGGATGCCGTAACGTCTATATCTGATTGCAAAAATTATTCGGGAATAAGAAGTTAATCTCGCCAATGAACTCTTCATGGCCCAGTTCACTTAGTTGGTAGAAAACCACATTATACAAGATGAAAAGCATTGCTGATAACTTGCCACAATTGTTTTTCACCAATTATCCTGAAGGTATAGCCTAGCAACGATTCAAGTCCCTAGAAAGCAATTCATTTGTGTATCAGAAGGAGTTAACAATAATTGTAAAACACATACTCGTGTTGTAACTCTCTGTGTAACTATTCGAGGAACTGCCAGCCCGCCCTGCAAAGTGTTTGCACCATTTCACCGTCCCACCAGTACTGCATGCATCTTCTGACTGATGCAACCACGTGCTTGCTAACAGCTTATCATCTGACTTCTTGATTTTAGTCATTCTAGTGGATATGATGTGGCATCTTATGGTGGTTTTGATTTGCACTTTCTTGATCACTAATAACACTAAATGTCTTTTCATGTTCTTATTGGCTATTTTGCATATATTTTCTGAGACATGTCTATATCCTTTGCCCACTTAAAACTGCTGTTGTATGCCCTTCTATCATTGAGTTATTTATATAATATCAATACAGGTTACTTTTAAGATATATGATTTGAAAATATTTTCCTATATTCTGGAAAATGTCTTCATTTTCTTGACTGTGGCATTTGAAGCATTCTACACCCAAGTATATACCCCAAAATAAATTGAAACCTGTGTGCAGACAAAAATTGTATAGACATAGACACAAATGTCTGAAACAGCATTATTCCTAACAGCCCAAATTTGGAAACAACCCAAAATCCATCAACTGATAAATGAATAAACCAAATTGGTATGTCCATACAGGAATATTATGAACTAAGTACTAATACATGTTACAATATGACTGAACCATGTAAATTTAAACACAAGACTACATAGCACATGTTGCCATTTATATGACATTCCCAGAATAGGAAAATTTATAGTGACAGCTTTAGAACAGTGGTTGCCTGGAGATGGTGATGGGAGATAAAAGATGATAACTAAAGAAGACGGGGTTTCTTTTTGAGTCTAAGAAGTTGTTCTAAAATTAACCGTGGTAGTGATTGTGTTAATACCTCTCTGTGCATATGCTGAAAACAGTTGAATCACAGAGTTTAAATGGCTGAATTGCATGGTATGTAAATTACATTTTAATAATGCTGTTATTTAAAAAAAATACTTTATCAGATTGAGGTTAAAACCATAATCCTGCTTTTTTAACTATGTGTTATGTGGCTTGAAATCATTAAATAATTTCTGCTTTCTTAGCTATGTATTAATACCTATATATTTATAGTATTTGTAAACAGATCTGCTAGACTGAGAGACTCTGACTATTACATTTAAGATTTTGCTTCTCAGAGTAAGCAGCCAGGAGCACAACCCACTTACAGCAAGAACTGTTAACCATCTGGCCATAATGGAAATCTTTGAAAAGCTTTTGAATGACTAGAGATCTCCAGAAAAATTATACATAAACACATTTTAAGAATATAATTTCCTTTATTATGTTGGAAACTGATTTTTTAACACAGGCACAGAAAAATATGGCCTGTGCAGTTTGTCTTTTTCTTTTAAGTTTCCACAGGTTGAAAAAACACAATATTATACAAAAACACAATAGCAACTTTGAATTAAGTTAGAAAGAGATTTCAATTACATTAATCTTTGGCTTTGCTTTCATAGTACTTAATAATGATTTATAATAATAAGAATTTTAATAGCATCTTATTCTATATATTTTTATTTAGAATAAATAAATACTTGCAGGACACTGACAAAAATTATTTTTACATGAGCAGTTTTCAAATTAATGAAATAAACTGACTTGTAAACATTTTGCTTATTTGGCTCATGGAAACCTTAAAGACCATCTATGGACTTTATATAGTTAAGTTTTTAAGAGAGAAGAAGCCCTGACTTCTGACCAAGGCATGCGTTTCTTAAATTCCATAATCAATCCTTCTTAAATAGAGCTTATCACCTAGAACCTACTAAGAACCATTTGAAAAGTAACAGGTACCCCTTTCTCTCTTAGTGAATCTTCCATCAGCCCCAAGAATATCTTATCATTATTTATACCTACTCAAATATTTTCTAGGTGCATTGCACATATAAATAATAAAAACATAATTAGTCTGGCCTCCACTTACATAATCTCTTATCATGTAGAGGAAAATGGACATCTCCAATGCACAACAGAGAAATGAAGAAAATGAACGTGACTCCAAAATCTTACCATAAGCATCATGTTCTCTGAAACTACAAGTACATTGCAAATAAAATGATATTTTTAAAAATTGTATGGGTATAAATGTCATATGTGTGTGTGTGCTCAATTGTGTCTGACTCTGCGACCCTATGGACTATAGCCTACCAATTTCCTCTGTCCATGGAATTTTCCAGGCAAGAATACTAGAGTAGGTTGCCATTTTCTACTCCAGGGGATCTTCAAAACCCAGGGATCAAACCTGTGTCTCTTGTGTCTCCTGCTTTGGCAGGTACATTCTTTACTAGTAGCACCACCTGGGGAGTCCATAAATGTCATATAACTTAAATTAAATTGTTTGCATAAGAAGTAAAAATAGCTGTCATGAAAAGAAAAGGGGCAGTGATGTCAGCATCATGACAGCATGAGATAGTCCCTTTTAGTCTCGTCTTTAATCTGTTGTTGTTCAGTTGCTCAGTCATGTCTGACTGTTTGTGAGCCCATGGATTGCAGCATGCCAGGCTTCTCTCTCCTTCACCATCTACTGGCGTTTGCTGAAACTCATGTCCATTGCATTGGTGATGCCATCCAACCATCTCATCCTCTGTCGTCCCTGTCTCCTCCTGCGTTCAATCTTTCCCAGCATCATGGTCTTTTCCAATAAGGCAGCTCTTCACATCAGATGGCCAAAGCACTGAAGCTTCAGCATTAGTCCTTCCAATGAGTATTCAGGGTTGACAATAAATGAAACATCCATGAGTCAACAAAATATCCTTTTGCCTAACCCACTGAGATGTCAGAGAGCTCTAAATGCCCATACATCTGAAGGTGGGTAGATTGGAACACATAGAAGAAGTGGAACTCTGGGAGCAGCAGGGTTTATGCCTCTGATCCTGGCCTACCATCTGTGACAACTCAGCCGCAGGCCCAGAGCATCCAGCGATTGTGGTTAGAGGTGATGCAAAGGAGTCTGACTTCCCGGCTGCACGGGCAGCCGTCATGGGCCCCGGGGCTGGGGCAGTAACAGTGCTCCATAGAGAAAACCCAGCGGAAGAGAGGCTTAGTGAGCTCAAAGATAAAAATGGGCAAATAATTCAGGTAGAAGAGGAAAGAGAACATGCTTTTTGTAAATGAAGAAATTCTTTGAGAACTATTTAACTCCATTAGAAAAAGGCAGCTAAAGGATAAAGAATATCCTAGAAAGGGAAGAGAGGGTAAGAGAGGCAGAGAGTTTAGTTAAAGAAATAGGGGAGAATGCCCCAAACCTGAGGGAGGAACTATATGTACAATTTCACAGAGGCAGTGTAAAGTGACCTTCTCCAAGACACATTATACTAAAACTGGCAAAAGTCAATGGTAAAAAGGAATTTTGAAGGCAGCCACATAATAAAGCCCACTACCCTACAAAACAAACAAACAAACAAAAACAAAAACAAAAACACACCCATTAAGCTATCAACAAACTTCTCAGCAGAAACTCTCTAGGTCAAGAGAAAAGGAATGACATGATCAAGATATTGAGAAACTAAAAAATTTCAGCCAAAAATACCCCATAGAGCAAAGTTAGCTTTCAGATATGAAAGAGAAATAAAGGCTTAGGGCAGACAAGCAGAAGATGAGGGAATTCATCAACAACAGACCTGCCTTACAATACATGTTGAAAAGAGCTCTTCTATCTGAAATTCAAGCATAAAACCACATAAAACTTGAGTGAGATAATCAATAATAGATAAAATAACAAAATTGCAACTCTACAGAAAAAAATAGATTGTTAAACACTTTATTATAGCACAAAAGTTAAAGGGAAAATACATTAAAAATAACTGTAGCTACTTAAATTTGGTATTTAATACTAAGAAGAATAAATTTGGTATTTAATATTAAGAAAAGGTGGCAAGAATAAACAGAAGAGCTATACAAAAAGGACCTTAATGACCCAGATAACCATGGTGTGATCACTCACCTAGAGCCAGATATCCTGGAGTGCAAAGTCAAGCAGGCCTTAGGAAGCAACATTATGAACAAAGCTAGTGGAGGTGATGAAATTCCAGCTGAGCTATTTCAAATCCTAAAAGATGATGCTGAAAAAGTGCTGCATTCAATATGCCAGCAAATTTGGAAAACTCAGCAATGGCCACAGAACTGGAAAAAGGTCAGCTTTCATTCCAATCCCAAAGAAAGGCAATGCCAATGATTGTTCAAACTACTGGAAAATTGCACTTATATCACACACTAGCAAAGTAATGCTCAAAATTCTCCAAGCTAGGCTTCAACAGTACATGAACCAAAGACTTCCAGATGCTCAAACTGGATATAGAAAAGGCATAGGAATCAGAGATGAAATTGCCAACATCCAGCAGATCATAAGAAAGCAAGAGGATTCCAGAAAAACATCTACTTCTGCTTAATTGACTGTGTTAAATTGTTGTTGTATGGATCACAGCAAACTGTAGAAAATTCTTCAAGAAATGGGAATACCAGACCATCTGACCTGCCTCCAGAGAAATCTGAATGCAGGTCAAGAAGCAACAGTTAAAACCAGACATGGAACAACAGACTGGTTCCACATTTGGAAAGGAGTACGTCAAGGCTGTATATTGTCACCTTGCTAATTTAACTTATATGCAGAGTACATAATCTGAGATGCTGGGCTGGATGGAGCACAAGCTGGAATTAAGATTTCTGGGAGAAATATCAATAACCTCAGATAAACAGATGACACCAACTTTATGGCAGAAAGCAAAGAATTAAACAGCCTCTTGATGAAAATGAAAGAGGAAAGGGGAAAAGCTGGCTTAAAACTCAAAATTCAAAAAACTAAGATCATGGCATTCAGTCCCATCATTTCATGGCAAATAGATGGGAAAACAATGGAAACACTAACAGAGTTTATTTTCATGGGCCCCCAAATCCTGCAGATGGTGACTGCAGCCATGAAATGGAAAGACACTTGCTCCTTGGAAGAAAAGCTATGACCAACCTAGACAGCTTATTAAAAAGCAGAGACATCTCTTTGCCAACAAAGGTGCATCTAGTCAAACTGGTTTTTCCATTAGTCATGTATAGATGTGAGAGTTGTACCATAAAGAAAGCTGAGTGCTGAAGAACTGATGTTTTTGAACTGTGGTGTTGGAGAAGACTCTTTGAGAGTCCCATGGACTGCAAGAAAATCCAACCAGTCAATCCTAAAGGAAATCAGTCCTGAAATATTCATTGGAAGGGCTGATGCTGAAGCTGAAGTCCAATACTTTGGCCACCTGATGCAAAGAACTGACTCACAGGAGAAGACCCTGATGCTGGGAAAGATTGAAGGCAGGAAGAGAATGGGATGACAAAGGATGGTATTATTGGATGACATCACCAACTCAATGTGCATCACCAACTCCAGGAGTTGGTGATGGACAGGGAAGCCTGGTGTGCTGCAGTCCATGGGGTCGCAAAGAGTCGGACATGACTGAGTGTCTGAACTGAGCTGAGCTTAAATTTGGTAACTAACTCAAAATATGAAATGGGATCATGTGTGACACCTTAAACATAGAAGAGGAAGCAGAAAAGGATGAAATTTGTGTAGGCCAATGAAGCTATCAGCAGAAAAAGGACTATTTCATTTATGAGACATTTAATAGGAGGGGCTTCCTTGGTGACTCAGATGGTAAAGAATCTGCCTGCAATGCATAACAGCCAGGTTCAATCCCTGGGTCAGGAAGATTCCTTGGAGAAGGGAATGGCAACCCACTCCAGTATACTTGCCTGGAGTATTCCATGGACAGGAAAACCTTTTGGGCTTCAGTCCATGGTGTCTCAAGAGCTGGACATGACTGAGTGACTAACACCACCATGGTAGTCACAAACAGGAATGTGGATCACAGATGCAAAACATAAAAAGGGGAAACTGACGAAACACCGTCAAGCTAAACCATCAAACTAAAATGGCAGAATGGAACACAAGGAAAAAAAATAATGGCAATATAGAGCAATCAGAAAACAAAAGATAAAATGACTATACTAGAGCTTCATTTATCAAGGATCACCCTAAATGTCAATGGGTTGGAATCAATCAATTAAAAAAAAAAAAAAAAAGAGTGGCTGATGATATTAAAAAACAAGACTCAATTACTTGCTGCCTCCAAGTGACTCATCTCAGCTTTAAAGAAAAAATGTAGACTCCAAATGAGGGGATAAAATTTGTGACTCCAAGCAACTGGCAGTCAGAACAAAGCAGGCAAAATATGTGCCACTGTTGTTGTTCACTCAGTCCTGTCTGGCTCTGCGACCTCAGGACTGCAGCACGTCAGGCTCCTCTGTCCTCCACTATCTCCCAGAATTTGCTCAGATTTCTGTCTATTTAGTCTGTGATGCTATCTAACCACCTTATCCTCTGCCACCCCCATTTCTTTTTGCCTTCATTCTTTCCCAGCATCAAGGTCTTTTCCAATGAATGGGCTCTTCCCATCATGTGGCCAAAGCTTGTATGTGAAGTGAAGAGAAGTTGCTCAGTCGTGTCTGACTCTTTGCGACCCCGTGGACTGTAGCCTACCAGGCTCCTCAATGCATGGAGTTCTCCAGGCAAGAATACTGGAGTGGGTTGCCATTTCCTTCTCCAGGGGATCTTCCCGACCCAGGATCAAACCTGGGTCTCCCGCACTGCAGACAGACGCTTTACCATTTGAGCCACTAGGGAAGCCCAAAGGAGAACTTTCAGTGGTTTATCCACCCAATATTTCTTTGAGCCCCCCTTTTTTTTGGGGGGAGGCAGGAACACTGGAGTGGGTTGCCATTCCCTTCTCCAGAAGATCTTCCCAACCCAGGGATTGAACCCGGGTCTCCCGCATTGTAGTCAGACACTTTACCATCTGAACCACCCACCAGGTGGCCAAAGCTTGTATAGCCATATATATATCAGACAAGATAGACTTCAATCTAAAAAATGTAAAAAAGATAAAGACACTTTATAATGATAAAGGAGAAAATCATCAAGAAGATATCAGTTTTTAACATGTATGTGTATAATATAGAAGCATTAAAATATATAAAAGTGATCATTAATAAACAACAGTAAAAACTGATAACAATACAGTAATGGTAGGGAAAGTTAACTCTCCATTTTTGTCAGGGAACTTAGATCATCTAGGCAGAAAGCCAACAAGAAAATACTGGCCTTAAATGAAGTGATATACCAGATGACCTTGAGATATATACAGAATATTTGATCCAAAAACAACAGAAGAAACATTCTTCTCTAGTACACATGGAACATCTTCAATGATAGAATATTTGTTGGCAAATAGTATACAAAACAAGTCTCCATAACTTTGACTGAAATCATTTCTAACATCTTTTCTGATCACAATGGCCTGAAACTAGAAATCAACTACAAGCAGAGAGCTGAAAAAAATAAAAATTATGTAAATCTAAACAATATACTACTGAACAACTGTTGGCTCAACAACAACAACAAAAAAATCAAAGAACAGTAAAAAATACCTGAAGACAAATAAAAGTGAAAATACAACATACCAAAGTCTATGGGATGCAAGAAACCACCCCTAAGGCAGAAGTTTACAGCAATACATTTCTATCTCAAAAAAACAGGAAAAATCTCAAATCAACAGTCTAAACTTACACTTAAAGAAATTAAAATAAATAAATTAACAAAAAAAAAAAAACCCACACAAATGAGCCCTAGATTAGTAGATACAGAGAACATATTGGTGGTTACCAAAGGGGTGAGGGGACGGCAAAATGGGTCAAGGCGATCAGTTGTGTGGTGATGGATGCAACTGAACTGTTGGTGGTGAGCACCCTGTAGTATACATAGAAGTCAGATTCTAACGTATACATGACCCTTATATGATGTTATTAGCCAACGTTATCTCAATTTTTTAAAAAGGGAGAAAAGATAAATGTGCTAAGGAAAGTATGAAAAACAAAGCTAAAAAGAGGAGAAATGAATATGCCATGTGACTCGTCTCAGTGAGAATTACTGCTTGATTCACTTCTTTTTTTCCCCATTTTGTGCAGAGAAATCACACTGTGAGTGAGAGATTTTATTAAGACTGACTGAATATGGCTCTAAATTATTCTATAATACCTGAGGAATTAAAGGATTAAAATACTTTTAAATGGAATTTAGGTAATAGGAATTCTCTAATCCTATAATTAAAATGTTTAAAAATGTTAAATTGAAGAATCTTCTAGCTATGCATGTTTTGGTGTTCAATTTAATTTATTTTTTTAAAAGTCATCCTTACAAAGGTAATCCAAAATACAATTGAATAGAAATTGGATATATTACAGCTGGACAGAAAAACATCCTTCTGGGAAACATAAGATGTTTTGGTGTGTTAATTTATTTGATTTAATTTTGGTTTCAGTTAGTGGAAATGGACATGCATATTCAGGACAAGTAGTTAACTTCTTTGTAATTAAGTCTATGGATGACTCCCTAAAATAAACACACATGAACACAAATGACTAACTAACCTAGACAAAGATATTGATCTAAAACTATGTTACTTGATACTTACTCAACAAAGAGGCAAGTATTCGTATACTGACACAAAAAGCACATTTAAAATATTAGGAAACTAAAAGTAGTTTTTAAAAAGTTGCTTCTCAAACCATCTTCAGTAATCTAACATCCATTTTTACTTTTTAAAACTTTCCCAGCATTAATCATATTTAAATTCCTTTTATATAATTGTAATTATGTCTGTATTCGTATGGATAGGTTCTTTGACAGGTTTTTCCAAAGAAGATGTTATTATATGAAGATTTCTTATTTTAATTCCCTTTCCTCATCATATGATCTTGGATGACCGCGTTCACGTTACAGCTTACTGAGTGCTGAGCTGTCTGTTGTGCTAAGTCACTTCAGCCCTGCAGACTCCTTGCGACTGTGTGGATTGTATCCCTCCTGGCTCCTCTGTCCATGGGGTTCTCCAGGAAAGAACACTGGAGAGGGTTGCCATACCCTCCTCCAGGGAATCTCCCCAGTCCAGGGATCAGACCTGCGTCTCTTATGTCTCCTGCAGAGGCAGGCGGGATCTTTACCACTGCACAATTTCCCAGTTGTTAAGTAGTATCTATTTAATATTTTGATTATAAATAATTCTTTCAAAACATCTTTAAACACAAAGTATATGTTTTATTAATATCTGAAATTTATTTATGTCTAAGCATGCTTTGGACTTCCCTGATAGTTCAGTTGGTAAAGAATCTGCCTGCAATGCGGGAGACCTGAGTTCGATCCCTGGGTTGGGAAGATTCCCCTGGAGAAGGGAAAGGCTACCCACTCTATCATTCTGGCCTGGAGAATTCCATGTACTGTTGGGGTTGCAAAGACTCAGACACAACTGAGCAACTTTCACTTTCACTTTCAAGCATGTTTCAGAGACTGTGCTGTTTTTTTGGGTTAGTTATATGTTTATTCTTCACAACAGTCACATTAAACTGGTGCTGTTATAATATTCATTTTATAAATAAGAAGGCTGAGATCCAAAGGAACTGAGTAACTTGCCCACAGTGACACACAGTGTAAGTGGAGCCAGAGGTCAAGCTGAGAACCTATGATGTGCCTCCTTAAATGCTCTTCAGATTACAAGAATCTCGGCTTTTTTTTTTTTTTTTTTCGTATGGTGGTCTGGTATTCTTAAAGAGATAGGAATATCAGACCAGACCACCATACAGAAAAGACAAAATTCTTATAATCTGACAAGGGTTTATAGATTATACTCCCCCAAATGGCACAGATTTGCAAAGCTTCTAGTAATATTTGACTATACTGTGTCTTGTGAGGAAGTACCAGAGTACTTGAAAAACATGTCAAAGAAAGGATTCAGAGAATTACAGACAGAAATTTGACACACTTTTAGTTTTTAGATACATACAGAGGAATGACAGATTTTACATGCAATTGGTAGTATCAGTTATATGAAGGCGTCCCTTCAGGGAACTCATAGGTGTTTGGCAAACAGATATTGCGATCTCTAAAAAGAATATTTTTAGTCAGTTTCAAGTTTGGTGTAAAACTGTATTTTAAATATTGTCGTAGTGATATTAGAAGCTACAACTGGAATTGTTTTATGTGATGTTACTCATGGGAAAGGAAAAAAAAAAGAGTAATCCAGAGAAACATAGCCAGAAAAAGGGAGCAATGTGGTTCTGAAACTCTTACCTGAACTTACATGAATTCTATATTAAAGTAATAGAACTCAGTCACACTGATTGCTGTCCCAGTAGTTAAGAATGTGCCTGCCACTGGAGGGCACGCTGGTTTCATCCCTGGTGGGGGAACTAAGATCCCACATGCTACAGGGCAACTAAGCTTGTGGGCTATACAACCTATTGTATTTTTTTTTAATTTTTTTCCCAATTATTTTTATTAGTTGGAGGCTAATTACTTTACAATATTGTAGTGGTTTTTGCCATACATTGACATGAATCAGCCATGGATTTACATGGTTCAGCCATCCTGAACCCCCCTCCCACTTCCCTCCCCATCCCATCCCTCTGGGTCATCCCAGTGCCCCAGCCCCGAGCACTTGTCTCATGCATCCAACCTGGACTGGTGATCTGTTTCACACTTGATAATATACATGGGTTGATGCTGTTCTCTCAGATCATCCCACCCTCACCTTCTCCCACAGAATCCAAAAGTCTGTTCTATACATCTGCATTTTAAAGGATACAGTTCCTTTATGTACCAAAGTTCTCATTAAAATATTTTCCTACTTTGATTACTTAATTAACCAACTGAATGGCTTTATAGAATTTCATTGCTCATAATGACAATAAATATGAAGACTGGCAAGCATAACAAAATGAATGAAGATGACCCTGGAGGTAACTCTTATAAAGTGAAAATACAAGGACTATTTTTGGTTATGCCAAAATAATATGTGAACTTGATTATTACTTAATTCCAATCATTTTAATAATCTTTATCTTTCCAGGTAAGATTGTTTAAAAGCAGTTGCATAGGTTTTAGTATAACATCCAGGTTGCCAAGTTCCAGTTTTATTTAATTTTATATATGATTAGAGATTAAGCTAGTTTAACACTGAAGAGTCATATAACTAAAACTATAAGTAGTTTTTAAAGTATTTTATTGATCATAAGGGGTTTCCCAGGTGACTTGACGCTAAAGAATCTGCCTGCCAGTGCAGGAGACATGGGTTTGATTCTTGGGTTTGTAAGATCCCCTGGGGAAGGCAATGACAACCCACTCCAGTGTTTGTGCCTGGGAAATCGCATGGACAAAGGAACCTGGCAGGCTACAGTCTATGGAGTCGCAGAAGTCAGACACGATTTAGTGACCAAACAACATTGATCATAAGATCATTTTATCTAGCTTTAAAAATATTGTGTCACATGGAATTAAATTAGAATAATATTTTAGAACTAAATATATTAAGAAGAGAAATCTATTTTAAATTTTAGTCACATCCACCTATATTTTTGGAGAAGGAAATGCAAGCCACTCCAGTGTTCTTGCCTGGAGAATCTCATGGACAGAGGAGCCTGGAGGGCTACAATTCATGGGGTTGCAAAGAGTCAGACATGACTGAGTGAATAGCAGAGCACCCATATTTTAGGGCAATTTAGAAACTGATTTTCTGAAATTATCACAGTCATTTAAGGTATTAAACTTTTCTACTTTTTTCAGCATCCAGCATAATTCATAAAATGCCTGTGGCTGTATACTTAAACTCATTCATTCTTATTGTATTGAATGTCTATATATATTTAGAGCCTATATATTGAATATATTGAGCCTATATATATATATACATGTTGGGGTCCTTTAATGGACCGGAACCTTGTGGTACGGAGTTGATGATAAGAAAGTGAAAGAGAGAAAGAGAAAGAGAGAGAGAGAGACAAAAAAGACCCGGGGACCTAAGCTCTGGTGGAGCAAAGGTGCTTTAATGATTTTTCTATGAGTATATATAGGCTGCAGTACAAGAAACTTCTTTCGGGAATGATAGAGATCAGAAAACCAAATGTACAGCAACCGTTACCAAGGGAACAAGGGGTAACGTTAGTCACAAGGTCAGGAGACAATCTATATCTCAAGTAAGGGGAAGGAGATTAAGCTGTTTTGTCCTAAGGAGAATGTTTACTAAAGGAGACTCATGCTTGCCTCACACAATGACCTCAGTCCCTGGGAGCAGCGTGCTGTTCCGCTTGAAGAGGGACAAAGGACTCCTGAGAGACAGCACGTAGGAATCCTCCCGTCAAACATTCCCTGACATATACATACACACACACATATTTGGAGGAAGACATGGCAGCCCACTCCAGTATTGTTGCCCGGAGAATCCCATGGGCAAAGAAGCCTGGTGGACTATAGTCCATAGGGCCTCAAAAAGTCAGACACAACTGAAGTGATTTAGCATGCGCATATATATATCAGTTCAGCTCCATCTCTCAGTTGTGTCTGATGCTTGGCAACCCCACAGACTGCAGTATGCCAGGCCTCCCTGTCCATCACCAACTCCCAGAGCTTGCTCAAACTCATGTCCATCAAGTCGATGATGCCACCCAATCATCTCATCCTCTGTCATCCCATTCTCTTCCCGCCTTCAGTCTTTCTCAGCATCAGGGTCTTTTCCAATAAGTCAGTTCTTCGCATCAGGTGGCCAAAGTATTGGAGTTTCAGCTTTAGCATCAGTCCTCCCAATGAATATTCAGGACTGATTTCCTTTAGGATGGACTGGTTGGATCTCCTTGCAGTCCAAGGGACTCTCAAGAATGTTCTCCAACACTACAGTTCAAAAACATCAGTTCTTCAGTGCTCAGCTTTCTTTAGAGTCCAGCTCTCACATCCATATATGACTACTGGAAAAATCATAGCTTTCACTAGAGGGACATTTGTCAGCAAAGTAATGTCTCTGCTTTTTAATATGCTGTCTATGTTGGTCATAGCTTTCCTTCCAAGGAGCAAGCATCTTTTAATTTCATGGTTACAGTCACCATCTGCAGTAATTTTGGAGCCCAAAAAAGTAAAGTCTGTCAGTGCTTCTACCATTTCCCCATCTATTTGCCATGAATTGATGGGACTGGTTGCTCTGATCATAGTTTCCTGAATGTTGAATTTTAAGCCAGCTTTTTCCCTTTCCTCTTTCACTTTCATCGAGAGGCTGTTTAGTTCTTCACTTTCTGCCATAAAGGTGGTGTCATCTGTGTATTTCAGGTTATTGATATTTCTCCCGGCAATCTTGATTCCAGCTTGTGCTTCATCCATCCTGGCATTTCACATGATGTACTCTGCATATAAGTTAAATAAGCAAGATGACAATATACAGCCTTGACATTGTCCTTTCCCAATTTGGAACCAGTCTGTTCTTCCATGTCTGGTTTTAACTGCTATTTCTTGACCTGCATACAGATTTCTCTGGAGGCAGGTCAGGTCTCTGGTATTCCCATCTCTTTTAGAATTTTCCACAGTTTGTTGAAACAACTTAGCATATATATAAAAACACACGTATATATGTGTGTTTGTATCTATATGTTTAATATATACATTTAGATTGGCAATCTATATTTTTCTTAGAATCTAAGTAACAAAGAGTTTAAAAATTATACCAATGAAAAAGTACATTTGCTCACTATTTACAATAGCTATGACATGGAAGGAATCTAGATGTCTATCAACAGATAAATGAATAAAGAAGCTGTGGTACATATATACTATGGAATATTACTCAGCCATAAAAGGAATGCATTTGAGTCAGTTCTACTGAGGTAGATGAACCTAGAGCCTATTAAATAGAGTGAAGTAAGTCAGAAAGAGAAAAACAAATGTTATATATTAATGAATATATGTGGAATCTAAAACGATGATACTGATTACCATATTTACAGGGCAGCAATGGAGATACTGACATAGAGAACAGATTTGTATCATGGTGGGGGAAATAGAGGGTGGGATGAATGGAGAGTGTAGCATAGAAGCATATACATTACCACGTGTAAAAGAGATAGCCAGTGGGAATTTGCTCTATGACTCAGGAACTTCAAACTGGTGCTCTGTGACAACCTAGAGTTGTGGGATGGGGTGGGAGGTAAGAGGGAGGTTCAAAAGGGAGGGGTTGTATGTATACCTATAGCTCATTCATGTTGATATATGGCAGAAACCAGCATAATATTGTAAAAAATTATCCTTCTATTAAAAATAAATATTTTCTTTTAAAACTGTGCATGGTTGGTCACTTAGTCGTGTCCAACTCTGCAACCCCATGGACTGTAGCCCACCAGGCCCCTCTGTAATCAAAAGATAAAACTGAACTTTTTATCATAAATGAATTTTATGTTTACATTTTAGGAAGCAGTCGTGAATATTCATTAGAAGGACTGATGCTGAATCTGAAACTCCAGTGTTTTGGCCACCTGATGCAAAGAACTAACTCCTTAGAAAAGACTCTATTGCTGGGAAAGATTGAAGGCATGAGGGGAAGGGGATGACAGGATGAGATGGTTGGATGGCATCAGCGACTTGATGGACATGAGTTTGAGTAAGCTCTGGGAGTTGGTGATGGACAGAGAAGCCTGGCGTGCTACAGTCCATGGGGTCACACAACTGAATGACTGAACTGAACTGAACTAATTCACTACTTGTAGACTATATTAAATTTAGTTTGAAATGGGATATTCTTTAGAGCCATTAATAACTTTTTTAGGTATGCTTGTGTATAGATGTCAAGTGCTCTTTTTATAAAAAAGTCAGCAAAGAAAGAAAAACAAAAGTCTTAAGGCTAATCTTTCCTTTTGTTTGGCTTCCCTCATAGCTCAGTTGGTAATGATTCTGCCTGCAGTGCAGGAGACCCACTTGATTCCTGGGTTGGGAAGATCTGCTGGAGAAGGGGTAGACTACCCACCCCAGTATTCCGGCCTGAAGAAGTCCGTGGACTGTACAGTCCATGGGTCGCAAAGAGGTGGACGAGTCTTTTTACTACTTTTCTTGCATTGAGTATCTTGCTCTTCCTTAGTGGCTCAGATGGTAAAGAGTCTGCCTGCAGTGCGGGAGACCTGGGTTCGATCCCTGGGCCAGAAAGATCTCCTAGAGATAATGGCAGTCCATTCAAGTATTCTTGCCTGGAAAGTCCCATGGATGGAGGAGCCTGGTGGGGTACAATTCATGGGATCGCAAAGAATCAGACACGACTGAGCGACTAACATGCACACACAAACATCTTGAAAACAGCAGAAACATAAAGTGAGAATTATAGTATGGGATTATAAGAGAAGTTCAAGAACATCTATTTAGCAAGCTTGCCAAACTAGTTGGGTTAAACTGATTTATTTTGATACCTACTACCAAAACAAGAAATCAGGGATCCACCCAAGGGATCATCAAGTTAAAATTCATAAAAGATATGATTAGATTAGAAAGTGTGGAAAGCAAAAGGTCTGCAAATAGCAAAATGATTTGTTGAGAGGTTATGTTGCCTCATACGTGTAATTTTGTAAATGTTAAATGTATTTCCTTACTAAATATGCTCCTTTCTTTATATAAATATGACTATACAGTGGCTTCTCTGGTGGCTCAGCTGGTAAGGAACCTGCCTGGAATGTGAGAGACCTGGGTTTGATCCCTGGACTGGGAAGATCCCCTGGAGAAGGGATAGGCTACCCATTTCAGTATTCTGGCGTGGAGACTTCCATGGACTGTGTAGTTCATGGTGTGGACTATACAGTATTCTGTTCTGTGTGACTTGCCTTCAGTAATTATTTATCTGGTGTCTACTATGGACAATTGAAATTTAACCCAGTGTGTTCAAATGTGCAGGGTAATAAGGTCAGCTAGCTATGTCTGTGACTTCATATAAAATAATGAAAACTGATGGGGATCATGAAGACTTTCATCTCTATCAGAATGAAACTGTTAGGAGCTGAGGCGCCAAGACACACGTCTCCAAAAGGAACCCAAGGTCCACCGTTATTAATGGCCAATCTTCACAGTCACAATAACAAAAAAATTGAATGAAAGGGGGCATGTGCTGTCACCTCCCTCTGGCAGAAAACCAGTGATTCCGATCACACTCTAGAGTGTGAAGTCAAGCAAGGCTTAGGAAGCATCAATATGAACAAAGCGGGAGGAGGTGATGGAATTCCAGCTGAGCTATTTCAAATCCTAAAAGATGATGCCGTGAAAGTGCTGCACTCAACATGCCACCAAATTTGGAAAACTCAGCAGTGGCCACGGGACTGGAGAAGGTCAGTTTTCATCCTAATCCCAAAGAAAGGCAATGCCAAAGAACGTTCAAATTCCCATACATTTCACACACTAGCAAGGTAATGCTCAAAATCTTTCAAGCTAGGCTTCAGCAGTATGTGAATTGAGAACTTCCAGATGTACAAGTGGATTTAGAAAAGGCAGAGGATCCAGAGATCAAATTGCCAACATTTGTTGGATCATAGAGAAAGCAAGGGGATTCCAGAAAAAACACTACTTCTGCTTCATTGACTCTGCTAAATTGTTGTGTGGATCACAACCAACTGTGAAAATTTTTAAAGAGATGGGAATAAGACCACCCTACCTGACTCTTGAGAAACCTGTACGCACATCAAGAAGCAACAGTTAGAACCAGACATGGAGCAATGGACTGGTTCAAAATTGGGAAAGGAGTACATCAATGCAGTCTATTGTCACCCTGCTTATTTAATCTATATGCAGAGTACATCATTCAAAATACCAGGCTGGATGAATCACAAATTGAACTCAAGATTGCTGGCAGAAATATAAGTGACCTCAGATATGCAGATGATACTACTCTCATGGCAGAAAGTGAAGAGGAACTAAAGAGCCTCTTGATGAAACTGAAAGAGGAGAGTGAAAAAGCTGGCTTAAAATCCAACATTTAAAAAGCCAAGATCATGGCATTAGGTCCCATCACTTCATGGAGATATATAGGGGAAAAGTGAAGACGGTGGCTTATTTTCTCAGTCTCCAAATTCACTGTGAACAGTGACTGCAGCCATGAAATTGAGATGTTTGCTCCTTGCAAGAAATGCTTGAACAAATGTAGACAGCATGTCAAAAAGCAGAAACACCACTTTGGTGACAAAGGTTTGTATAATCAAAGCTATAGTTGTTCCGGTAGTCATGTATGATTGTGACAACAAGATCATAAAAAAGGCTGAGCACTGAAGAGTTGATGCTTTCAAATCGTGGTACTGGAGAAGACTCTTGAGAGTTCTTTGGACTGTAAGGAGATCAAACCAGTCAATCGTAAAGGAAATCAGTCCTGAATATTCATTGGAAGGACTGATGCTTTGGCCACCTGTTGTGAAGAGTCAACACACTGAAAAAGACCCTGATGCTGGGAAAGACTGAGGGCAGAAGAAGAAGAAGGTTACAGAGGGTTGAGATGGTTGGATGGCAGCACCAACTCAGTGGACATGCTGGGGTCCATGACACATGCTGGTGTCCTTGCATGCTGCAGTCCATGAAGTCGGAAAGAGTCAGAGATGAGTTAGTTAGTGACGGAGCAACAACAGTGATCCTACTGTGTGGATGCCAGCTGATTGCTTTATAGGGAGTCTTAGAGAGGTGGGCTTTTCCAGGGATGCAGTGGTAAAAAAAATCTGCCTGCCAATGCAAGAGATGCAGGAAATGTGGCTTTGATCTCTGGATTGGGAAGATCCTCTGGAGAAGGAAATGACAGCCCATTTCAGTATACTTCCCTGGGAAATCCCACAGGGAATCCTGGTGGGTTATAGTCCAGTGGATCACAAAAGTGTCAGCTATGACTTTGCAAATAAAGAACACCTACAGATAGAGATGTGGTAACACATAGAGGACTCTGACCCCAAGGTTGATTGTACTTCATCATCTTAAAAGAGAAAGACAGGCAGCTCACACGTATGCATTTAAAATGTCAAGAAAATTAAGAATAATCAAGCAATTTTTCATCTCCTCTAGCAAATGTAGATCAGAAACAAACATAGAAACAAACTCAGATCAGTCACTCAATCATGTCCGACTCTGCCACCCCATGCACTGTAGCACTTTAGGCTTCCCTGTCCATCACCAGTTCCTGGAGCTTGCTCAAACTCATGCCCATTGAGTTGGTGATGCCATCCAACCATCTCATCCTCTGTCATCCCCTTCTCCTCCTGCCTTCAATCTTTCCCAGCAACAGGGTCTTTCCCAATGAGTCAGGTTTTTGCATCAGGTGGCCAAAGTAGTGGAGCTTCAGCTTCAAAATCAGTCCTTTCAATGAACATGCAGGACTGATTTCCTTAGGATGGACTGGTTGGATCTCCTTGCAGTCCAAGGGACTCTCAAGAGTCTTCTTCAACACCACAGTTCAAAAGCATCAATTCTTTGGTGCTCAGCTTTCTTTATGCTACAACTCTCACATAGGTACATGACTACTGGAGAAAACATAACTTTGATTAGATGGACCTTTGCTAGCAAAGCAATGTCTCTACTTTTTAATATGTTGTCTAGGTTGGTCATAGCTTTTCTTCCAAAGAGCAAGCATCTTATCATTTCATGGCTGCAGTCACCATCTGCAGTGATTTTGGAGCTCAAGAAAATAAAGTCTGTCACCGTTTATATTGTTTTCCCATCTATTTGCCATGAAGTGATGGGACAAGATGCCATGATCTTAGTTTTCTGAATGTTGAGTTTCAAGCCAGCTTTTTCACTTTCCTTTTTCACTTTCATCAAGAGGCTCTTCAGTTGCTCTTCACTTTCTGTCATAAGTGTATCTTCTGCGTATATGAGGTTATTCATATTTCTCCCAGCAATCTTGATTTCACCTTGTGCTTCATCCAGCCCAGGATTTCTCATGATGTACTTTGCATATAAGTTAAATAAGCAGGGTGACAATATACAGACTTGATGTACTCCTTTTCCTATTTGAACCAGTCTGTTGTCCCATGTCCAGTTCTAACTGTTGCTTCTTGAACTGCATACAGATTTCTTAGCAGGCAGGTAAGGTGGTCTGGTATTCTTATCTCTTGAAGAATTTTCCACAGTTTGTTGGGATCCACACAGTCAAAGGCTTTTGCATAATCAATAAAGCAGAAGTAGATGTTTTTTTTCTGGAATTCTCTCACTTTTACTATGATCCAACGGATGTTGGCAGTTTCATATCTGATTCCTATGCCTTTTCTAAATCCAGCTTGAGCATCTGTAAGATCACCATTCACGTACTGTTGAAGCCTGGCTTGGAGAATTTTGAGCATTACTTTTCTAGGTGTGAAATGAGTGCAAGTGTGTGGTAGTTTGAACAATCTTTGGCATTGCCCTTCTTAGGGACTGGAATGAAAACTGACCTTTTCTATTCCTGTGGCCCCTGCTGAGTTTTCCAAATTTGCTGGCATATTGAGTGCAGCCTTTTCACAGCATAATCTTTTAGGATTTGAAATAGCTCAGCTGAATTCCATCACCTCTAGCCACTTTGTTTGTATTGATGCTTCCTAAGGCTCACTTGAGTTTGCATTCCAGAATGTCTGGCTCTAGGTGAGTGATCACACCATCATGGTTATCTGGGTCAGGTGGATCTTTTTTGTATAAATCTTCTGTGTATTCTTGCCACCTCTTCTTAATATCTTATGCTTCTGTCAGATCCATACCATTTCTACACTTTATTGTGCCATCTTTCCATATGTCCATCTTTCCCTTGGTATCTCTAATTTTCTTGAGGGGTATCTCTAATTTTCTCTAGTCTTTCCTATTTGTTGTTTTCCCTATTTCTTTGCAATGATCACTGAAGAAGGCTTTCTCATCTTTCCTTGCTATTCTTTGGAACTCTGCATTCAAATAGGTATATCTTTCCTTTTCTCCTTTGCCTTTAGCTTCTCTTCTTTTTCTCAGCTATTTGTAAAGCATCCTCAGGTAATCATTTTGCTTTTTTGCATTTCTTTTTCTTGGGGATGGTCTTGATCCCTGTCTCCTGTACAGTGTCATGAACCTCCGTCCATAGTTCTTCATGCAGTCTGTCTATCAGATCTAGTCCCTTGAATCTATTTTCACTCCCACTGTATAATCATAAGGGTTGTCACTTCCACTGTATAATAGTAAGTGGTTTGCTTTAGGTCATACCTGAGTGGTCTAGTGGTTTTCCCTACTTTCTTCAATTTAAGTCTTAATTTGGCAATAAGGAGTTCATGATCTGAGCCATAGTCAGCTCCCGGGCTTGTTTTTGCTGACTGGATGAAGCTTCTCCATCTTTGGCTGCAAAGAATATAATCAATCTGATTTTGGTATTGACCATCTGGTGCTCCCATCAGAATAAAACCATTTCCCCCACAGTCAGTCTCTCCCATCAGGAAGCTTCCATAAACCTCTTATCCTTATCCTTCTGAGGGCAGACAGAATGAAAACCACAATCACAGAAAACTAATCCAACTGATCATATGGACCACAGCCTTGTCTCACTCAATGAAACTATGAGCCATGCTGTGTAGGGCCACCCAAGACGGATGGGTCATGGTGGAGAGTTCTGAACAAACATGGTCCACTGGAGAAGGGAATCACAAACCACTTCAGTATTCTTGCCTTGAGAACCCTGTGAACAGTATGAAAAGGCAAAATGATAGGATACTGAAAGAAGGGCTTCCCAGGTCGGTAGGTACCCAATATGCAACTGGAGAAGAGTTGAGAAATAACTCCAGAAAGAGCAAAGAGACAGATGTAAAGTGAAAATGGCAACTAGTTATGGATGTGACCTGTGATGGAAGGAAAGTCTGATGCTGTAAAGAGCAATATTGCGTAGGAAGCTGGAATGTTGGGCCCATGAATCAAGGCAAATCAGAAGTGGTCAAATAGGAGATGGCAAGAATGAACATTGACTTTTTTAGGAATCAATGAACTAAAATGGACTGGAATGGGCAAATTAATTCAGATGACCATTATATCTACTACTGTGGGCAAGAATCCCCTAGAAGAAATGGTGTAGTCCTCATAGTCAACAAGAGAGTCTGAAATGCAGTACTTGGGTGCAATCTCAAAAATGACAGAATTTTCTCTGTTTATTTCAAGGCAAACCGTTCAATATCATAGTAATAGAAGTCAGCGTGCCAGCCAGTAATGCTGAAGAAGCTGAAATTGAAAGGTTATGGAAGACCTACAAGATCTTCTAGAACTAACACCCAGAAAAGATGTCCTTTTCATCATAGGGGACTGGAATGCAAAAATAGGAAGTCAAGAAATACCTGGAGTAACAGGCAAGTTTGTCCTTGGAGTAGAAAATGAAGCAGGACAAAGGCTAACCGAGTTTTGCCAAGAGAAACAAAATAAAATCCCTAGGTCAAATCCCCACCTACGAGTAAAATGTGAGGCAAATTTGTTTACATCTGGCCAAGCCTCATTTCCTCTATGCGGGAAGAGTTTAAGAATAGAATGAAGGAAAAAAAAAATAAATAAGCCAGAGCTAATTCCACACAGTCTCTCCACATGTGTTGATTCAATGAGTCTTTTAATCTGTAATAACTAAGGCAGAAATAGGGAAAGAATAAAAACAGATAATTCTCCTAAATGTACTACTCTAAGATTTCTTTAAATCTTCAGTAATTCTCTCTTAGAAAAACAAAACATTTGACCAATTTTAGACAGTTTATTAACTGCTAATTTTTTTTTTTTGCTTTCAAGAATCTGATTTACAGTCATATTCTATCATAAAATATACTTAAAATCAGGTTGTAGGAATGCACTTTATATATTATATTAGGAAAATATTTATATTGTATTTATTTGTTTTATAAACAAAGGAAAACTAGGGGAGATGAAAGAATGGAAATTCTTCCCCACAAAATCTTAAACCACTTAATGCTTCCTGGAAAATGTAAATGAGCCTTCATCAAAAAATACATTCAGAACTTAAATAGAGACCAAAAAGGAAGAATAGTGAAGAGATTTTATTGATAGAATAGGTTACAGAGGTCACCATTAAGTCATATTTTAATGAAAGGTAATCTCAGTGAAAAGAGTAAAATGTGCAAAGAAGTGAATATACTGATATTGTAATGGAAAAGGAAGCTTTATAAAAGAGCAAAGCTCATTATTTAACTGTAAGGAAGGACATTTCAAATTTACCAATTTAGTCAGTAGTAAGATTTCTTTTTCAAATAGTGAATATGCTTATAAATTGTTTGCCAAGATTTTAAAGACATAGTGACTTTTCAGATGCTAGATCAGTTGATAAATAAAAGTAGGAAATAAATGATACAGAAAGTGAGATGCAATAAACATTTCAAAAGAAAATGTACTTCATGGGTGCATGCATGTCCTCATATTCTCTGATATCTGTATGAGCAATATATGTAAATCAAATATCGATCAATAGATCGATATCCACTAGAGGAAATTTTATGTTGTAATTTTTTTTAAATGAGTTATTTTCTACACATATTCTTGTGAACAGAGATCCTTGATGCACTGGTAAATGAGTATCATTTCAGTTCCATCGGTCAGTTGTGTCCGACTCTCTGCGACCCCATGACTGCAGCACGCCAGGCCTCCCTGTCCATCACCAACTCTCGGAGTTTACTCAAACTCATGTCCATCGAGTCGGTGATGCCATCCAACCATCTCATCCTCTGTCGTCCCCTTCTCCTCCCACCTTCAATCTTTCCCAGCATCAGGGTCTTTTCAAATGAGTCAACTCTTCGCATCAGGTGGCCGAAGTAGTGGAGTTTCAGCTTCAACATCAGGCCTTCCAATGAACACCCAGGACTGATCTCCTTTAGGATGGACTGGTTGGCTCTCCTTGCAGCCCAAGGGACTCTCAAGAGTCTTCTCCAACCACAGTTCAAAAGCATCAATTTTTCGGTGCTCAGCTTTCTTTGTAGTCCAACTCTCACATCCATACATGACAACTGGAAAAACCATAGCCTTGACGAGACAAAGTTTTGTTGACAAAGTAATGTCTCTGCTTTTTAATAGGTTGTCTAGGTTGGTCATAACTTTTCTTCCAAGGAGTATGCGTCTTTTTATTTCATGGCTGCGATCACCATCTGCAGTGATTTTGGAGCTTGAACATCTGTAATTTCACAGTTCATGTATTGTTGAAGCCTGGCTTGGAGAATGAGCATAGTAAGTTATAGAACTAGGTTCAGTGTATCTTTTCACTTAAATAAAAAAAACTCAGAAAGGGAAATAGGTAGGTAGATGATAGATACATACATACATACATATATACATAAGTTAATGTAGTATAGAATGAGATTTGAAGTGAGCGAGATACTGATTTTGATTATGCATGAAAGGATGAAGGAACAGGAATCACCAAAACATTATTAGTGGCTTCCACAGGGGAAGTGAAATTAAAGAGGGTTAGAAGGTTAGAGATTTCAACTTTTTATATTATATATTTCAGAGCAGATCCTATGGTTAGTCTAACTAATGGGGCAAGCAAATATCATTGTAAGTCACATATAAAGGGGAAGGACATAAAATTATCTTACAGTGATAGAGCAGTAAACTATGAATAATAACACACAATCCACTATATAGGGCATGGTTGAAATAAGACAGTATAAAAACTGTTTTATGGAAAGTAATCTTCCTACATAAAATTGCCATCAATAACTTTATATCATGAGGTTTAGCTTACATAGAATTTAAGTTACATGAAGCTTTATCGTTTTACTTTTATTTCACTCTGAACTGTCTTCCCTAACCCCCTTCCTTCTCTCCTTCTTCCCTTCCTTCCTTGCTTACTTATTTCCTGTCATAATTCAAGGTTCGATAGCACTTTGGCCTGTATCCTATGAGATTTGCCAATTTTGAGTGCCTAGCACATGCCAGGCATTAGAGATGTGTGTGTATGTTTACATTCTTCACAAACCTAGTCTAAAACACGTGAAGGTAGGACTCCTACATTCAAACTTTTGTCCCACAATCATCTCCAAGGGTCTTTCTGTCTTTGTATTTCTCTGTAAAGTAGGCATGATATAACACCTGTTCAAAGGGCCTCCTTGGTGGCTTAGATGGTAAAGACTCGGCCTGCAACACAGGAAACCCAGGTTCAATTCCTGGTTGGAAAGTTTCTCTGGAGAAGGGAATGTCAACTCACTCCAGTCTTGCCTGGAGCATTCCATGGACAGAAGCCTGCCAGGCTACAGTCCATGGGATGGCAAAGAAGGGGTCTCAAAGAGTCGGGCCCGATGGAGTGGCTACCACTGAAGGGTTGGTGGTGGTTTCGTCACTCGGTTGGCGTCTGACTCTTTGCAACCCTGTGGACTGTAGCCCACCAGGCTCCTCTCTCCATGGGGTTCCCCAGGCAAGAATACTGGGGAGGGCTGCTGTTTTTCTCCAGGGGATCTCCCTGACCGAGGGATTGAACCCGCGTCTCCTGTGCCTCCTGCATTGCAGGCAGATTCTTTACTTCCTGAGCTAATGAGGAAGCCAGTCGTCAGGGTTAAGTGTTCATGTCAATATAATTGATTTTTTAACCTTAGTATCTGCCATATGGTAGGGAAACAGTATGTATGAGCTTTGATTTCTATCACACTATTTTTAGAGGTGTAGAAACCTTTTGTCAGTGAAGTCATATAACTAATTCTGAAAGATCTGGGTTTGAATTAAGATCTATCTCCAGAGCCTGTCTGTTTTCTCTATGCTGTGCTCTGTTGCAGTTACTGGATACACCAAAATTTGACTGTTTTATTTAATAAAGAGTTGGTTTTATGTAATTTATTACAGTCTGGAAATTATGTGTATCTAAAAGTATTGAGAACCCAAGACAATGCTCCATTTTCCTAAACTCAGATGATTTGAATGATTTTAGGGTCTGACCATTACTGTGTGGCCTAAATGCACATTGAAATGTAATATGGTATCATAATTTATAATGAACATGTTATTAATGAATAAGACATATAGAAAATTATGTTTAAAACATATCAGATAACATACCATTAAAATGTAAATAACAGTTTTATTTATTTGTAAAAAATATTTACCTTGGGTTGGCCAAAAAGCTCATTCAGAGTTTTCCATAAGATGTAACAAAAAGACCTGAACAAACTTCTTAGCCAAACTTATACTTTTTTTAATATAAGAGCATTAAAAAAATTCCTCACTTGAAAATTTGCATTTTTAAATCTAAGATAAATTAAAATTCATAGTAGTTACATTTCTGAAGAAAACTCAATAATATAGTGAAGATTAACTCATAAATCAATACAGGCTTATGTATATAGTAGTTTAAATCTTTGGACTCTTATACATAAACTTTGAATAACTTTGAATTATTATATTTAATTTTGAGTCATTTACCTTTATCTCAGTTGTTCTTTCATTTCTGAAATTCAAGAGCATACCATTCCACTAATATTTATGTTCACAGTAGCATTCTTCCTAGTAGAAAGTTCATGAATATAGGGAAGATTTTTATTCAGTGTAACTTAACAGGTATTTATCCAGCAGCTGGTACTTGCTGACCTACTATCTTCTAATTTATACTGACCTTCATCCTTCAACATACACACAATTTAGTAGCAAAAGTCATATGTGAATTTTACCATTTGTCTTTTGGAATTTTGACTTGAATATTTCTGAACTGATTTACTGCAAGGAGATCCAACGAGTCCATCCTAAAGGAAATCAGTCCTGGGTGTTCATTGGAAGGACTGATGCTGAAGCTGAAACTCCAGTACTTTGGCCACCTGATGCGAAGAGTTGACTCATTGGAAAAGACCCTGATGCTGGGAGGGATTGGGGGCAGGAGGAGAAGGGGACAACAGAGGATGAGATGGCTGGATGGCATCACCGACTCAATGGACATGAGTTTGGGTAAACTCTGGGAGTTGGTGATGGACAGGGAGGCCTGGCGTGCTGCGATTCATGGGGTCACAGAGTCGGACACGACTGAGTGACTGAACTGAACTGAACTGATTTACGTGTTTTAAAAGCTTATGTATTTGAATTAATCTTTCTCTTTCTCATATTTCTGTACCATCTTGACATCATACTGGCCAGATGTATTGCAGCATTTTCAAGAAGCATGGAAATAAGAGAGTATTAACTTCATTCTATTAAATTCAAATATAGATCTCATATACTTGCATGTCATAGTTGTTGATTATATTAGAAGTGTAATTATGTTGTCCCACTTCACCAAGTTGGATCCCACCAGTCCACTTGATTCTGTATTACTCCATATTAATTTTTGGAGTGTGATCCCAGTGTCCTGTAAGTTCATTTTCAAGAACTATAAAAGTTCTTAATATAAGCTCTCTGCTAATGAGTCAACAAAAATAAGTATCCATGGCAATGTAGCTTCCAAAGCAAATCTTGTATTTATTTGAAAAATGTTTTTAGGTATGTACATCTGTGTATTTAAAATTTTTGTCACACTCTCCATTTCATGATGAGAGGAGTGAAAGAAAGCATTTGTTTGAGACTTAAATAAAGACACCTTTTCCTAATGGTGAGATTTTCTTCATGGCTGGGTTGATGATTTTAAACTTTATTATAGAGAGAGTTTTTATCAAATATTTATATAAAATACCACCTTTGAGTGAAAAATAGTTTAGGAGTCTGAAGGACTGAGTTTATGAAGAAGTCAAAAAGACCTCATGGATAAGAAAACAGGCCATCATTTAACTTATATTTGTGCTTATTTCTGGGCCCCTGCTCTTCTTGCCACCTCTATTTTTGGTATGACGATCAGGAGAAATATCTCAGAGTACATCATTTTCTTTGTTTCAAAGCAAGGGTATGACTTTTTTATATACATGCTTGTCAAGTAAAGCAATATCCTTGACATGGTAATATATAATTTAATGTTTTCACTGGCATGAAATTTATTTTTTTTCTCTTATTTACCTTAGTTTACCTTAAGGTAAACAATGTAAGGTAAGCATTACCTTAATTTACATTAAGGTAAATTCTTAATGTATTTTATCTTACACTAAACCTAATCTTTTTTAAATTGAAATCTGGTTGATTTATAATGTATCCATCTCTACTATCCAGCACAATGATTCAGTTACACATGTATATACGTTCTTTTTTAAACATTCTTTTCCATTATAGTTTATCCTAAGAGGTTGGACATAGTTCCCTGTTCTACGTAGTAAGACCTTTTTGTTTATCCCTTCTAAATGTAATAGTTTGCATCTGCCAACCCCTAAACTCCCACTCTCTCCTTTCCCTTCCTTTCTCCTAAATTGGAAACCACAAGTCTCACCTCCAGGGTCTGTTTCTCACTGAATCCAGACTCTTTTTCTGTTTTGTAGATAGGTTCACTTGTGCCGTGTTTCAGACTCCATATATAAGTGATGGTATATAGTAGTTACACACCATACTGCAGCATATAGTATTTGTCTTTCTCTTTCTGACTTACTTCACTTAATTGATCATCTCTAGCTGCATCCGTGTTGCTGCAAACGGCATAGTTCCATTATTTGTAGCAGCTGAGTAGCACTCTGTTGTATTTACGCACCACATCTTTATCCATTTATCTGTTGATGATGGACATTTAGGTTGCTTCTATGCTTTCATGATTGTGAATAGTGCTACTATGCATCATGTATCACTTTGCATATATCATTTTGAATTATAGTTTTGCACATGAATATATGCACATGAATGTGTTTGCTGGCTCATATGGTAGTTCTATTTTTTTTTAGTTTTCTGAGGAAGTTCTATACTATTTTCCACAGTGGCCGCACCAACTCCCAGTCCCACCAACAGTGTGGGAGGGTTCCCTTTTCTCCACATCCTCTCCAGCATTTGTTATTTGTAGACTTTTTAATGATGGCCATTCTGAATGGTGTGAGGCGGTACCTCATTATAGTTTTCATTTTCATTTATCTAATATTAATAATTGGGGCTTCTCTGATGGCTCAGGTGGAAAAGAATCCACATGTAATGCAGGAGACCCCAGTTCGATATCTGGGTCAGGAAGATCCCCTGGAGAAGAACATGGCAACCCACTCCAGTTTTCTTGCCTGGAGAATCCCATGGACAGAGGAGCCTGGCGGGCCACACAGTCCATGGAATTGCAAAGAGCTGGACATGACTGAGTGACTAACATTACATTAATATTAATAATTAGTGATGTCAAGCATCTTTTCATGTGCCTACTGTCTTCTTTGGAGAAGTGTTTATTAAGGTCTTTTGCCCATTTTTCAATTGTTTTGGTTTGTTTGTTGTCGATTTGTATGAGCTGTTTGTATATTTTGGAGATTAAGCCCTCATCAATCACATCATTTGCAAATAGTTTTTCCCATTCTGTACCTGGTCTTTTCATTTTGTTTATGGTTAGCCAAAGCTTGTACGTTTGATTAGGTCCCATTTGTTTATTTTTGTTTTATTTCTGTTGCCTTAGGAAACTGACCTATGAAAGCACTGATATGATTTATGTCAGAGAATGTTTTGCTTATGCTCTCTTCTAGGAGTTTTACGGTGACATCTCTTTTGTCTAAGTCTTTAAAAAACCATTTTCAGTTTACTTTTGTTCATGGTGTGAGAGTGTGTTCTAATTTCATTGATTTAAATGTGGCTACAATGGCCAGTTCATCTTCACTATCACAAATTTTTGATCCATGAATTTTCATTTGTTATCATATACTTGGTACATCTCTCTTCAAAATACCCTACTTAATAGGGTATTTTGGATATTTGATAGTTTCCATCAAGTATCTGCTTTTAAAGCACCAAGTAAATATTATTGACATATTTATCTTTTGTATAAAAAGTAAGACATTACATCAATACTGTCTTCTTTCATTTTTGCTGCCTTTTATACGAAAAGCTCAGTGAAACGTCTGAAATCTACTGAATTTCTTGCTTGACATTTAGTAAACACAGAACTGTGTGCCATTCACTGAATTTTCTCATTCATACTGGAGAATTCTAATTTAGAAATGTAGTGGCAGGTTTTACTGGCTATAAGTGATTGGTCATCCTATTAGCAACCACTTGGGCACAGCAGCTTGAATGAACATAGTGGGATAAATGCTGAAGTGTATAATTTATCTTGTAATAATTTGTTAACAATCATTTTACAAAATATACTTTGATTCAATTGAAACCCAATTCAACTTATTTTATTTCATGTATACTAATTTATTCATGTATAATTATCCTCTTTTTCTTAATTTAAAAGAAAAAATATATATATAAATTCAGGATAAGGGAAGTATCAGGTTGTGAGAATGTAGAATCACAGGTGTGCTCTGAAATCTCTAGTTATCACTGGGTTCCACATCCCTGGGCACCAAAAATAATGACAAAGGCTAATGATAACCAAGCTGATGGCATTCAGTTTCTCCTTTTCTTTCAATAATTCTTATTATTGCTAAGACTAAAAAAATGTAAGCTGTGTATAACTACTTTGCAATGTTGTTAGAGCCATACATAGCAGTGTATACTTCAGTTCAGTCACTCAGTCGTGTCCGACTCTTTGCGATCCCATGAATTGCAGCACGCCAGGCCTCCCTGTCCATCACCAACTCCCGGAGTTTACCCAAACTCATATCCATCGAGTCGGTGATGCCATCCAACCGTCTTATCCTCTGTCGTCCCCTTGTCCTCCTGCCCCCAATCCCTCCCAGCATCAGGGTCTTTTCCAATGAGTCAGGTCTTTGCATCAGGTGGCCAAAGTGTTGGAGTTTCAGCTTCAGCATCAGTCCTTCCAATGAGTACCCAGGACTGATCTCCTTTAGGATGGACTGGTTGGATCTCCTTGCAGTCCAAGGGACTCTCAAGAGTCTTCTCCAACACCACAGTTCAAAAGCATCAATTCTTCAGCGCTCAGCTTTCTTCACAGTCCAACTCCGACATCCATACATGACCACTCGAAAACCATAGCCTTGACTAGATGGACCTTTGTTGGCAAAGTAATGTCTCTGCTTTTTAATGTGCTGTCTAGGTTGGTCATAACTTTCCTTCCAAGGACTAAGCATCTTTTAATTTCATGGCTGCAATCACCATCTGCAGTGATTTTGGAGTCCCCAAAAATAAAGTCTGACATTTTATAAATATTTTATGATGCAGGTAAAAGAAATAATAGAACCTTAAATATACACTGAGTTCAGTGTATATTTAAGGTTCTATTATTTCTTTTACCTGCATCATAAAATATTTATAAAATATAAACTTGGAAAGCATTTTAATTGTTGCCTTTTACGAATGTCACCTTTTTAGAGTAACAAAGAACTATATAGTCACATCTTTCTATGCATAAAAGTATATGTTACATATAAGTAATGAATACTAAAGGACAGACTGATTATGGCCAGCATTGTATTATGAAATATCAATGAAATCCCTGACTTAGTGACATTCTGTTTTCTAGAAAGGTTTAAAAAATCTGCTTGTTCTCCTCATACTGAGAGCACCAGGATATCAGTAAATTTAACTTTTCAAACTTAATTAAAAGCAAACTTTGTGTGTGTGTGTTGGTGTCTGGGTGCACATGCTCAGAAGTGTCCGACTCTTTGTGAAACCCTGGATGATAGCCCGCCAGGCTCCTCTGTCCATGGAATTTTCCAGGCAAGGATACAGGAGTGGATTGCCATTTCTTACTCCAGGGTATCTTCCCAACCCAGGGAATGAACCCATGTCTCTTGTGTCTCCTACAATGGCAGGGAGATTCTTTATCAACTGTGCCACCTAGGAAGCCCCAATCTTTATTAGCTATTATATTCATCTCTGAATGAGAATTCATACTTATGTATCTAAAATAGCTCAAAACTGTATATCAGTCTTAACCCTGCAATACATACCTTTGAGAATATTTTCTGATGAACCCAGAACAAAGGAATCTATCAGTATTTCCTACATTATCTATTGTGATACTTGGGTGTAAAAATATAACCATTCTTCATTAACCTTGGTTTATTCATGGGAATAAGCAGTAAAATAATTTTATGACTTCTATGGAACATCATGCTGAGCAAAGAGATGGAGTTACTTATTAATATCAGCATTTCAATCATAATTAATGGCACTGACTTTTAAATGATTGTGCATTTTAGAGAATTTAAGCACTTTTCCTACAGTACATTATTCTTTATATATATGTTTTATTCTGCATTAAATTATTTTTTCCACCTCAATTTTTTTAAAAAAAGAATAGTTAATTATTGTTATTATTTTGTTAAATTATAAGTGGCTCAATCATCTCAGGTAGCATAGAATAGAACATTTACACACTATGACAGATTGTTCAGAATATCATGACAAGCCCACACATGCACACACATATACTGTCCACACATTTAGATTGTACACATTGCTTTGGCCATGTCCGTTTCACTTAACATAGCTTGAAAATTAAATCTGCTTTGGTATCTATATTAGCTTAAATATTTTTCAATGATATATTTTACTCCATCATATAGAAGTAAATAATTCATTGTTTTTTCACTAGTAAATGTAAATGACTATTTATATTTATTCTAACTTTTGTTCTGTTTCTATCACTGTCAGCACGGATGTCATTGTACACATGGTTATTTCATGTATGAGAAATCGTGTGATACATTCTCACAATTTAATGACAAAATACCTCCAAAGAGAGTGAGTCATTTACTCTTGTCTTAACCATATCTCAGAATGTTTCCTTCAGTTGTGGCCAATGCTGTTTGTTATCAAATACTTGCTACTGAGAACCATGTAGGAAAATGCACGCTGTAATTTCAAACAGTATTTCTCTTCAATATGGAGATGAAGTTCCATATGTTGAGAAACGTTTGTCTTTTTTGCCAATTATCTGATTATTGTCTTTGCCTATTTTTCAAATTGGGTCCCATATATTCATTCTTGTAAAAACTATACTTTTAATGCATAGATTACAACACAACATTCCTTCAGTGTCTGTAGGGTGTTGGTTCCAGGATGCCCCACAAAGATCAAAATCCATAGATTGATGTCTCTTATTTTAAAAGGAAGTAATACATTCAGATGTACTTACCTGTGGCTTGTTTAAATTCATGGATAGGGAGCTGTGGACACAGAGCCCTGACTATACTCAATTTCATTCTTCCAATCAAGCAAGAAATTAAAGGCACTTGAAAAGTCACACTTTATTTTTTATGATATTTGAATCTTTGGAGTAAACAAACACAAAATGCCCTGTAAGTGGGATTTGGCTGATTACCTCTTGGGCTTCCCTCATAGTTCAATTGGTAAAGAATCCACCTGCAATGCAGGAGACCCCAGTTTGATTCCTGGGTCAGGAAGATCTGCTGAAGAAGAGATAGGCTACCCACTCCAGTATTCTTGGGCTTCCCTTGTGGCTCAGCTGGTAAAGAACCCATCTGCAAAGAGGGACACCTGGGTTTGATCCCTGGGTTGGGAAGATCCCCTGGAGAAGAGAAAGGCTACCCACTCCAGTATTCTGACCTGGAGAGTCCCATGGGGTCACAAAGAGTTGGACACAACTCTTTGGGCTGCAGCATACCAGGCTTCGCTGTCTTACACTGTCTCCCAGAGTTTCCCTGAACTCATGTCCATTGAGTCAGTGTTGCCATCCAACCATTCTGTTCTCTGTCGCCCCTTTCTCCTCCTGCCCTCAATCTTTCTCAGCATCAGGGTCTTTTCTAGTGAGTTGGCATCAGATGGCCAAAGTATTGGAGCATCACCTTCAGCATCAGTCCTTCCAATTAATAGTCAGGGTTGATTTCCTTTAGAATTGACTAGTTTGATTTTCTTGCAGTCCAAGGGACTCTCAAGAGTTTTCTCCAGAACCACAGTTCAAAAGCATCAATTCTTTGGCACTTAGCCTTCTTTATGGTCTAATTCTCACATTGGTATGTGACTATTGGAAAGACCATAGCTTTGACAATACAGACCTTTGTCGGCAAAGTGGTATCTCTGACTTTTAATAGACTGTATAGGTTGTCATAGCTTTTCTTCCAAGAAGCAAGCGTCTTTTAATTGCATGGCTGCAGTCACCATCCACAGTGATTTTGTAGCCCAGGAAAATAAAATCTGCCACTATTTCCATTTTTCCCCCATCTATTAGTCTTCACTTGGGGATATATTATTCTTTTATTTGTCTTTCTTTGCTGAGAAATCTATAAAAGACATTCTTTCTTCAGTAATGATAAATTTGTAAGTAAACACTGGTTGCCAGAAGAAAAACAAAACTCAGGAATATTAAATATAAATTTAACAATAGATAAACACAACCATATGAAAAAAATTAATATGGAAGTTCACAAAAGAATAGAAATGACGACCTAACTTTATGAGCAGAAATGCACAATGTTATAAACTTCAATGGGCTTCCCTGGTAGCTCAGTTGGTAAAGAATCCGCCTGCAATGCAGGAGACCCGAGTTCAATTCCTGGGTCGGGAAGATCCACTGAAGAAGGGACAGGCTACCGACTCCAGTATTCTTGGGCTTCCCTTGTGGCTCAGCTGGTAAAGAATCCACCTGCAATGATGATAAAAATCAAATCCTAATGACTTATGGTAACTTACTAGTGGCAGAGTGTTCATTTGATTTAACTTTCTGGTTATACAAGATAAATTTTATTTTTTAATAGTTAACAACTATACATTATGCAGATAATTACAGGAAATATCCTACAAAATAACTATTTCTTACATTATTATATAATTCTTCTTTCTGGCAAAAATTCTATTTATTTTCCCACACAGTACTTGCATCCTAAAATTTATATGAAAAAATAAAGAACAATTAATAGGCAAGATGCTTTTGATGAAGAAAGAAAGGAGAAAAGAAAAATGATTGGTTCTAACAAATAGTTAAAAATATTATAAAATTATAATAATTTAAAATGTGGCATTTGCTAAATGGAAAAATGAATAATTATATAAACATGAGCCATAAATATTCCCATGTAAGGAACAAAGGGAAAGTAATAAATGATTTTGGAAAATTTGCATTTATGATGAAAACATAAAACATAGAACTTTAGAAATGAATAAACTTGGAATTTATAACTTAAATGCAAAAGAAGGTACAAAATATACAAAAATAATGTTAAAATTTGTTTATAAAAGGTATGTATTATCTTTCCATATTGACATATATTTGCAAAGATATCTCAAGAAAGTAAGCAAAAAGCTAACAGTTTTTCTACTTCTTACAAGGTATAGTATTTTAATAAGTGGAGGACAAGTGTAGGAATGGTCATCTTGTATATAGTTTTTATTTTTAACATTTTTAAATCTAGCTAATATATATTCAGCAAATAAATACAAAATATTAGGAAATACAAGAGTGATATCTTAATACATTGGAGACAAAGGTTTATTAATGAAAATATATGAAACTAGAAAAAAATGTGTTTAAAGCATAATATACTTAAGGATAAATATGGAATTTATCTTAGTGATGGTTGATGATTTTGTTAATTGGCAGTCACTGGGCTGAAGAAAATAATTCACCTGTGTGCATGCTGAATCACTTCAGTAGTTTCCGACTCTTTGCGACCCTAAGGACTTGTAGCCTTCCAGGCTCCTTTGTCAATGGGAGTCTCCAGGCCAGAATCCTGGAGTGGGCTGCCTTCCTTACTCCAGAGGATCTTCCTGACCCAGGGATAGAAACTGCATCTCTTATGTCTCCTGCATTGGCAGGCGAGTCTTTACCATTAGCGCCGCCTGGGAAGCCCAAATTAACTCACACATGTCTCCTTAATTAATAGTCCTGGGAAGCATAGCATCCACTCAGCTTCTTTTCACTGTCTTTCAAGCACTATCCCAAAGTTTGGTTGATTACTATCATTTTTTCCTTTATGTTAACATAAGGTTTTTTCAAAAAAAGAACTACAACCTAAAGTGCATCAAGTTCTCAGAGGATTTGTCCTGCCATTGAGTAATACAGATCTGCTCTATGAAAAATGCATAGCCATGTTTTTTTTTTTAATTTAACAAATTATGCTTCGTATAGCAAATTGCTTCAAAATGAGGAATGATTTTTTTCTAAGATTATGAGAATAGATTTTATGCACAACAGACCAGAACACTTCATAATCTGCCAACAGTGCTAATTACATGATCAGGGAACCTGTAATTGTTATTAGCTCTACAAATCCCTGAGTAGTATTTCAGGTAATGAAGAGCAACCATAGGACATCAGAAAAATGAGGATCATTTTTCAATAAAGCAGTGAAGTATGTGGCATGCGTATTATAGATTCTTAGAAGCTGTAAATAGTGGACACAACTATGTCAACACTCATCTGTCTTGTGACTGACAGTGACTGAAGTAGCTTGGAGCACCTTAATACCTTTCAAAATTTGATAAATGTCTGAGCTTATAATATCCATTCTGTTTGTAAAAGTACTTCAGTGATATCCCTCATCAATATTTAGAATATCATACGAAAACTTCTTGGCCTGTTCTATTTATTCCATCCTGTATTTCCCCTTGTGTATAGTAGCCTCAAATATCTTGATAACTTTACCATATCACTTCCTAAATGAAATATTATTCTAGTGTAAGGGACATCTGGATTGTTTCTAAAAGCAATGGAACCTTAGAATTTCAGGAAGAACACCACCACCAAAAACCTTTCAAAGATAATCAGTTTCAGAACTTTTCTAATTACTTTCCTCCGGTACCTAGGGTTTTCCAAAAACCACAATAGAGGGACATCCTCAAAGGAGTAGGAATGAAAATAGATTGTTAGGCAGGGATGTCTGCGCCCCTCTCCTACTACCCAAACATGTACGCATGCCTGCTTTATCAAGAGATTCTCTGTATTTATGTTTCTATAATAATCTGTAATAAGACCATTTCTTTCATCCAAGGATTCCTGTATTTAGTCATAATCTGAATAACAGTAAGCCTTAGTTCACTCTCAGACGCTGTATTTAAGGTCTTTACATCTATTACTTCCTTTGGCCTCGCAAGAATCCTGAAAAGTAGGTTATTATCCTCAGGTTTAAAATGGTAAAGTTAAGACCCAGTGATATACAGTAACTTATTAGTGGCAGAAAGTTTTAATTTTATTGAACTTTCTGAGTATGCAAGGTAAATGTCTATATTTTCATTATTAACAGTAATACATTGTACAGATAAGTATATAAGTCTTAAAGATAGCTGCCTATCTTACATTATTACTGATGTTCAGATCCCATCATCCATTATATTATAAAATAAACAGAAAATGAAACTCCTTAAACAAAGTTAATGATGTTTAAAATAGCTATATAATTTAATTTGTCAAAGATCGATTGCTTGGTTAAGGGGAGAATCAAGAGTTGAGGATGGGAAAACGGATGTGTTCTTTTCCAAGTGAAAGAAAGGGCTTATTTGAACCTTCTCAGAAGATTTAGCAGTTTTGCTAGGCTAACCCTCTGCTCGCTTCCTCCTTTATTCTGTCTCCTTGTCTTTCGCTTTACTTCTTTTCTGTATTCCTTTCACTCTCGTTCTCTTTTTCCCTCTCTGCTCCCCGTCATTTTCTTCTTATCCTCTTTCTTTTGCTCTTGTTTCTTCGCCCATTGTTTTCCTTATGTTATTGGACAGGAAATGGTCAAAAGGATGTAAATTATCTAGGTCCAAGATCTGATAGACTACAGTGACCTTTATCAGCAGAGGTCTCCTCAATTCTTGGTTGCTAAGCATGAGAGAAACAGCAGGAAAGGGTTCCATACTAGGAGGGTTTAGGCTAGAAGCATATTGGTCCAAAGTTATATATGAGATCTTGGAGGAGATTGAACAATTGAACAATTCTGAAACAAGAAGACAAAGGTTATTCTTCCTTTTCCTTTCATTTATTTATTCAATGGGTATTTTGAGAGCTATGGTGTGAACAGAACAGATATGCCCTTATGGAGAGTGTTTCATACTACTGTTAATACTTAAGTAGTAACTGACAGCCTTTTAGCGCCCATTTGAGACATCAGATGTGTTGTTTCATTTAACATTAACTACTTCTCATATATTCTAAGTGTGTTGTGTTGTCACGTGTATCTGAGAAACCAGTGGGTATAATTAAAAGTATGTTTTTTCCTTGACATATTGCTATAAGCCTGTACTATCTAATTTAGGAGCTACTTGCCCCATGTGGCTAAAACATGCATAAAATACAGCTAGTCCAAATTGAAAAGTGCTGTTTAAAAAAAAGGTGGTTTCAAAGATTTAGTGTGAAGCAAAATGTATCTCATTCATTCATTTTATACTGATATTTTGTATAAAAGTTTAAATATAAAGACATAAATTTGTTATTAAAATAGTTTCTTCTGTTTCTCTTTACTCTTTTTTTAACATAATTACTAAAAATTCAAAATGACATATTTGGCTCATATTGTACTTGTACACAGCACTGCTCTAACAAAAGCTTATATTACCTTTTCTATTTTGGACCTCTTAGATCCCTGTAGTAAAACATTATTCTTGTCTATATCTATGCATGAAAAAATTGTCTTTGCATAGAAAATTGCCAAAGAAATGTTAAGGTCTGAGCATTTCTGCATTTATTTATGTCCTTAAATGATACTGGTAGATTAGTCAAGCATGATTTCCTTTATAGAAGCAATTTTGCAATTCTTCAAGTAGGAAGCTTACTGAAGTGGAAAGGGATCTAAATCTTATTATGCATTCTACAGGCTGTCATTTAAGGACATGATGCATACTGGTCTATAGTTCTCCAGGGCATATTTCAGCCTTTCATTTAAAATGATTCAATTTAGTCCAGAGCAATCTAATACATATTAGTTACATTTTTCACAATTTTAAGTGGCAATTTTCCAGACCCCTCCCGCCCCTGTGGGTTTCTCTTCAGCTTATTATCAATCAAGAACAAATGGTACAAGGAGTACATAAGGATAGGGATATAAGTGAATAGAAATAGTTCCTTGGTATCTCCCTAGGCCCTACAGGAGGCAGAGTGGAAGTCAGTCAAACATCAAGGGCCATATCCGTATTCAGAGGTCTCCTGAAAGATATGTGAGGCAACCTTATAGTAATTTATAATCACATCCTATTTCTAGGATGGTATATAGTTTCCACAATTCATAAAAATACTCATATGTTCACGGTAAATCTAAAACTCTTTTATAGCAATATGTAGAATAAAAATTAGTTATAGAATTTGCAAAATTTGCCACATTTGTTCCCTGTAATCCTAGAGTAGATACTTTAGGGCACTGTAGCTTTTTCAGATTGGCTTATGTCAACAAAGTAAAATGCATTAAAGATTCTTATTTTTTATGGATTAATAGCTCATTTCTTTTTATCACTGAATAATATTCATTTAATGGATATACCACAATTTGTTCTTTCACTTATTTAGAGATATCTTGTATATTTTTTCTGTTTGGGGAAATTATGGGTACAACTGCTATAAATATTCACATGTGGGCTTTTTATAGACACAGATGTTCAACTCATTTGGGAAAGTTATATCTAGGAGAGCAATTTTTGAATCATATGCTAAACTATGTTTATGTTTGTAAGAATGAGCCAAATTTTCTCCCCGAGTGGCTGTATCATTTTGGATTCCCACCAGTGAGAGTTCCTGTTGTTCTACTTCCTTGTCAGCATGTTGAACATGTTTAAACATGCTCATTTGTTACCTGTGCATCTTAATTAGTGAGATGTCTCTCCAGATATATTGCCCTCCTTTGACTATTTTCAATTTCATTGATTTCTTATTTTCAATTTCATTAATTTTCCCCCAATTTTTATTATTTCTTCTATTTACTTTCAGCTTAAATTGAACTCTTTCTTTAGTTTCCTAAGGTAAAAGTTTGGATTATTGATTTTATATCTTTATTCATTTCTAATACATGCATTCAATGCTATAAGTTTACCTCTGAGCATTACTTTTGCTAATCCTATAATTTGACTTGTATTTTCTCTTACATCCTGTTCAGTTTTTAAAATTTCTTTTAAGGTTTCTTCTTTAGTCCATGTGACTGAGAAGGGTATTGTTTGCTTCCCAGAATATTTTGGAATTTTTTCAGCTATACTTTTGTTACTGATTTCTAATTGAATTCCATTGAGACCTCCAAACATACTTCGTATGATCTATTGTTTTAAATTTTTGGTATGTTTTATACTCAGACATAGTCTATCTTGGTAAATGCTCCATGTGAACCTGAGACTATGTATTATGCTGTTATTGAATTAAGTAATCTATAAATGTCAATTAAATCCAGTTAGTTGGTGATGCTTTTCAGGTCAACACTTAGCCTTCCGATTTTTGGCATGATTTATCCATCAGTTGGGATTCCTGGATGGCTCAGCGGGTAAAGAATCAGCGGACAATGCAGGATACACAGGAGACAGGAGTTTGATCCCTGGGTCGGGAAGACCCCCTAGAGGAGGAAATGGCCACTCACTCTAGTATTCTTGCCTGAAAAACTGCAGGGACAGAGGAGCCTGGCAGGCTATAGTCCAAAGGATCGCAAAGAATTGAACATAAGTGAGCAAAGCGTGCATCCATCATTTAGTGAAAGAGATGTTGAAGTTTCCAAATATAATAGTATAATTTTTCTATTTCTCTTTGTTATTATGTTAGTTGTTGCCTCACACGTTTTGATATTCTGTTTAGATGTATATGTATGAAGGGTTGTTATGTCTTCTTGGAAAACTGACTAATCTGTAATGATCTTCTGCCACCACCAGTGGTTTCTTTATCCATGATATGTTCCCTTGTTCAGAAATCTGCCTAAACTGAAATTAGTGAATCTATCTGAGCTTTGTTTGGATTAGTATTAGCATTGTATGTCTTTCTCCACCCTTTTACTTTTAACTGATATGTCTTTATAGTTAAACTGGGTTTCTTGAAAACCACATATAGTTCATTTTTATTAACTACTCTGACAGCTTGTCTTTCAGTGGGTGTACTTAGACCATTCACATTAAAGTTATATTGATAGGTTATATTAATATTTATATTAAATATTAATATTTACATTATTTGTAACTTTTCTATTTCATGCACTAGTAATTTATTTTCTTCCCTTCTTTTTCTGCCTTCTCTGATTACTTGAGCATTTTACCTTTTTCCATTTTCTCTCTTATTTTAGAATGTGAATTACACTTCTTAAAAAGCTGTTTAGTGATTGCCCTAAAGTTTTCAATAAACATTTAGGCTAATCTAAGTTCACTTTTAAATAACACTATACAGCTTCATGAATAATGCAAAGACTTTATAACAGGTTAATTTCAGTTTTCCTCTCCTGTACCTTCTGATATTGGTGTCTTTGATTTCACTTATTATATCCTATAATCACTCAATATGTAGTTACTATTATGACTAAAAAGTTATCTATTAGATTATTTTTAAAAAGAAGATTTTATTTCACTTTCATTTATTTTTCTCTGGTATTCTTTCTTTATATGCCTAGATTTATTTATCAAATTTCTGATCTGTATATATACATATACATATATATTATATATATGTATATATATTATATATAATATAATTTATATATGTAATTTCTGATCTGTATATATATATCTGATCTGTATGTATATTCTTTTTTTCTGAACAGTCTTTAAAATATCTTGCTCTTAGTTACATCAACTGATGATTGCTTCATTCAACATTTATCTGAGAAATTATTTCTCCTTTTTTTGAAGAATGAGATCACTGAATATAGAAAATGCTTTGCAGTTTTTTGTTTTGTTTCCAACACTTAACGCATTTTACTCTACTCTTTCTTTATACCCAAGCTTTTTGATAAAGAATTACTGTAATTCATGACCTTGCTCCCCAGTAGGAATGATGCTTTTTTTTTTTTCTGGCTTCTTTTAATGATTTCTCTTTTCTTTTTATTCAATTTGAGTATGATATCCTTAGGTATACACATTTTTTGGTATCTATTCCATCTGATGCTCTCTGAGCTTACTGACACTGTGCTTTTGTGTCCACTGGTAATCTGAGAACATTCTCAGGTTTTATTGTGTGAAACGTTTATTTTCTATTCTCTCTCTGTTCTCTGCTTATTACAATTGCCTCTTTGTTGCCTCTTTCAAAATTGTACAACAATTTCTGGGTACCCTGTTTTAAGCAATTTTATTATTGCCAAACTTCAGTTTGGACAGTTTATATTGCCATATCTTCGTATTCCCTGATTTCTTCCTCGGTTGTATCCAGCCTTCTAATTAGTCTCCCAAAGACATATTTAACATCCGTTACAGAGTTTTTGACTTCTGGAGTTTGCATCTCTTTGCTTAAACTAACCCCCTATTCTTGTATACTATCTATTCTTTTCTTAGTGCTCTAATTTACTTTAAATTTTCTGGTAATTCCAAACTCTTGTGTCATACCCAAGTCTGTTTTATATCTCCAGACTGTGTTTTTCCTACATTTCATCATGCCTTGAGATTTTTGTCGTTGTTGTTGTTAAAAGCTACACTAGATGGTGTCAGTAAACCTGAGGAAGGAGCAGAAGTTCACGAACAATGTGGTCCCAGCTGAGGCCTCAGCCAATCGTACTGAAAGCTCTGGAGCCAGCGTGTCTCTTTTGAGTCCCTCAGACTGGAGCAATAAATTTGAATATTTATATTTCCATGTCAATCTGTAACTGACTGTGACCAGTTCCTTGAGAGGTGATAGAGCCTTAGGCAAGGCCGATCTGAGTGAGAGATAGGAATTCCCTCGGGGGGATACGATTGGAGACTTCAAGAGTAGACAATTTTCAGCATGAGCAGGACAGGTGTTAGTCCTGAGGAGAATATCAGAGAGAAATGTGACGGTATCTGTTATATATTTTTGGATATCCTGTTTCCTTTCATCCAAACACTCCCTCCTATCCCTCACGATTTCATGATCAGACTAATCTCTATTCATTCTCTATGACGTCAGTTCTTAGTGGCCTTCCTTTCACATACTTCAACAGTATAGCACAACATTCCTAATCCTAGCATTTACTGAAGTATGCAAAGATTGTCTTTTAAGGCTCCAAGGATACATGAATTGCCTTTTTTGACCTTGATGTTACCAGAACTCCAAATAGTGTCTGACAATACTTGATACAAAATGAGTATATATTTCAGAGTGAATAAATTTCACGTTTATTTTCATATTTTGCTAATTATAAATATTCCTGAAAATCACCCAAAATCAGAAAAATAAGTGAGAGACAACCAGAGAGTGGTAAGAATCTTAACTGAGTACACTTTCCAAAAATTTTCAGTTAATCTCTATTTCTAAATATTGCTGGCCAAGAATTTCAAATTTCTTCCTGTACCAGATTCTGGGCCTTCTATCAGTAATATCTTAGTCAATACGTATTTTATTTCACTATATGGAGATTATTCTGACCACATCAATTCTATCACGTGACTTATTAAGCTGAGGCGGAGTGTCAGTAGAGTCACGGCTAAGTGTTTTGCTTGGGTTTTCCTGTTTCCATTATCAATATTAGTCACTTATGTAGGTTATTGTTGCCTTTGTATATATTTATAATAAAGTAGTAATATACTTTATAGAGTAATACACAAAAGTATCTTGGGTGTCCGAGCCCATGATGAAATTATACATTCTTATGAGGTTCAAGACATATTTTTTGCACATAGATGATAACGGTAGATGTTGAGGGCAAGTTTAAAACTGACTTAGACAAAAAGCAGCATAAGTAAAAAACGGTATCCTCTCCTTAAGGTCATAATATGTGTGCATTCTCCATGAAATACGACTAGCTGGATGTATATGCACATATAGCCAGAACTAGGGTAATTATTATAAACTGAACATGTTAACTGATTATTAATTTTCTGAAGAGTTAAACCCTGTTTGACAGCCTACTCATACCAATACCTCTCACAGCACCTGCACACTTATCAGCTGTTTGTGGTTAAATTTTAGGGATAAAAATCCTTAACTTAAATGGTAATCAGAGATTTCCTGCAGATCGCCACTGTTGTTGTTTAATCTCTATGACCTGTCCACCTCTTTTGCGACCCCTTGGACTATAGCTCATGAGCTTCTCTGTCCATGGGATTTCCCAGTCAAGAAAATTGTAGTGGGAATGGTAATCAGTGATTTCCTACAAATTACAATTATACTTAAATTTGTACATGGTCATCTAAATCCAAACATTGTCTCAAATTTCAAATAATAGTGAACATATTATAGTTAAAAATATATGTTTTTTTGACCAACAAAAAATTGCAAAGTGTTCCCAAGGATCAGCAGAAGGCCTGCCAGATTCTGCCAATGCTGCATCTCCCAACATAGCCTCAGACATGCCTGTGTATAATACAACTACATGCCAGCATATACTCTCAGCTGGGAACACTTCTAAGCAATAACACTCCAGGCAGATGGCTATTTTAAATTATTCCTTGATTCTTCACTTGTAAATATAATTCTCTAATTCCCTTGACCCAGTTCTAACATTGCTGAACCGAGAATTGATCAGAGTGTCTCAGTAATCCAGAATTCAATGCATATAAATTGCCAACATGAAAATGATTTTATTCTTTTACCTTGCCCTGAGGTAACCTCATTATAAAATGTTCACTTCCCCACTGTCCTTGAATAATATCATTAGTATCCATAACCACCTAGTCTGCAGTCCAAAGGAACAGAGTATGAGGAAGTTGGTAAGTCTATAAGGCGTTATATTAATGGGACATTATTCAAATGCAAAGTTAGACATGACAGCATTAGTGAAATATAGAGGCATTTCAAGGTTTTATTAAACCTTTAAGATCATATTTTTTTTTTTTCTGGAAGTTTATGTTCAGCAAAACTCATCCATCTACTGTAGTAGTACTCATTTCATCATTTTCTATAATTTATGTTGAATATTACTTATCTGGAGTCTAGAAGTTTTATATGTATATACACTTCTCTATTTGCCTGCAGACTACTTAGAAGCATATACATGGCCATGAATAGAAAGATTATGTAATTTGTATAAATTCTATGGGACAATAAAACCTAATGATAGGAATTAAAATGCAATAAAATCTCTATTCATGACATTCAATTAGCCAGATTTCTTCCTGAACTAGTATTTCCTGACTCACATTACTAATTAATGAGTGAATTCCTGTCAGTCACCAATGGCCATTAATGACTTTCCTTTAATAATATGAAATATTGAAATAATTTCTGCGCCAAATAAATATTATGTTTAGAAGAAATCTTGTTTTATGAGCATTTTCATGTATTCTAATTCACTAAAACTTTTTCATCTGTGTCCAATAGACATGAGAACTTGATTAACAAGTGTATTCATTTCTTATATATTAAATATAATGACATTGTCATAAATATCTTCAAAACTTTTCAAACCAAAGAAAAATAGTAGGTTTAAAAAATGTCATAATAAACTTCTTATGTATTGGGTATATTATCGATTGCTTTTTTTGAAACTATCTTTAAAAAAATTTTTACTTTATATTGCAAAACAATTGACTGGGGCTTCCTTGGTGGCTCAGATGGAAAGACTCTGCCTGCAGTGCAGGAAACCTGGGTTCAATCCCTGGATGAGGAATATCTCCTGGAGAGGAAATGGCAACCCACTCCAGTATTCTTGTCTGGAAAATCCCATGGACAGAGGAGCCTGGTGGGCTACAGTCCATGGGGTCACAAAGAGTCAGACAGGACTGAGTGACTAGTACTTTTATTTCACTTTCATAGTTGATTTACAACGTTGTGTTAGTTTCAAGTGTACAACAAAGAACTTCTCAACATATACATAATATCTATTCTTTTCCCATATAGGTTATTACAGAATATTTTGCAGATTCCCTGTGCTATACAGTAGGTCCTTACTTATTATCTATTTTATAAATAATAATGTGCCTATGTCTTGGAGCTGTCTTAAAGCTAACAGTTGTGGCTTTTGTACCAGGTCACGTGCTTGGCATTTACCCTTAGCTCTATCAATACTCAAAACAGTTCTCTGAATGACATCTGTTTTTCTGTTTATTCATAGAGAACTAAAGTTTAGGGAATATGTTTGATTTTACTAGTTTCACACACACAGTTCAAGAAGTTGAATCAAAATGCATCTTACTTATAGAAATGTGCTGTTCACTAATGTGCTATGTACTATTTAAACTCATAACATGAACAGTTCAGTTTAATTTAATTATATTCTATTGAAATTTCAATAATTGAAAATTTTGTCACACATTGATATGTTTTGGGGTGTAATAAAATTGAATGTGTTCTAAGCAATTCACATGTAAAATCAAGTCTTAATTTTTTCTACCATTCCTTATGCCAGTTCCTGGTGAAACATTAAAAGTTTTATGTGAAGTGAAGTGAAAGTTGCTCAGTCGTGTCTGACTCTTCGCAACCCCATGGACTATACCGTCCATGGAACTCTCCAGGCCAGAATACTGGAGTGGGTAGCTTTTCCCTTCTCCACAGGATCTTCTGAACACAGGGATTGAACCCAGGTCTCCTGCATTGCAGGCAGATTCTTTACCAGCTGAGCCACATAAACTAGTCTTTCTTGACCAGTAAGAACTATATAATTTTTCCTTTACAATAGGAAAAGGGAATAAAGTCTTCTAAAAATACAACCAATCATATATTTTGATTATACTGAATAATAATTGCTGTACATTAAATAAGACTGAATTTTTCTGTGTATTAGATGTCTTACCTGATCTAAAAGTTATTCCTTTTCATATCAGTGTTCTTCCTTTTTGATTCTTGTCAATATAGAATTGGGCTTCCCTGGTGGCTCAGACGGTAAAGCGTCTGCCTGCAATGCGGGAGACCTGGATTGGGAAGATCCCCTGGAGAAGGAAATGGCAACCCACTCCAGTATTCTCGCCTGGAAAATTCCATGGACTGAGGAGCCTGGTAGGCCACATACAGTCCATGGGGTCGCAAACAGTCGGACGCGACTGAGCGACTTCACTTTCACTTTCAATATAGAATGAGTTAAAGTTTGTTACATTTTTTCGTATTCAATGTTCTATTGGAATATTTTATCCTTGTATCATGTCAAATAATTTTATTGAGGGATTAGTATAGTTACTGGGAAAATTTTGCATGTTATAAAATTTTAAATACTAATATTATATTAAATGCATAAATGTGTGAATTCTGTCCAATGGACATCAATGCCTAATTGTTTAGAAAATCATGGTAAGAAAAATTGGGGCAGTTTTAATTAAACTGAGGCAAAATTAGTCTATTTACTTGATAAATGTTTATTTTTTAGCCTTCCTTGAGTCACACATACTTGTGAGCAAGTTAAAGATGAATAAAATTTTACACGATTGTAATCAAAATGCTGATGCGCTGTGAAGAACTATGATGTGTTACAAGAACAAAGAGAAGTAGGACATGGCTGGTCAGGAACATTAAAGAAGGCTTCCCTTAAAAAGTGACCTTGTAGTTGAATTTTGAATCATGACATATTTGTTCAGGGGACAAGAGTGTCACCATTAGGAGTGGTATTACAGTCCCTAGATCTACGAAAGGAGCTTTTTCCCACACGTGCCTTTAACGGGTACCTCAAAGTATAAGCTTACCATCTTTGGTGACTTGATTCAGTCCTGTGCCCACAAGACCTAGAAACAAAACAAAATTATTTGTTAGAAAACATAAAAAATATATGAAGCAATCATTTGAAGGCTTAGAAAAAATGATGGGATCACAATTGAATCATTTTTATCTTCTGTTAAACTATTTGGAGAGTTATAAAATATGTACCTCTGAGTTTTTTAAAAACATACAAATTAGGCAGAGCAAAAGTCAAGCTCTTTAGAGTAAATAAAATAATTTGAAATACGATGAAAATTCTAAGCATCGTAGTAACTTAGATTCCTAATGAAAACAACGAGTATATTTCTAAAGCCTGCATTGTTATATTCATTTATGCTTTTCATGAGTGTTGGAGAAGAAATGCCTATACTCGTCATGGCCGAATTCTTTAAATGCATTAATAAAAAGCTCTTAGTAAGGAGACAGGCCAGTACTTTGCTTGCAAACTTAGTGGTAGTACCCAGGTTGTCTAAACACATGCAAGGCAGTTAAGCCTCATGGGACCTTAATTTTCTGATAGGGAAGACTCCATAATCAATCTACCACATTGTTGTATCACATGAAATTCATGTAATCCTATGCATATATTTAAGGCATTATCCACATATAAAAACCTGTTATCATCATCTCTGAAAATGTACTGAAGAATTTATCTGGTAGTTTTTTTGACATCGGCTACTGTATGGATGTGAGAGTTGGACTGTGAAGAAAGCTGAGCACTGAAGAATTGATGCTTTTGAACTGTAGTGTTGCAGAAGACTCCTGAGAGTCCCTTGGACTGCAAGGAGATCCAACCAGTCCATCCAAAAGGAAATCAGTCCTGGGTGTTCATTGGAAGGACTGATGCTGAAGCTGAAACTCCAATACTTTGGCCACCTGATGCGAAGAGTTGACTCATTGGAAAAGACCCTGATGCTGGGAGGGATTGGGGGCAGGAGGAGAAGGGGACGACAGAGGATGAGGTGGCTGGATGGCATCACCGACTCGATGGACATGAGTTTGGGTAAACTCTGGGAGTTGGTGATGGACAGGGAGGCCTGGCGTGCTGCGATTCATGGGGTTGCAAAGAGTCGGACACGACTGAGCGACTGAACTGAACTGAACTGAACTGAACTGTGTACCATTTCAGTTGTCCTCAAACTTCTCTGAAGTTGAATCTTTGCTGGTTAGAAGTTTCAACTTTATTATCTAAAACTGCAAACGATGCTATTTATTTTCCTGTGCAAACAACTTGCAAACTGAAAACAAAGATAACAAAGAAAGTATGGTAGGCTAAACAAACTCAAGGAAGGATTGTGTTTCCTAGAACTTACAGAAGGAACAAGCCCTGCCCTAACATTGACATTAGACCAGACAGACTGTTTTAGGACTTCTGTCCTCTAAACTCTTATAAGGGAAAACAATCTGTTCTGTTTTAATCCCTCAAGTTGGTAGTATTTTACACAGCAGTTCCAGGAAGCTCATACAGGAAAGAAGCGAAGGAAGGACAGAGGGAAGGAGGGAGGAGAGAAAGAAAGAGAAGAGGAAGGAGTCACAGTACCTGCTCCTCTGAGAATGATACAGGCAAACAAAGAACAAGGTCATGAGCTTTTCTGGCTGATGACCAAGGGGTTACCTTGTAAACATCCCTTATATTTAAAATTGTTATGTAGCTATTTTAAGTTGTTTATACCCCTATAGGCCGTTTTATGTTTAAAAACGAAGTTCAAGCTATTGCCCGATGGAGTGGTATCTACAGAAACAGACTTCAAAACCTAATATAAGGGTAAAAAGAATATTTTCAGAGAGCAAAATACTAAAAACTAATGCTAGTTTGGGGCTGTGCTCGCCTCTTTTCTTTTTTTTTTTTTTCTATTTGTACTCACTCAAAGGACATTTTGATCTTAACAAATGTGAACTATTCACTAAAAGGCAGAATTCTCTTTGGAGTATAAAAAAAAAATTTCTTCTTTTTTTTGTTAATTTTAAAATGTTTGAAAGTATTTATCTTATTCTTTCCCTCAAGACATCCTTCTCCCCAAACATACTATCCACCCTCAAAATTTCTATAATTTTGATATCATTAATGTAAGGACTGTTTTCAACACATATTCTTTTAAAGCAATAGATTAACTGATATCATTGTAGCAAAGGTAAAGATAGTATGGCTTTGCACTAAATGGAAATGGTCCTTAGCTCTTAGGTAAAGATAAAATGTCTGCATCTTAGTGCACTGTTCCCATGATTGGAATAGCTTAATTAAAAGCTTGCTGAGCGCCTTATCTCTGATAACCTGTGGAGCATTACTTAATTATCTTTTCTTTTTTAGAATGGAAAGAAATCTGTGGTTTAAAATCAGTCTAGAATGATCTTAATTTTTTTTAGTAAATTTTTTTTTTCTAATTTAATCCTTCACACAGGTATTAATGCCAACATTTCACAACTTCGATTTTACTAGGGGGCCTTCTTTCTATGCACAGATCATTATCATCATCACACAGATATTGCTTATTGCATTTAATTATATGCAAAACATTTTCCCCCAGTCTTTACACCCAATTTACGAATAGGTATTGTTTATTTTATAATTTTTATTTTGCAACTGAGAATATGGAGCGGATTGGAGAGTATTTGTTAGCATGCACAGTGTTAGGTAGCTAATAAACAAGAGACAGTCTATCTGCTAAGAGCAGCGTTTCTTCCGCGCCACTCTGAGGTCTGTAGTTTCCATCGTGACCTGGTTCCGCCGGAGGCAAAGGCGGAGCGATGCGGAGAGACACCACGGAGGAGCGCAGGGGCTGCGCAGGGGAAGAGGGGACCGAGGGAGCGCGGGCGGGGCTTCCGGGACGCAAGGAGGCAGTTCGACTGCAAAACATTTACTGAGCAGCCAAGACTATTTCTGTCAACGTTGTTCTTAAACCTGAAAGCACACAAATGCTACAATAATTAAAAAAAAAAAAAATTCCCTCTTAAGGCCTTTTCAAGGGCTTCTTAATATGTTCGCTCGCGTCTTGGAAACAATGATTATTTGGAAGGAAAAACACATGGACTAAGTTTTGTAAAATATCCAAGAGGAGAGATGTGTAAGTGGTTTGTGTTGAGTTACCTCATGTTCTGATAGTAAGTCTGTTATTTGAGAAATATAATTTATTTTTTTCTTAAATGGATTGTGTATGTATGTCATTGAATATACACTTTTAACAAATACTCTGTAACTCTCATAGCATATTTTAAATGTTAAGTTGATTTGATCAGGTCATTTAGTTTTTATATTTTCACTATAATAATGATCCAAGGATAAAAGCAATAGTATCAAAAAACATCCCCATCCACACACACACACAGCACTCTTACCTCAATTATAAACGCTATGTTAAGAGCATTTCTGGTACAACAGAAGTAATACAATCCCCTGTATTTACAATACAAGCATAATGACCGTAATATTACGGCTTATTATACTATACAAACATGTTGAGATGAATAAATCATTTCATTGTCTTCAAAACATTACACTGCAAACAGAAAGAAGTATTTCCTGATAATCATTCAGTGCTGAATGTGATAAAAGCTACAAGAAAATATGTATATAAATAAAATCTGCAGTGGTCCTGAAAGCCAGACCTATCAACCAAAAACTTCAATGAAAAGCAGGATTAAACATATCAAAATATATGAACTCAGATGCAATGGTTCCTGATTTCCAGAACTGTTAATTTTATGATTATGAAAAGGAGAAGGACCTTATGATCCCCCCACACCATGTCCTCTGCCTGTTTTTTGTCTGGGGGGGGGGGGGGGGGGGAGGTGAGCTTAATCAAGGAAGTGAGAAAATGCAGAAACAAAAGCAGTTAAACAAGACAAGACAATAATAGTTTAGTTAGTAAATAAAGTCAAGGATCTTTGGTTCCTTGTCAAGACCTGTAGATAATATGAGCCGTGTCTTGTGAGCCGGCTTATAGACACTAAAATCCCCACTTGGTGGAAGTTAGCTATATGATGGCCAGGCTGTAGCCATGACATGTGTGTGGATGCTAAGCCGCTTCAGTCGGATCTGAGTCTTTGCCGCCTGTGGACTGCAGCCGCCAGGCTCCTCTGTCCATAGGCTTCTCCAGGCAAGAATGCGCAGTGGTCGCCATGCCCTCCTCCCGACTCACGTCTCCTGCATCTGCAGGCAGCTTCCTTACCACTAGCGCGCCCACGAGGCCCAGCCATGACATAAGCCGCCACACTTCCCAGAATTGCCTTCAGAGAAATGGGAACAAGCCAACCCTGGAACTGAAGATTAGCTGTACTTAAATATGGTGTCACTGGTCAGACCACCAGATGACCGATTTAAGATGATGTCAGAGCTCACTGCTGTTTCTACATTGAGCTCCCTCTCTTTGTCTATAAAGCTCTAGCCTACCAATTGTCAGTGCTGAGGGGAGCCGGCCTTTGTGCAGGAGTCCACCCTTCCACTGCCCACTGCCTGCAACTGCTGGCATCCAAAATAAAGCCAGCTTCCCTTCTACCCACCTTGCCTCTGTAGCGCCTTTTGAGTGGCAAGCAGCTGGACCTCACCTTTGGTAAATAATTAGACTCTAGAGTCTCCTCAGTATGGAAAAAAATATGAAAGAAGTAACATTTCAGTGGCTTACAAATATTACTAGTAATAATGCAATGTTTCTTTTTTTTTTTTGCATAACTTTTAAAATGTCATTTTAACTTTTATTTGTAAGATAAATACAGATTCATTAAAAGATAGTTATTATTATATTATATTCATAGTAGCTAAATTAATCTTTCAAATATCTTGTGCTTCATCCTGTTATAATGTTTTATTTTTTTATCTCTCCCATTTCCTTCCTGAAGCTATTGCCATAATTTAGGCTTTTATTCTTTCTCATACATGTTATTGCAGAAAACAGCAAATTTGACTCTCCTTATAATATGTCCATCCTTGAAGTCCTAGTTGAGATTATTTACATTAATTTTCCTAAAGAAAATTGTTTTTCACAACATGGCTCCATATCCAACCTTACCCGTAAGCCTTTCCCATAGTGAGGCAGACCTCAGTGGTTCTGTCTATGAGGACTTTCCAAATGCTGTTTCCTTCTACTGGAATCTCCTGGCTGTGCTAAGCCAGGGATGGGCAGCTAAAGTCCCAGCAGCTTCCAAAGAGGACACAAACAGATGGAGAAACATACCGTGTTCATGGATTGGAAGAATCGTTATTGTCAAAATGACTATACTACCCAAAGCAATCTATAGATTCAATGCAATCCCCATCAAGCTACCAATGGTATTTTTCATAGAACTAGAACAAATAATTTCACAATTTGTATGGAAATACAAAAAAACCTCAAATAGTCAAAGTAATCTTGAGAAAGAAGAATGGAACTGGAGGAATCAACCTGCCTGACTTCAGACTATACTACAAAGCCACAGTCATCAAGACAGTATGGTACTGGCACAAAGACAGAAATATAGATCAATGTAACAGAGTAGAAAGCCCAGAGATAAATCCACGAACCTATGGACACCTTATCTTCAACAAAGGAGGCAAGGATATACAATGGAAAAAAGAACCTCTTTAACAAGTGGTGCTGGGAAAACTGGTCAATCACTAGTAAAAGAATGAAACTAGAACACTTTCTAACACCATACACAAAAATAAACTCAAAATGGATTAAAGATCTAAATGTAAGACCAGAAACTATAAAACTCCTAGAGGAGAACATAGGCAATGTTTCTTATGAACTATAAAGTCCATTTTTCTTAAGTTGATCCATAATTAGAAGAAGTGTTCATTGCTAATGGTTTAAGACAGTGTGCTCTCAAAATATCTGAACCATCTCTTTATTTTTATTAGGAAAATTTGAGGGGTACTCTTTTGCCCCCTTCTGATGCCTATGTCAGAAGCTTTCTCTATCTCCTTTATACTTTAATAAAACTTTATTACACAAAAGCTCTGAGCGATGCAGCCTCGTCTCTGGCCCCGGATTGAATTCGTCTCCTCTGGAGGCCAAGAATCCCGCATCTTATCGTTCAGCAACAACCTTTCATCTTGGGGGCTCGTCCGGGATCCTTCAGGACAAGATGGGCCTGATAATCTATGTGAGCCTACTTCTGCTGACTCCAGAAATCCTGAGTCTGCCGTTTGATCCTCAAGACAATGCCTTCCTGTCCTGGACTCACTCCTGTGCTGCATTCCACAATCGGTCTAACTGCTGGGTCTGCGGAGCACTCCCCTCTTCATCAGTGGAAGGCTTCCCATGGTGGACATCTCCACTTCAAGGAAAGGACTTTCTCCAAGTCTGCAAAAACCTTCAACAATCACATGTGATGCCTCTTTTTAAACTGATGACATCTAACAACCTTAAGATGGACTCATGTAACTATGGACATAATGTGACTTATTTGATTTTAACTTGGCTTAATGACTATTTTGCCTTACATCTGTAACTGTATAATGGGGTTTTCTAACCGTCTAAAAGCTTTTAGTTTACAAAGAGTTGTCCGAGCTCCTATGAGTGCCACAGCCTCCTCCAACTATTACTTGGAGCCCCTGGATCAGACATCCTCACTATGAGGATTAGGAGAATATGTTGCCTCACCAATTTAGGGACAACGCCCCTTGTCAGCTCAGAAGCAGTTATGGAATGAGAATGACGCCCATTTTCCCCAGGCAACATAATTCTCCTAAAAGAAAAGGGGGGAATGAGAGAGTCATTTCCTAGGCAGATTGATAAGAAGTCTAGGGGTCCCCAAGGAGAGAGACTTCTGGGATATTCAAGGAGGAAGAAAGGACAAACTTTTTTACTTTTTTTCCTCTACATTCCTTAGGATTATATAACAATAATGTATCCTGCCTGAGGACAGTCTTTGGATTAAACCCTCTGGCTAATTCTGTTATCTTAAAACATAAATTATGGGAGTAGGTCTGGTCTTTACAAGGATGTATCCTGCCTGAGGACAATCTTTGGATTAAACCTTCTGGCCAACTCTGTTATCTTAAAATATAAATTATGGGAGTGGGTCTGGTGAGGTCTTTGCAGCCTCCAGACATTCTTTGGATTCATTGGAGAGTTTATAACTCCATTGCTAATATTAGCAAAGGGTGTACTCTTTTGCCCCCTTCTGATGCCTATGTCAGAAGCTTTCTCTATCTCCTTTATACTTTAATAAAACTTTACTACACACACACACACAAAAAAAAGGAAAATTTGAGCTAGGGAAATAGAACATAAATCATATAATTCAATTTTTACTGTTTTTAAGTAAAAAGTAATATGAAGATCATTCAGAATAAAAATTTACTTAATTTTTAAATTATTTTATTTTAACCATAATTACTGCTGCATTTTTATATTTTTTTTAAATTAAATGTATAGTAAGTTGGGATTGTAAAATTATAAATTGCATAGAAGCACATGATAAAACATTTTACATTGACTTTGAATAAAGCTGATAAACAAAACAAGACCTTGTCAGCAGAAATGTATTTCTAAACTGCATGTGTACATGCTTAGAATAATGTTGAATTCATTTTAATTATTGCAAACTGCTTACTCTCAAGATGTCAGATTTAAAGATTTCCACTTTAGTGGTTTACTGTGACATCAATGCTATATTATGTTTTGTGCAAAAATCTGTTTCCTTAGCAACATGAAGTCAATGTTCATTTCAGGGAAATCAATAGAATTTAAAAAAATAGCTTAGTGTTAAATGCTATAGCTTAATATTAATAATTATACCCATAAAGAATATAGCACTAAATTAAAAAGATTTTAAACCTCTGTAAATAGAACATGAACTAATATACTGTATCAATAAAAAAATTCAAACTTTTATTTTAGATGTACAAAATAAAATGTGTCCCCATACATAAAGAACTTGAAACAACAAGCATACTATTAGTTTTTAGGTTTTTTTTTTTTTTTTTTGAATAAAAAAAAATTGCAATATTGTGTTGGCTTCTGCCATACAACAATGCAAAACAGCCATAACAGGTATTATTAATGAAATTGACACTATGCATCCTTGAACAAGAAAGTCATTTTGCCATTTTAAACTATATTTCTACCTTTGTAAAATAAATAACATTGACTAGATTGGACATAATGTTCCCATAGCTCTCACAAATCTATGATTTAATAATTTACATCTCTCACGTTGATTGGTTAAGATTTGGCCAGACCTGATTTCTATAGATAGATGTATAGAGTATCCCACTAGACTGAAAAACAGATCAAGTCATGTTACATGCTGCCAACATGGAGAGGTGGAATTAGTATCTACACTGACTATACCTAGATATTTTCCAAAAATTTATTGATAAAGACCAGATTTGGGGATTGATAAAAGAAGACATGAGCAAATATATATACTACATCTTGGAAAATATCGATATGCACAATCTAAGCCAAACATCAAATTAGATAAACTTTTGAGATCCTAAAGAGAATCCCAAGTCTTTGGTATTGTCAGTGATAAATGGAAAATCTTGGCAGTTCAAAATAGATCTCTTCCTCTTGCATTGTATCCTGAAATAGGAGAAGAGAAAAGGGGTCATGATCCTTTGAATTTTTTGCATCGCTTCTGTTATTTTGCGTCTTTCAGTCTTTTGTTATTTTTATGCTTGTTTCACATTTCCATAAAAAGATAACTGGGGCTGTCTTGTGTTTGGGAGGGGTCCCTCTCTCTTTGGGGCTTCCCTGGTGCTCAGACAGTAAAGCATCTCCCTGCAATAAGGGAGACCCAGGTTCGATCCCTGGGTCGGGAAGATCCCTGGAGTATGAAATGGCAACACACTCCAGTACTCTTGCTAGGAAAATTCCATGGGTGAAGGAGCCTGGTGGGCTATAGTCCTTGGGGTTGCAAGAGTCAGACACAACTAAACAACTTCACTTTCTTTTCTTTCCTCTCTTTTCTAGACAGCAGCCATTCTTTGAAGACTTTGGCCTCTGCAGTAGGAATAAACAGTCATCCCCACCCCACCCCATCCAACCCATAAATAAGGGGATGACTAAAGAAAAATTAAGCTGGTTGCAGTGCAAAGTGAGCATCATTTTGCACATATCCAAACTGTGTCTCAGAGGGTAAAGAATCCACCTATAAGGCAGGAGACACGGGTTCAGTCCCTGTGTCAGGATGATCCCCTGAAGAAGTGAAGTGAAAGTCTCTCAGTCATGTCCGACTGTCTGTGACCCCATGGAGAAGGGAATGACAACCCACCCCAGTATTCTTGCCTGGAGAAGTCCATGGACAGAGAAGCCTGGTGGGCTACCACCCATGGGGTCCCAAAGAGTTGAACACAAATGAGCAACTTAACACTTTCACTTGCAAACTAGGTATAGAAAAACCTAACCATCAAGAATGAAGTTGGAAATACAGTTTTGGAAGAAAATTCTGGTAAAAATAATGTAAATCTGTGCTGCTTCTTTATAAGGGCATGTTCTACCTCAAAAAAACAATAGAAAAGTGTCTGAGACTCATAAGCTTATGATAAGCAACACATCCAACAATGTATAATTGACATAATGCCTAGCACTCACTCAATTCATGTAAGCTATTTGTTAGAGTTTTTGTTATAATCAAATTAATTCAGTAATAATCATCATGACTATAAAGCACTAACCTAAATGAGTATGCTTTAACTTTGTAAATTGGCAGACAGTGGATTTCAAAGGCAACAGGGAATCCTCAGTCTCAAATATTTACTCCATTACATATCTATGGAATGATTGGTATCATAGATTTGATAGTGAAGCCATTGGTCCTTTGGACACTTATTCATTTACTGTGTTTCTGGATTGTCTGTAACAAAATATTTACCAAACAGTCAAAGACAATAAAGTTGAACGTCCTGGTACAGGAATACAAAGAGCTTATGTAAAGGAGACAATCATTCATTTCCTACATCTCTAGAATTGTTGTTTTTAGTTGCTAAGTCTTGTCCAACTCTTTTGTGCCCCCATGGACTATAGTCCACCTGGCTCCTTCTGTCCATGGTATTTTCCAGGCAAGAATACTAGGAATTACCATTTCCTTCTCCAGGGGATCTTCCCAACCCAGGGATCAAACCTGTGTCTCCTGAATTAGCAGGCAGATTATTTACCACTGAGCCTGCACAGAAGCACAAATTTAGGATATGATGACAACAAAGAAAATAACCATCCAGAAAAAATGACATGAAGTTAGGAACAGCTACATGGACAAAGACATGTTTCCCCTTCATTTATGAAATATCTTTCTTTTATATAAAATGAATCACTTAACAAGGAGGAAATATATTTTCTACTTCAGAGAAAATAGCTTCAGGTTTTGTAATTAGGCACTCTCCTATCTGAAATCTCCCACATGTGGCCTGAAGCAGTTATACCCATCAAATGATTCTACAGGTACACTTTAGGAATAGCACAGTACCATAGTAGCAACTTTCAAAGGTCTTTGTATCTGGTAAGGGAAGAGAATCAAGAAGTATGAAGAGCTCTAAAATTATTCACCAACAAGAATTTTATAATTGAACATTAGTAGGGTGTCACCTGCCTAAAGTGAGGGGTCTAAGATAGAAAGGGTCTTAAAATTACTCCAAGATATAAAATATGCAAGTTAATGTTGATAGTCACTACAAAATATGAAGAAAAATGTATTGACACTTGAACTACTAGAAAGTAATATTGCACAATCTGCTAGAAATATAGATGTGATTAAATATAGTTTGGCCAGTCAAACCATTTAGATTAAAGCATATATTAATGAGAGTTGATGCATGATTTTTTGTTTGTTAGAATTTAATTAACCAATGTAGAGTGACTATGAAAGTTAAAAAAATATATTATTTGATTAAATGAAATTTAATAACTGAGGTTATATCCTGCTTGAAGTAGCCTAGGATTTGGACTATATTGAGTATTAGTCTGGGAATAAATGGGATAAGGATGGCTGGAATAATTTGCCTATAATTTGAGCATGCAAAAATTCCAATCTGTGGTTGAAGCTTAGGGCTATTAAATCCAGCAGAGAGAGAAGGAGCAGAGCCTTACTAGCATCTCATGCTGAAGGTTAGGCGTGGTACATGCCAATCATGCTGCTGCATGCTGAGGCTTCCCTGAAACCATATAAAACTGCTACTCACTCTATATCTCATTTATTTACAATTCAGAAAAAAAATTATGGCCCCTTTGGTAGCAATCATATTGAAACATCTCTGTCCAAACTTAAAAATTTGCTCATCAATATGAAATTACCAAATTTAAATCCTAATCTTCTACAATCAGTTCATTCAAAACCAGACTTTAGCCAGCAGCAGGAAGTGAAATATATCAGCTCTAGAACCACTTACCCTGGGTGGCAAAACAACAAACTTTTACAAATCACTGACTCTAGCGACTGGACCAAATGCAAAAGAAGGTTAAATTAGCTTTTGATATAATTCTTGTTCTCAGGACTTTTGTTATGGGTAAAAAGCACTAGAAACTATGTAATATTTTCTGTCCTAACACCAGAAAGTCAGAAGTGTTAGCTACAAAGGGGCATAAATTGCTAGTTTAGATGCAGGAAAACTGATTCAGTTCAGCCTCTGATGGCTTGAGAGGATCATTAGTGTGGGTTTTCAAATAAAGAGTAATGTAGTTATCATTTGTGAAAATAAAAGACATTGTTACAAAAAAGTGTATTAAATAGTTCCAAGTCTCAAAAAAGTTCCTGTTAGTCCGAACCATAAAAGTAGAGGGACTCCTCTAAAAGTAATGCAGTAGAGGTTCTAAGGCAGATGATACCACGCTAATGGCAGAAAGCAAAGAAGAACTAAAGAGCCTCTTGATGAGGGTGAAAAAGGAGAGTAAAAAAACTGGCTGAAGACTAACCATTCAAAAAAGTAAGATCTTGGCAACAGGCCCTATCACTTCATGGCAAATGGAACGTGAATAAGTAGAAGCACTGACAGATTTTCTTTTCTTGGGCTCCAAATCACTGCGGACAGTGACTGCAGGCATGAAATTAAAAGATACTTGCTCCTTAGAAGAAAACCTGTGACAAACCTCAGTTCAGTTCAGTTCAGTCGCTTAGTCGTGTCTGACTCTTTGTGACCCCATGAACCGCAGCACGCCAGGCCTCCCTGTCCATCACCAACTCCCGGAGTTTACTCAAACTCATGTCCATCGAGTCGGTGATGCCATCCAGCCATCTCATCCTCTGTCGTCCCCTTCTCCTCCTGCCCCCAATCCCTCCCAGCATCAGGGTCTTTTCCAACGAGTCAGCTCTTCACATGAGTTTGCCAAAGTATTGGAGTTTCAGCTTCAGCATCAGTCCTTCCAATGAACATGCAGGACTGATATCCTTTAGGATGGACTGGTTGGATCTCCTTGCTGTCCAAGGGACTCTCAAAGTCTTCTCCAACACCACAGTTCAAAAGTATCAATTCTTTGGTGCTCAGCTTTCTTTACAGTCCAACTCTCACATCCATACATGACCACTGGAAAAACCATAGCCTTGACGAGACAGACCTTTGTTGGTGAAGTAATGTCTCTGCTTTTTAATATGCTATGTAGGTTGGTCATAACTTTCCTTTCAAGGAGTAAGCGTCTTTTAATGTCATGGCTGCAATCACCATCTCTAGTGATTTTGGAGCCCAAAAAAATAAAGTCTGACACTGTTTCCACTTTTTCCCCATCTATTTCCCTTGATGGGACCAGATGCCATGATCTTAGTTTTCTGAATGTTGAGCTTTAAGCCAACTTTTTCACTCTCCTCTTTCACTTTCATCAAGATGCTTTTTAGTTCCTCTTCACTTTCTGCCATAAGGGTGGTGTCATCTGCACATCTGAAGTTATTGATACTTCTCCCAGCAATCTTGATTCCAGCTTGTGCTTCTTCCAGCCCAGCGTTTCTCATGATGTACTCTGCATATAAGTTAAATAAGCAGGGTGACAATATACAGCCTTGACGTACTCCTTTTCCTATTTGGAACCAGTCTGTTGTTCCATGTCCAGTTCTAACTGTTGCTTCCTGACCTGCATACAGGTTTCTCAAGAGGTGGGTCAGGTGGTCTGGTATTCCCATCTCTTTCAGAATCTTCCACAGTTTATTGTGATCCATACAGTCAAAGGCTTTGGCATAGTCAATAAAGCAGAAATAGATGTTATTCTGGAACTCTCTTGCTTCTTCTATGATCCAGTGGATGTTGGCTATTTGATCTCTGGTTCCCCTGCCTTTTCTAAAACCAGCTTGAACATCTGGAAGTTCATGGTTCACATATTGATGAAGCCTGGCTTGGAGAATTTTGAGCATGACAAACCTAGACAGCATATTAAAAAGTAGTGCCATCACTTTGCCAAAAAATCCCATATAGTCAAAGCTATGTTTTTTTTCAGTAATCATGTACTCGTGATTTAGTTGGACCATAAATAAGGCTGAGTGACAAAGAATTGATGGTTTTGAACTGTGCTAGAGAAGACTCTTGAGAGTCCCCTTGGACTGCAAGGAGATCAAGCCAGTCACTCCTAAGGGAAATCAACCCTGAATGTTCATCAGAAGGACTGATGCTGAAGCTTGGGCTCCAATACTCTGGCTATCAGATGTATAGAGCAAACTCATTGGAGAAGACTCTGATGCTGGAGAAGAATGAGGGCAGAAGGAGAAGCGGGTGACAGAGGAAGAGATGTTTGCATAGCATCACTGACTCAATGGACATGAGTATGAGCAAACTCTAGGGGATTGTGAAGAACAGGGAAGTGTGGCATGCTGCTGTCCATGGGGTTGTTAAGAGTCAGATGTGACTTAGTGACTGAACAACAACAGATCTAGCAATGAAAACATGAATGCCAGAATTTAAAAATCTATGCCATTTACATCTGTTAAAAATAATTATGCCTAAATGTGTATGCGATCAATCATGTGTAATGTTCACATGGTGAAACTACAAAATGTTAATGAAAGAAATTAAATAAGAGCAAAATAATTGTGGATACATACTTACATACATATTCATGAGTTGGAAGATGCAACAAAGATATGTTACCCTCATTAATATTTAATTTTAATACATTTGCTGTCAAAATCCCAGCAAGATCTATGGTTAACATAGACAAGATTGTTCTAAAAGTTATCTGAAAGGCAAAGAAACAAGAATGACTCAAATAATTTTGAAAACTAGAAGTAGAATGATAAATGCTTAGCCTGTCTCATTTGAAGGCATTATGTGGCTGACATAACGAAGATTGTGTGGTGTAGGTGGGGGTATAGACTCATAAATCAATGGAATGGGATAAAGAATCCATAAGTAGACCCAGAAAAATATGCAAATTCAGTCCTTGTTTCTTTTTATAAAAATATTCTAAGAAAATTTTAGATTTACAGGAAAATTGCTAATGTGGTACAGAAAGTTCCCATATTCACACTCTTTTCCCCTACTGTCGACATCTCACATTGTCATGGTGACTTTGTTTCAATTAAACAACCATTATTGATATATTATTATTCATTTAAGCCCACACTTTAAGCAGATCCTCTTAAATTTACTTAATGCTCTTTTTCTATCCTGGGATCATTGCAAGGACATCATATTATATTTAAAAATAATGTTTCCTTAGGCTTCTTTTGGCTAGGACTGCTTCTCAGACATTAATGGCTTTTGATAACATTAGCAAGCTTGAAAAGTATAGATAGGTCAGGAGTATTGAAGATCAAAGAGTTAAAGTGCCCATTTCATCACATCATGTCAAGAATGTATACAGTCTATATGATTTTTCACTGTTGATGTTAACCTAGTTAATCTGTCTAAGAAATTGATTCTTAGATTCTTAAACTATAAAATGACTATTTTATCTTGATTTTTGTACTATTCAATATATTATTTGCAAAGAAGTCACAACGTGATGCTCACGCTTAATGAATTGGGAGCTGTATTCTCCTTTCTGGGTGGAATATCTACATGAATTACGTTAAATTCTTCCACATAGATCTATCTTTTCTACACTGCTTATTTAGATATTCAATCATTTATTTCTAACAGTATGAACTTAGACAGTTCTTCTCTACCCTGGATTAAATCCAGTACTAATTTATTTATCTTCTTGCTCAAATTGCTTAAACTCTGCCACTGGAAGCTCTTTCAATAAACCCCAGTGTTTTGTTATTGCTGTTGTTTTGACATAAACCAATCATTGTAAAATTTTTGGTTGATTTGATTGATTGTTTTTGAGTATTTCTTTACTCCTAAACACTATGAGATGCCTCAGGCTCATATTATGTATTTCCAGCTCTATTAATAGCCAACCGTTTCCCTGCAGAGCTGCTTCGAATGGAGAATGGTATTAGAAATCAAGAACTGTGTGGAGATGTGCTTGTTGCTCATGGTGTCCCATTGCTTCTAGACCCTCTCAGTTGATGTAGCAAGAAAATATGTGTGCTTATAAATCCCACATATATGAACATATGTATAAATGTAACCATCTGTAAGTAGCCATCTATATCTATGTTAAGCTAAACATGCATTTATACTGATGTCACAAACTTGAGTTACCACAAGCATTAATTCTAGAATCTTTCTTTTGCTTATATTTGTAACCTATCACTTCAACAGTGAGAAACTTGGCCTCCACCAACTATGATAAAAAAAATCTGCAATTAATTTATATAATTGCTTAATTACAGTGCGGGGAGCCGGCCTAACTGCTCAGGCTCCTTCTTGGCCCTGAGAGAGATCAAGAGGTCCCTCTCTGTTCCGCCACCCCTGATTTATTAAAGTGCAGGTTGGCCTTCCTTACCTCCCTCAAGGAAATTGCTATAGCGACCTTTTACCCATTTTCCTGACGAGATTGTCAGGCTCCTGTTGATGGTTTATGTCTAGGTAATCTTTAGGTAATCTTTAACTGACTGTAATCATACTAAGACGCTAGTCTTAAAGAGTTGAGATAAAATTCCTGAGCGAAGACTAATGCCTGCGACTCTGCACGTATACACGTCCTTGATCTAAATTTAGTAAGTCCTGTTAGCATATATATGTATGTTACCCCTCAATAAAGTTGTCCGTTGTCAGTTTCAGTCAAGAGCTGACTCCGTCCCTCTCAACCCCATCTTTCCGAGTCTTTATTTTCTTAGGTATTCCGGCGATTGCGTCCGTGACCGGGTCGTTTGCCGGCAGGCTCCGGCATTACAGAATAGAGTTATAGAAGTATAAGCATTGTTAACATGTAACCCTATGGAAAACAATTTCATCACATAAAGTAGAATATTTATGTGCAGTTTCTTTGGACTTTAGTTTTACAAACACCACTCATTTCCAAAGTTACTTACGTCAGCAACCTACCCTTCCACCCTCTTCAGTTAGACTATTTTATTCACTGGCAATATAGTTAGATCATTTCACATCATTCTTCATTCTACCCTGGATTTCTGGGCCTTTATTTATCTCTTTGAAAATCTTCCTTTCTCTATGTAGATTAAAGTTTTGAATAATTTCCTTGCTTCTCAAACAATGTTGATATTTCTGCCTGGACAGGTATTCAGACAGTGAATTTCCTCAGATTTTCTTTAAGGTTATTTCTCCTTCACTTTTGAAGGATAGTTTCACAATATATAGAATGCTAGTTTGGTAGATTTTTTTCTTTCAATATTTCGGATATTTCATTCTACACTTTTCTCGCTTGCAAGGTTTCTAAATAAGAGTCAGTCCGTTGTGATTGCTTTGTTAATCCTCTATAGAAATATTTTACCTTTGTCTTCCTTAAAGATTTTTAATTTGCATTTGTTTCCTAAGGTTTTGCTATGATATGCTTAGGTATATTTTGTGGTGGTCATTTTTGTTATTTGTTCCCCTACTTGGTTCTCTATGGGTTTCCTGGCTCTCTGGTTTGGTGTCTGTTGCCAAATTTGAAAATTCTTGGCCATTATTACTTCAAATATCTCTTAAATTCTGTTCTTTCTTCTTCTCCTCTGGTATTTCAAGTATACATATTTTGCACATTTTAAAACCATTCACAGATATTGGATACTGTGTTCTGTGCTTTGCTGTTGTTTTCAATTTTAATTTTACTCTTGCATTACAGTTTGGGGAGTTTATGTAAAATTCAAAATTACTGATTTTTTTTTTTAATTCAGCCATGTCTCATCTGCTGATGAATACAGTAAAGGAAATGTTCAATTTTTTTCACTTCTAGAATATCCCCTTTTCTCAGAATTTTTATGCCTCTGTTCATATTAGTCATCTGTTATTGCATGTTATCTATATGTATATATTAGGGCCTTTAACATATTAATCATAGTTATTTAAATTTTCCTGTCTAATGATTCCAAAATTTTTATCACTTTTGTTAGCTTCTGATGTTTGCTTTTTATCTTAACACTGTGATTTTTTTCCTTTTTTTTTGTGTACCTCATAATTTTTCTGTAAGTCTGACATGACATTTTGGATGATCATACCTGATGTAGTCATTTAAGATAGGTTTATGCTTCTATGGCTAGAACTTAGTATGTGTTAACATTTCCTACAGCTATCAGGTGGCTTCCCCGGTGATGCCTTGGTAAAGATCCACCTGCCAATGCAGGAAGCACAAGAGCCGCAGGTTCAATCACTGGGTGAGAAGACCCCCTGGTGTAGGGATGGGAACCCCCTCCAATATCCTTGCATGGAAAACTCACTGGACAGAGGGGCGTGGTGGGCTATAATCCATGATTTAAAGAGTCAGATGCGATGGGATAACTGAGCACACACATACATAGCTGTAGGTAGTAGAGATTTCAAACTTCTCTGCTATGGTTGCTTTTGTCCTTCATAACGCTCAGATCATGAACTCCTTATTGCCAAATTCAGATTTAAACTGAAGAAAGTAGGGAAAACCACTAGACCATTCAGTTATGACCTAAATCAAATCCCTTTTGACTATACAGTGGAAGTGAGAAATAGATTTAAGGGACTGGATCTGATAGACAGAGTGCCTGATGAACTATGGACGGAGGTTCGTGACACTGTACAGGAGACAGGGAGCAAGATTTTCCCCAAGAAAAAGCAAACTGGCTGTCTGAGGAGGCCTTACAAATAGCTGTGAAAACAAGAGAAGCCAAAAGCAAAGGGGAAAAGGAAAGATATACCCATTTGAATGCATGGTTCCAAAGAATAGCAAGGAGAGATAAGAAAACCTTCCTCAGGGATCAGTGCAAAGAAATAGAAGAAAACAATAGAATGGGAAACACTAGAGATCTCTTCAAGAAAATTAGAGATACCAACGGAACATTTCATGCAAAGATGGGCTCAATAAAGGGCAAAAATGGTATGGACCTAACAGAAGCATAAGATATTAAGAAGAGGTGGCAAGAATACACAGAAGAACTGTACAAAAAAGATCTTCATGACCCAGATAATCACGATGGTGTGATCACTCACCTAGAGCCAGATATCCTGGAATGTGAAGTCAAGTGGGCCTTAGGAAGCATCACTATGAACAAAACTAGTGGAGGTGATGGAATTCCATTTGAGCTATCTCAAATCCTAAAAGACGATGCTTTGAAAGTGCTGTACTCAATATGCCATGAGTTCAATATGAATTTTTGGAAAACTCAACAGTGGCCATGGGACTGGAAAAGGTCAGTTTTCATTCCAATCCCAAAGAAAGGCAATGCCAAAGAATGCTCAAACTACCACACAATTGCACTCATCTCACAGGCTAGCAAAGTAATGCTCAAAATTCTCCAAGCCAGGCTTCAGCAATATGTGAACTGTGAACTTCCAGATGTTCAAGATGGTTTTGGGGAAGGCAGGGGAACCAGAGATCAAATTTCCAACATTCGTTGGATCATCGAAAAAGCAAGAGAGTTCTAGAAAAACATCTACTTCTGCTTTACTGACTATGCCAAAGCCTTTGACTGTGTGGATCACAATAAACTGTGGAAAATTATGAAAGAGATGGGACTACCAGACCACACGACCTGCCTCTTGAGAAACCTATATGCAGATCAGGAAGCAACAGTTAGAACTGGACATGGAACAACAGACTGGTTCCAAATAGGAAAAGGAGTACGTCAGGCTGTAAATCGCCATTGTGCTTATTTAACTTATATGCAGAGTACATCATGAGAAATGCTGGGCTGGAGGAAGCACAAGCTGGAATTAAAATTGCTGGGAAAAATATCAATAACCTCAGATGTGCAGAGGACACCACCCTTATGGCAGAAAATTAAGAAGAGCTAAAGAGCCTCTTGATGAAGGTGAAAGAGGAAAGTGAAAAAGTTGGCTTAAAGCTCAACATTCAGAAAACTAAGATTTTGCCATCCAATCCCATGACTTCATGGCAAATAGATGGAGAAACAACGGAAACAGTGGCAGATTTTATTTTTCGGGGCTCCAAAATCACTGCAGATGGTGAATGCAGCCATGAAATAAAAATATGCTTACTCCTTGAAAGAAAAGTTATTACCAACATAGACAGCATATTAAAAAGGAGAGACATTGCTTTGCCAACAAAGGTCCGTCTGGTCAAGGCTATGGTTTTCCAGTAGTCATGTATGGATTTGAGTGTTGGACTATTAAGAAAACTGAATGCTGAAGAATTGATGCTTTTGAACTGTGGTCTTGGAGAAAACTCTTGAGAGTCCCTTCAACTGCAAGGAGATCCAACCAGTCCATTCTAAAGGAGATCAGTCCTGTTCATTGGAAAGACTGATGTTGAAGCTGAAACTCCAATACTTTGGCCACCTGATGTGAAGAGCTGACTCATTTGAAGAGATCCTGATTCTGGGAAAGTTTGAAGGCAGGAGGATCGGGGACAACAGAGTATGAGACGGTTGGATGGCATCACTGACTCAGTGGATGTGAGTTTGGGTAAACTCTGGGAGTTGCCGATGGACAGGGAAGCCTGCCGTGCTGTAGTCCATGGGGTCGCATAGAGTTGGACATGACTGAGAGACTGAACTGATCTGACTGACTTTGGGTTTTCCTAAACATCCCTGCTTAGTGGAAGCCTGGGTGTTGCAGTATTTTTTTTTTTTTTTTTACTTTAATCCATTGTTATGATACTGCAGCCCTGTTGGTTTGATGATTATGTGTGGGGCTCAGAAAGCATTCTATGATATTGTCGCTAAATCTCAGTCTTTTAGTGGATCTTTATGTCTGGACTATAAGCTTTGAAAATAAGGTTCCCCTCACTCCTTAAGTAACATGGTATGTCCATAGAGGACTAGAGTAGAAAAAGGCTCTTCTTGAGCTTGGACGAGACTCTGGTAAAGTTCTTTTTCAAAGATCAGGACATATTTCATACTCGTTACTCTTCCCTGGCCCCACCAGTACCATGAAGGAATCTTTCTTGAATCTTAACTGTGAGAAACTTGGGGTTTCCAGAGGTAAACCTGAAGAGACTGCAGCCTGGGTTAGTTGATCTAGATAACTCATATTCATTCTCCAGCAGTTCATCAAAATCACCGCTTCTGTGCTACTGACAGTCTATGGCTCTAATGACTTCTATCCTAGATATATAAATCTTGGTTGTGACACTCTAGATCTGCATTTCTTTCTATACCAGGGTAGTGGTTCTTCCAAATCCTCACTTCTCTGAGAAGTCCAAGAAAAGCCATTGATTTTCAGTATATTCAGTTTGTTTGCTTGCTTTGTTTTGTCATAAGGGCAAAGTGACAACTTCCGAGCTCTTAAAGTGTCTGGGCTGAGACCAGAACTCCTGCCCAAATGATTTTGGGCAAAAATACAAATGTAACTCAGTAGGGAAAAGATAGACCTTTCAATCAACAGCACTGGAACAAGTGGGCATTTATATACAAAGTACGAATCTTGACTTCATTCTCATATCCTATCCAAAAATTAACTCAAAATGCGTCATGGACTTAATGGAAAAGTTAAATTTAAGAAACTCTTGGGAAAGTAGGAGAATGCATTTGTAGAGCTAGACAAAAATGTCTTGACCCCACAAGTATGATCTATAAAATGAAAAGCTGTCAATTGGCCTCAAGTGAAGTTACAAACATTTGCTTCTAAGAGAATGAAAAGATAAGCTGAATACTGGAATTTGAAGTCACATATTCATCAAATGACTAATGTCTAGAGTACATAGAGAACTTTCAAAGCATGATTTTTGATAAGAACCAACAATCCAATTAGAAAATGGGCAAAGGTCACAAAAATTTATTTTAGTGAGTAAAATATACATATGTCAATGTGTGAAAAAAGATATTCAACATCATTAGTGATCTAAGGAATGCAAGTTAAAACCACAAATAATGTATCACTGCACATCCATCAGAGCAGTTAAAATGGAATGGTGACAACCACAGAAGTTTGTAGGGATCTAAGGATCCTAGATCACTCATGCATTGCTGGTGGGAATATAAAACTGTACAGCTGCTCTTAAATCTATTTGTAAGTCTCTTCAAAAAGCAAAGCATTCAATTTTCATAGAACTCATCAATTGCACTCTTGCAATTTTATTCCATAAAAATGAAAATTATGTTAATATACATACACACGAAACACAGAAATGTTAACCTCGAACTAGATGTCCTTTAACAGCTGAATGGCTAAACCACCTGTGGTATATTCACACCATGGAATACTGCCTAGCAATAACTAGGAATAAACTATTGATACACACACAACCTAAATGAATCTCCAGAAAAATTTGCTGACTGAAAAAAATGCAATGCCCCAAAGCTGCATATTGTATTATTCCATTGACAGAACATTAATGAAATGGCAGAATTATAGAAAATAGTTTAGAACTGGAGGACAGACGACAGGGATTAGGAAAGGGCAGCAGGTGAAGGGGTCTGGTACAACCATGGAATGGCACTTTGGGGGGTTTGTAGAGACGGAAAGTTTCTGTATCTTGGCTGTATCAATGCTTATATTCTGTTTGTAATATTTTATTATCTTTTTGCAAGATGTTATTGGGGAGAATGCATTAAGTGTCCATAGAATATTTGTATTATTTTTTAAAACTTCAAATGAATCTGCAGTTATCTCAAAATGAAAATGCTTAACTAAATTAATTTTAATAAAAATTATGTTTCACTATCACTTTATTTTTATTTCTATAAATTACTTGGAAAAAATTCACTGGACCCAGAGTTTAAATGACAATGGCCACACTTCCTGGTATACTGTGTGATATAAAATGAAATTAAATATATCCAATGTGAAACAGGCCGACAGTAGTTTTATTCTACAACCCGTGTCATTAAAATCTTACCAATGTAGTTAGAGAAACAGTTTTGTTTTCTTTGATGTCATTGACTCAAGTTGTTATATTTGTGCAGATGTTTCTTTATGGATATTGTGAGATGTTTTCACTGCTTAGGACTTACAATCAAAGCCTTTAGAATGAAATATTTTTCTAAATCATAATCTACAGAGAAGAGAGTATACATATTATGAGTTATGAATAGAGATTCTCGTATCAGTGACAGACAAGAGTGTTATTTGAATATTGCTTTTAGAATATTCAGTTATTTATTTGTCATGTATTTGTTACCCAGAGGCACATATAAATCAGGATTCCTTTTACATAAGTTATGCAAATACTCTTTAGAGTACATGGACTATTATACTTCTCAGTCATAAAATTGCCTTCAGGCTTCAGGTCAATCATCTTGCATGAAAAATTTTCTTATGATTTACAGGAGGCATCACATCTGTTTCTTTGCCTAAAACCCAAGGGGAAGTTGCTATATTAAATAAAATACATTTAAATTATTGAAAGCCTGAAAATTTCCCAGTGTAATACTTCTAGTAGTCTGAGACCATTTCTCATTTTTTATTTAAATGTAAATTATGTGGAGCTAAACTGAATGCAGAATCACATCAGTCTATTACTTTGTCACTTCTGGACACAATGAAGCAAAGAATTTTGATATGGTAAATATCAACTCACACATAATAATTTAATCCAAAACCCATATTTGATAACATGGGAAGCTGAAGGTTTGTAACTTTCCCAAAGCCCCAGAGTAGGCAGAGTAGGAAGAGAACTAGACCATAAAGAAGGGATACAGTTTAATTTAATTAATACGGTGCATTGCAGAAAATTTCAGACCTCCTTATGCCCTGAAACTAAATAGTAAAAGAGAATTTTATCACTCATGATAATTTCACTATCAATTTAGATTTTATCTCATTTAAAAAGATTTCCTAGAACCCCATATATTATATTCCCTTTAAATGTGCTTCTCTGGTTCTCCTACATAGAACTCCTGCATGGAAAATAGATTTTTTCAGGAACTGCTTTGCTCACTTTTGCAGTCTTCATCATACAAGTCCTTCAGGGAGATTCCATGAAATCCTTGGTTCTCCTCTGAGCCCAATTTGAAAACTACTGATCTGTATTATTAAGCAATAAAAGAGCATATTAAAATTCAGCCTTAATAAAGGCAATGGGCATGCATTCTATGAAGATGTAGCTTAAAATAATACAGATTAACATAGACTTTGAAGACTGGAAATGAGGGGCATGGTTCATTTATTTTTAGTGGCCTGTCCAAGGACTAGGGTAGGACTCAGCAACATATCACAAATGTGCCAACCATCAGATACAGAGCCTTCTTCCTTCTTGTGTTTAAGGCTTGCGAGTTATAGCAGAGGATATAACGGTTCCAGATGAGAGGGTCATGGAGAAGGTGCTCCACTTTCAAACAAATTCCTCCACATGTACTTAAAACTGAAAGGCATTTGTGTCGTTAATATTCTTTCAGTTTCAGCACCATCCTGTGCTATGAGAGAGTTAATTGTATTATATTTATTTGTTGAAAAATATTTTCCCTCATACTTAGAGAATTATTTAAAGCCAGAGAATTGTGTAAGTTGATTTTATACCCATAGCACATGGAATAAAATATGCAAAAAAGTGAATTAATGGAAGAAAAAAATGAGCAGTAAAACAGATAAAAGTGTCAGGGTTTATTATTCAAATAATATACATTCAAGGTTTTATAGATGCTGAATCATTTGCCCTTGGCAGTCATCATGTAGTATATCTACGACTTCCTGCCTCAATCTAGGACAAACCTTATTGATTTTCCATGAACTTGTTGATACAAATCACAACTTTGAGAAGACTTTGCTTTTGACATAAATACCAACGTATCTGTTGGCTAATGAATATGCTAGAGTTTGACATATAGCTTAATGGAGTCAAGTAAAATCTAACGTGAAGTGATCACTGATATCTCTCTTTTAGATGTCTTTAATGAAGTTAATGTAATCCATGTATTTAAACATGCATGTCAGTATGTGGATTTAAAAAGATCATCATCCAGGAATAGGCAAGCAGGAAAGCTAAGTCTATGACACCCTAAAATCTTTCACGTCTCTGTATATCATCTTAGCTATGCAAAGTGGGAAAATTTTCTTTCTCAATTTACGGATCATGTATTTTGTGAATACCTATTATGGGACAGACTTCATGCTGAATGCTGAGAAAAGAAAACACAAAATAAAAGTGGCTCATAGGGCAAGTTCTATGTTATTTTCTAAATAAGTTAACAAATATTTAATGAGGCTGAACGTGATAAAGCCTTTTATACCTCAAAGGGAGTTACTTTTGTCCAATTAGTATTTATTGAATAATTAATACATAATAAGATAATGCTTTATGAAATAATAGGTTTTTGTATTGAAATTCAATTAAGAAAAGAGTAACATGGAAGGCTGGGACAGCTTGGCTTAAGTATTTAACATGCTTGCTGTAGCAGAGGAGAACATGAGGGCAAAGTAAAGCGAAATAAGAGTCAAGACAGTTATTAAACTTTGTTTCAGATTCTATTGGTAGCCCCACACTTGCAGTGATTATCTCTTGAAAAGCCAAATGTTCATAGAGTCTGGCTAAGCCTTGCCTCAAGCATCTTTCCAACTAGTTAAAGAAATACACACACACACAGAGGAAAATAAGTGCAGAAATTTCTCAACAGAGAGAAATATTAAAGATGCATGCATGCATGGGTGGGCTTCCCTCGGAGCTCAATTGGTGAAGAGTCTGCCTGTAGTGCAAGAATCCACCTGCAATGCAGGATGCTCAGGACTGATTCCTGGTCAGGAAGAATCCCTGGAGAAGGAAATGGCCATCCACTCCAGTATTCTTGCCTGAGAGATCCCATGGACAGAGGAGCCTGGTGGGCTACAGCCCATGGGGTAACAAGAGTCGGACATGACTTAGCACTAAACCATACGTGGGTAGTGGGCTATATGGCAAGTCTCTGTATCTTTCCACTCAATTCTGCTATGAACCTAAAATTGCACTCGGGACTTCCCTGGCGTCCAGTGGTTAAGATTCCATACTTCCACTGTGGGGGAGCATGGTTTCGATCCTAGGTTCGTTAACTAAGATCCCGCCTTCTGCACAATGTGACCAAATCAAATAAAACAAAATAAAACTGTTCCGAAAAGTAAAATCTTTAAAAAATACAAGGATAAATAAATATGGAGCAATACACTTAATATTTAAATTGGTATGGGATTATAATTTGTTGTAAAAAAATGACATAATAAATTGTTATTTGGAAAATAGCCTCAGGTAAAAGTAATAAATGTGACTTAACTAAACATCAATAACAAAATGAGAAATCAAATCACCTTCCCCAAGACATGTACAAACAGCAGACTGAAAAAAAGGCTAAATACAAATTGATGTCACTGAATATCTAGTATTCAAAGTAAGATTAAAAAAATCATGTCTGAATTTGTTGTATAATGCTAAAGAAGTGTTCACATGGAGATTCACAGTTTCAAATAGCAACCCATAAGAACTAATAAAGATCACTTGTATGCGGATGATTTCCAAACTTACATCTCTAGCCTAGATCCTTTGCTTGCTTTTCAGACATGCACAATTCAGTACATGGCATATTCATGTTGGTGACTGAGTCTTTCATACTTAACACTGCAATAACCAAGATCATCATAACTCGCCCTCCCAGCATAAGCTCTTCCTTCAGGGTTTCCCAGCTCATGGAGTACACTGAAACACCCTGTCTTTTAGTCACTCAGGCCTTGAATCCTTTTTCCCTATATCCATTAGCAAATTTTGTTGGTTCTGCTTTCAAAACACATCCACAGTTTGACCACTTCTCAGTAAGGTTGCTGTCAATTTTGTTGTTTGTTAGTCATTAAGTTGTGTTGACACTTTTTGCAAACACATGGACCATAGACTGTCAGGCTCTTCCATCTGTAGGATTCTCCAGACAATACTGGAGTGAGTTGCCATTTCCTTCTCCAGCATTTACCATTAAGTATTCTTGATACATTTGACTTATTTTCTTTGCTCATTATTTACTTCTGTCTCTATAATGTAAACTCTTTGAGGTCAGGAGATATTTTTGACCACACATCACAGCTTGCGGGATCTTAGTTCCTTGACCAGGGATCAAACCTGGGTCCAGCAGCAGAAGCACTGAGTCCTAACCTCTGGATCACTGGAATTCCCAAGGTTAAGAGACTTCTGTCTCATTTTCTTCACTACTGTCTCTCTAGCATTTAAAACAGTGCTGGCATGTGATAAACATTGAATGGATGTTTGTTAAATGAATACATGAATGCACCATACAAAAGGCAGTGCACCAAATAATTGATTCTTTCAAATTGTGGTACTGGAGAAGACTCTTAAAAATCCCTTGGACAGCAAGGAAATCAAACCAGTCCATCCTAAAGGAAATCAACCCTGAATATTCATTGGAAGGACGGTTGCTGAAGGTGACGCTCCAATACTTTGGCCTCCCGATGTGGCCAAATTGTTGGAAAAGACTCTAATGCTGGGAAAGACTGAAGGCAAAAGGAGAAAGGGATAGCAGAGGATAAAACGATTAGAAAGTATCACTGTCTCAATGGACGTAAGTTTGAGCAAACTTCGGGAGTTAGTGGTGGTCAGAGGAGCCTGGCATACTATAGGCCATGAGGTCATGAAGAGTCAGACATGACTTAGTGACTTGAATAACAATGACTGTAATCATGACAGGGGCTACCTCTGGAGATAGGATAGATGAACGTAATCAGAACATTCACAGATGCTTCAAACATATTAGTAATGGCCTCTCCTTAGGTAGTGGGTTCACAGTGTTAATTACTGTTATTATTTGTACTGTGCACCACTTATATTATATAAATATTTTGATTTTTAATTGTTAATAAAAGAATAAAAAGAGGGCATAAGGCAGGAAAGGAGTTCCAATAAAAGCTCATTTTAATATCAGCTCTCCTTACAAGTGCACAGGGCAATGATATTCAAACATTATAAGTCAATCCTTGGTAATATTTAGGCAAAAATAATCTAAAAATAAAATACACTCATATTACTTAAAAATAATATCAGATAGAAATTTATATAAGCATTATTCAGTACTTAAATACAAGTATGTAGATAGGTATCTCTTTTCTAAGTAGTTTTTAAATATCCACACATATCTTTACCCAGAAAGCCAAACATTTCTGAAGAGCAAGTCACATATAATGAAATAAGGAAAAGATTTATCATTTAAACAAATATGTGGATCACAGTCTAAGAAGGAACATCCAATATTTTGTAACACTTTAAAATAAATCCACTTAGTTATTTGGTAAATAACACTGTGGAAAATTCTGAAAGAAATGGGAATACCAGACCACCTGACCTGCCTCTTGAGAAACCTGTATGTAGGTCAAGAAGCAACACTTAGAACTGGACATGGACCAACAGACTGGTTCCAAATAGGAAAAGGAGTACATCAAAGCTGTATATTGTCACCCTGCTTATTTAACTTACATGCAGAGTATATACATCATGAGAAACACTGGGCTGGATGAAGCACAAGCTGGAATCCAGGTTGCCAGGAAAAATATCAATAACCTCAGATATGCAGATGACACCACCCTATTGGCAGAAAGTGAAGAACTGAACAGCCTCTTAATGAAAGTGAAAAAGCAGAGTGAAAAAATTGGCTTAAAGTTCAACGTTCAGAAAACTAAGATCATGGCATCTGATCCCATCACTTCATGACAAATAGATGGGGAAACAGTGACAGGCTTTATTTATGGGCCTCCAAAATCACTGCAGATGGTGACCATGGCCATGATATTAAATGACGCTTACTCCTTGAAGGAAAAGTTATGACCAACCTAGATAGCATATTAAAAAGCAGAGACATTACTTTGCCAACAAAGGTCCATCTAGTCAAGGCTATGGTTTTTCCAGTGGTCGTGTATGGATGTGAGAGTTGAACTATAAAGAAAGCTGAGCGCCAAAGAATTGATGCTTTTGAACTGTGGTGTTGGAGAAGACTCTTGAGAGTCCCTTGGACTGCAAGAAGATCCAACCTGTCCATCCTAAATGAAATCAGTCCTGAATATTCATTGGAAGGACTGATGCTGAAGCTGAAACCAATACTTTGGCCACCTTATGTGAAGAGCTGATTCATTTGAAAAGACCCTGATGCTGGGAAAGATTGGAGGCAGGAGGAGAAGGGGACGACAGAGGGTGAGATGACTGGATGGCATCACCGACTCAATGGACATGAGTTTGAGCAAACTCTGGGAGTTGATGATGGACAGGGAAGCCTGACCTGCTGCAGTCCATGGGGTCACAAAAAGTCGGACAAAACTGAGCAAATGAATTGAACTGAACTGAAATAACTCTTCATAAGCTGATTTCATCTTCAGAAAATCTCTCAAAGCAAGATAGTTTAGACCTAATGTTTCCAAAAGAAATAACTTTAAATTGTACAAAGCATTAAAATATTAAATCTAATTAAGTAATGACAAAATTAGAAATGTTTCATAATAATATGAGAAATGCAGAGGCCTGGTTTGTGTTAATATATTTGAATGTTTATTCTTTATACAAATGACAATTAAATAGACTAAAGAGAAACATTTGATGGTGTGATTTATGCAAATTACTTGATTCAGTTTCAATTAGGTTTCTTCAGAAATTTAAGGGGCTAATTTGATTAACTGAAAATATTTTATTTTACTAGGATTTATGGAAACTTTAAATCAGTGCCCTATTTTAAAATGACTGAAATGATTAGGAGACACAAAGAGACATTTCTTCAGCTTTAACACCATTCGTTTTTTGTATGTATGCTCTAACTCAAGTCATGTATTATGTAACTGAAAATCTCGACATTCTATATATGCATTACACCATTTGTAAATCACATTGTATGATAGATATTATAGCAACAGAATCGTGATACAAAGGCTTTCACCTTTGGTTGAAAAAATAGCAAATTTGATCTATTATATCTGAAATAAAAGGAAAAGAAAGCTTTTTATTCCTAAGTAATGGATCATACTTGTATTTATGCAATGTATTTTTGACTACTGATATATTTTTGAAAAGTAAAATGAATAGCAGAAGAACTCCAACCTGGACTTTCTTTTTCTGTAATGTTTTGAATATCTAAGACACAAATCCAGCAAATATATAAAAATGTTTCAGTTTTGTAGGACAGTGGGATAATAAGATCTTTTATTGGGAAGTGTGATTGGCATCAGTAAGGTTTTATCAGCACTTCCAAATCCACAGATTGTGTATGATAAAAGCTGTGGGTAAAGAGGAGAAGACTCCAGAGAGCTTCATGAGTAACTATGTACCTCCTCCCTGAAAGTGATTCTCAAGTAAGATCAAAAACATTTTTTGGAAAGGCATTTTATAAATTCCTCTAATGTAATCATTTTCACTTTTATATTTCATTTTCATTTGTTAATTTATTTTATTATTTGTCTTTAAAGGGAGGAGCAAGGACATAACTTTCTGACCATCAGACTCTCACGAGTATACTCCTAGTCTTATCAGTTCTCTGACATGCGCCGTATCTCGGATCCACACAACTGAGTTTGTGTAAGCCACTAGGAAGAAAAAGCAAAGGGCAGGAAATAGCAAGTGGATCGGAAAAACTCTGAGGGTTGTTTGAAGAAGCAGCCTTCCCAGATAAACGACTCCTGACTTTTCCTGCAAGCCTTTATCTCTGACACGCACAGGCCGTCCAGCTAGCTGAAACACAGATGGAAGCTGTCTGGTGGTTCTCTGCAAGCACTTAAAGATTCATACAAAGTAACTATTAGCATATAGATCAACTCATTAAATAACTACTGTATGATTTAATCACCACCTTTCCTGAGCTTGCTCAAAATGACATTTTGAAATGTCACTTAAGTCATTTGGCTAATTTTAAATTATATTTTTCAAATGGTCCTGGCCACATTTATCTGCTGGGAGGTTGAACTTAAACTTTACTCAATAAATGAGTGATTCCATGCCTAATCATTTTCTTTCTTTCTTTTTCTATAGAAGGTAATTGTAATAAATTGCACAAGGTAAATCATGGCAAAAATGATGCTTCAGTTTGCCAAACATGCAACTCTGCTATCAAAAAAACATACATAATTGACTCGATTTGCTACTTTTCCTAGACTAAGGGTAGGGGGATACAGCAGATTAATTTTCTTAAATAAAAAAAAAAGCCACAAACATACCAATCTAAAGCAAATTTAGGAGATTCTGCAAGCACTGTTTTCAGGAATTTGTGTAAGACTGGAGTAGGCTGATTGTTTTAAATGACTGTAGTTATGCACATTCACCCACTAGCTCTGTGACTCTGCAGCTCGTCACATGAAGAGCTGAATATAGTTTGACCCCGTGACATGTATTGTTCAGTAGAGTGAGGAGGAAGTGATGATGTGCTACTCTGAGCGAAGGTCTCAATGGCCTTGAACACTTTCACTCATTTCCTAGGAAACCTCACACTGACTTATAAAACAGCCCAGAAGTTAGGGCTCTGGGTAGAGGATGAGACGATGTGAAGCTCAGGAGCTTCAGAGCAGGCAGCAAATAAATCTCAAGAAGCCCTAGCCCAAAGTCAGATTTTCTCAATTGATTGCAGCCTAAACTTCCAGTCCAAAGAATTATGAGCTAAATATGTATTTGCTGTTTTAAGCTACTAAGCTTTCAAGTGGTTTATTATGAATAATTAGTTAACTGATTAAGTGTACAGGTAATTGTGGAAGAGACTGTCTGTTGTCTATACTTCATTTTTGGTGGGAGAACTCTGATTTTTAGTGGATAGCTTATAGCTCAAAATAAAACCTACTTTTCCCAGCCTCCACTGCATCTAGGGGTAACCCTATGATTAAGTTCCAGTTGTGCATGCTAAGTCGCTTCAGTCATGTCCAACTTTTTGCAGCCGTATGGACTGTAGTCTGCCAGGCTCCTCTGTGCTTGGGATTTTCCAGGCAAGAATACTGGAGTGGGTTGCCATTTCCTTCTCCAGGGGATCTTCTCAACCCAGGGATCGAACCCTCATCTCTTAGGTCTCCTACATGGGCAGGCAGGTTCTTTACACTGGTGCCACTTGGGAAGCTCCAGTCAATACGATATGAAAAAGAAAAATTGTAAGACATTCCTATTAAATCTACTTTAAGAAAAGTTTAAGCCTTCTATTCTTCAATTGCTTTTTCCATTCCCCAGAATATGACTTTGATAGCTTTAATTACAATAGTCTTCTGGAACCATGAAATATTCCTGATGATGTGCTAAGGAAGAAAAGAGAAGCTTAGATTGCTTATTTTATCTAGGAGTTACCATACCAGTCCATCAATATAAATTCTAGACTTTTTTCATAAAATATAAGTAAGTTTATAGGCTGATTATGCCATGTTACAATGTCTTAATCTTAAGCAAATAATTTCAATCATAATACATTAACAAATATTCTTATCCTGAATATGTAAGAACTACTTGAAAATCAATCATTAAAAGGCCAACAAAGCAATGGAAAAATTGGCAAAGATATTGAAAAGCAGTATATAGGAAATAAAAATCACTTAGCTAATATATATACTTCACCTTAATAGATTTCAGGGAAACAAAATAGCTACAACAGAACGTTATCCATTAGATTAGTGAAGTCTTTTAGGTCTTGTAATATCAAGCATTGTTGAGACTGTAAAACAAAATGTTTATATACTTCTGAAGGAATTGAAAGACTACTTTGCTTAGCATTTTGACAATATCTAATGAAATTAAAAAATACACTCCCCTTTGTCTCCATAATTCTACTTCTGTTAATACATGCTTATTAAAGATTTTTACACATCTAGTACTGAGGATTTATTCTCTCAGTATGATCATCCAACAAAATGAACCAGAATTTCCTGGAGAAGTGATTGATTTCAGGGCTGGGGCAGAGAAATTGCAAAATAATCCTAGAGCAACTTGTGGTGCCATAATGTAAAAAATATATATATTTTTAAATAAGGACATTATAAAAGATTGAAATGGAGGGGCTGATCTGAAAGAGCTCCATATGGCCAAATCTGTAACAATTTAATTGGCAAAAATAGCGGTAATATTTGATTAGAACTCATGCAACAAAATAAATATCCAATATCCATGAGTCAATACTGATATAAATAAATAATTGAATTGGTACACAGAATAAAGGACTGTCTGTTTTCTCAGAAGAATTTCAAGTAATGCATATACCAGTGATGAGGGAAATAGAAAATTATTATTGGGAAACCACAGTAATAATTGTTGAAAACAAGAGCTGGAAGTATGTGCTAAGGGTGAGAGTCTGAAGATAAATAGGCTGTTTATACATTCTTAAAGTATCTTTTCCCAAGGAATTTACTGATTCCCAGAGGAATATTATGATTTGAGGGCTTCCCTGGTGGCTCAGTGGTAAAGAATCCGCCTGCCAATGCAGGAGACATGGGTTCGGTCCCTGAGTCGGGAAGATCCCCTGGAGAGGGAAATGGCAACCCACACCAGCGTTCTTGCCTGGGAAATCTCATGAACAGAGGAGCCTGGTGGACTTTGGTCACTGGGGTCCCAAGAGTCAGACATGACTTAGAGACTAAACAACATTATAACTTTACAGTTGAAATACTTGACAAAATATTGTTGCTCTTTAAATAATCAAAGTAATGTCACTACTAACAAGACATATTATTGATATTATATCCCTCCTGATATAAAATAATGAAAAGGGCAGACCAGTGTCATCCTTGCCAATAAGGCAGTTTTAACCTAATCATAAGTAAATATCAGAAAGTCCCTAATCATGGGACATTGTGTCTGGCAAGTAAACTAAAAATGTTTCAAGGTCCTGAAATACAAGGAAAGAGTGAAGAATTGTCACAGATTAAAATCTAAGGATACACGAAAATTAAATAGGATAAGTGATCCTGGATGGAATCCTGGGAAAGGAAAAGGTTATTAGAGGAAAACACTATAAAAATTTGAAGCGATTCTGTAGTTTGTTAATATTGTACTAATGTTAATCTGTTTGTTTTAATACTCATACTGTGGTTAGGTAAGATGTTAACATTAGGGCAAGCTGACTGAAAGGAATATAGAAACTCTCTCTACTATTTTGGCAGATTTTCTACAAGTCTAAAGTTATTTGAAGCAAAATACTAAAATTATTTCAAAACTAAATAATAACATAAATATGAGATTACCATTGAGGCAATAGGTTGTCATTATGAACAACTCAAATAACCATCTATGAAAATGGTTATAGTTATATATTCCAGGATAAAATATAGTAGTTAAATCAAATGAGTTTTACTACCTTTATTGATATAAATATAAATAAGCCTATAAAACAGATTTGATTTAAAGATGAATTTTAAAATAATTTCATGTTATTTAATTAAAGATTATATGCTTATGGTATATATGCATACTCAGTCGTGTCCAGCTCTTTGTGACCTCATGGACTGTAGCCTGCCTAGCTCCACCATCCATGGGATTTTCCAGGCCATAGTACTGAAGTGGGTTGCCATTTCCTTCGCCAAGGGGTCTTCCAGACCCAGGGGTTGAACCTGGGTCTCCTTCATTGGAGGCAGATGCTTTACCATCTGAGCTATAAGGGAAGCAATTAAAGACTGAAAATATGCAAAAAAAAAAAAGCCACATAAGTATATTGTCTATGGATGGATACATACAGTAACAATAGATAACATGCCAAGGAAGTATAAACACCAACTTCAGCATAGTTTTTGCATCTGGAAAGAGAGAGAGAAATGTGCTAATGAAAAGGACACAAAAGGCTTAAAACCTATCATTATGTATTTATTTTTAAGTTAAAAAAATTGAAGTAAGCATTGCCAAATGTTAGGATTTTGCTAGGAGCTGTGTGGAAGGTACATAGATATTTCTCCTTTTATTATTTGCAAGAATTTTATATGTTTGAAAATGTCAAAAGAATAAAAAAAATAGAAAAGTATAGTAAGAAACTCAGAAAATAAAATAGTACTCTGAAAGATAGCTGTCATGAGTGCCTAAATTCAGCTCATCACATAGAGAGTACAAAGGTAGCATATAAAAGCAGTAAGACTTAGTAACATTATATAGATGTATATAATATAAAGCTAAATATAGCTTTAATATGAAATTTTTCTAAGACTTCAAATCTAAAGAGTTTGAGTATGCTGACAGGTCATGTTGAATGACAAGAAGGGCAAATGTGATATTAGATTGTTGAATGAAGTAAGAAGAGACAAAAATGGCTCTCAGGAAGTTTGAAACTTAAGATTAGACCTCGTGGAAGAGATAATGAATGGACTGGAGGGGAAAAAAGCAATCAATTCTATGGTTTCTGCAGAGCAAAAGAATATAGAAGCAAGAACGAAAGAAAAGGAGAAGCAAACAAATGTGGGAGCAATGAAACAGACAGAGCAAGACGAGCAAGAGAACCTGAATGTAGAGGATGGAAGGAGTGGCACCGAAGCAGGCATTTTCAAGGAGGGAGGATAACGGAGCTAAACATTTGCAATGGAACCTAAAGGGGATGGAGGAAAGAATACAGGCTAAGTTGCTTCTGTCATGTCTAAGTCTTGTAACCCTATGGACCTTAGCTCTCCAGGCTCCTCTGCCCATGGGATTCTTTAGCCATGAATACTGGAGTGGATTGTCATGCCCTCCTCCAGGGGATCTTCCCAACCCAGGGAGGACTGGCAGGCAGGTCCTTTATCACAAGGACCACCTGGGAAACCCCAGAAAGAAGAGGATATTTCAAAAAGTACTTGTTTGGGTAAGACTTATCTATAAATATTAGTTTCTTGTTTATGAAGTCCACTTAGCACCAAGGCTTGAGAGAATAACATATTACTGAAAGAAATTAAGGAAGACCAAAGTCAATTTGAAAGGCTTCTCATTTTCATAGATAAAAAGATTTATATAAAATTGGCAGTCCTTCCCAAATTGATCTACAGATTCAATGCAATCCCCCAGAAATTCATAGCTATCTTATTTATAGAAACGGACAAGCTAATCCTGAAATTCCCATGGAAATCCAAGGGATCCAGAATAGTCATAAATTCTGGAAAAGGAAGAGCAACATTTCTGATTCATATTTCCTATTTTCTAAACCTTCTACAAAGTTGTAATAAGACAGTGTAGTACTGATGTGATAAAACTTAAAATTTGAGTATATGTATCATTCTGTTGATAAACTTGATGTTGAACTAATGTAAATTTTCTGTTAAGCAATCAATAAATGTAGCATAATTACAGTGAAAATCCCAGAGACTTTTTTAAAAGTCTTCAAGTATATTTTAAAAAGTGGCAAGAATACAAACACAATGACAAGCACAGAGCATAGGAAAGATATTAAATAAACACTTTTGATTAGTGGTAGCAAATAGACAACAAAAGGTGCTAGTGTTTAATGAGCTTCTCTCATAATTTTTCTTCATTTTTCTTCTCTGACTTTAAAGAAAAAAACATAGTCAGATAGTTTAAAGTTTGTCAGTCAGAAGGCATCTAAGTAACTGTTGCTCTCTAAGG